>NC_086111.1:69613902-69918902 GCF_963921235.1 Mobula hypostoma
AGCAAGTGGTGGGTGAGGGGTCTGTCAGTGTTTTAGATGCAGAGAGTAAGGGAGATGATGGATGGAGTGTGGAGATGATGGACAGAGTGTGGGAGATGATGGATAGAGTGAGGGAGATGATGGAAAGGGTACAGGAGGTGATGGCGAGGGCAAGGGAGATGATGGAGGGAGTGTGGGAGATGATGGAGAGAGTGTGGGAGATGATGGATGGAGTGTGGAGATGATGGAGAGAGAGTGGGAGATGATGGAGAGAGTGTGGGAGATGATGGAGAGAGTGTGGGACATTGTGAATAGATAGTAGGAGATGATGGAGAGGATATGGGAGGTGATGGAGAGGGTGTGGGTGATGATGGAAGGAGTGTGGGAGATGATAGAGGGAGTGTGGGAGATAATGGAGTGTGGGAGATGATGGAGGGAGTGAGGGAGATGATGGAGAGAGTGTGGGAGATGATGGAGAGTGTGGGAGATGATGGAGAGAGTGTGGGAGATGATGGAGAGTGTGGGAGATGATGGAGAGAGTGTGGGAGATGATGGAGAGAGTGTGGGAGATGATGGAGAGAGTGTGGGAGATGATGGAGAGTGTGTGGGAGATGACGCAGAGAATATAGGAGATGATGGATGGAATGTGGGAGATGATGGAGAGTGAGTGGGAAATGATTAAGGGAGTGTGGTAGATGACGAGGAGTGTGACCAAGATGAGAGTAGTGAATGATGGATGGAGTGTTAGAGAAATAGAAAGATTGCAAGAGATGGTTTGGGTGCAGGGAAGATGCTTGGAAGGAAGAATCATTCTGGGAATACAGATGGATGGATTGGATAGATCACTCTTGGAATGTGCAGAGCAGGTTGAGAACCAGTGGACCTGAGAAAGGGAGTGACTGAGAGGCAACCAGGAAGGTACTTTGATTAGATTGGGAGAAAACCCCAACTCATCTCCCCACCACCCCCCACCGAACTGGAATGGAACTAGAGTGGTGCTGCAGAAATTATCCAGCTTTTAAACTGTGCAGACAGCAGAGTGGACTAATAAAATCTCCTGAATGTAATCTGTCGACAGAGCAGAGAACTGTAAACGTTGGAGGAGTTAAAAAGGATGGGGAATAAATAGAATTACGGAGTGGGAGTGTAAACAGATGGTTAAAAATAAGACAATACCAATTGCAATGGAAATGAGTGGCACTGCTCATAAGAAGGCACTATATTCACAACAAATCAGGAAAACTAAGGGGAATAACATGCTGTGAGGGTCCATTCATCACCAAAATTGCCAAGGCAAAGCTATACAAGAACAGCAGAGGAATTGCATATTACAGCATGTGTAGTATTAGAGAGAGTGTGGAGGAGGGGGAATCTGTAAACTAGAGGTAATATAAGGATACTTTCCACCAAGCCCAGAATAGAATGGATGTGATCAGGATCAAAACTAATGGATCACTCATTCCCATACGGAAAGGCCACAAAAGAGGTGAGGAAATAAGTAAACACAAGAGGTACTGGAGACGCTGGAAATCTAGACCAAATCGCACAACGTGCTGGAGGAACTCAGCAGGTCAGGCAGTACCTGATGAAGGGTCTCAGCCCGAAATGTTAACTGTTTATTTTGGCCCTTCAAACAATGCTGCTCCAGCAAATAAAATGTTAGCATTCATTTTCAAGTCAAGTCGTCACATTTTATTGTCATTTTGACCATAACTGCTGGTACAGTACACAGTAAAAACGAGACAATGGTTTTCAGGACTATGGTGCTACATAAACAATACAAAAACTACATTGAACTACGTAAAATGACACAAAAACTACACTAGGCTACAGACCTACCCAGGACTGCATAAAGTGCACAAAACAGTGCAGGCATTACAATAAATAATAAACAAGACAATAGGCACAGTAGAGGGCAGTAGGTTGGTGTCAGTCCAGGCTCTGGGTATTGAGGAGTCTGATGGCTTGGGGGAAGAAACTGTTACACAGTCTAGTAGTGAGAGCCCGAATACTTCGGTGCCTTTTGCCAGATGGCAGGAGGGAGAAGAGTTTGTATGAGGGGTGCGTAGGGTCCTTCATAATGCTGTTTGCTTTACGGATGCAGCGTGTGGTGTAAATGTCTGTAATGGCGAGAAAAGAGACCCCGATGATCTTCTCAGCTGACCTCACATCGAACCAGGCAGTGATGCAGCTGCTCAGGATGCTCTCAATACAACCTCTGTAGAATGTGGTGAGGATGGGGGGTGGCAGATGGACTTTTCTCAGCCTTCGCAGAAAGTAGAGACACTGCTGGGCTTTCTTGGCTATGGAGCTGGTGTTGAGGGACCAGGTGAGATTCTCCGCCAGGTGAACACCAAGAAATTTGGTGCTCTTAACAATCTCTATGGAGGAGTCATCGATGTTCAGTGGAGAGTGGTCGCTCTGTGTCCTCCTGAAGTCAACAACCATCTCTTTTGTTTTGTTGACATTCAGAGACAGGTTGTTGGTTCTGCACCTGTCTGTTAGCCACTGCACCTCCTCTCTGTATGCTGACTCATTGTTCCTGCTGATGAGACCCACCACGGTCATGTCATCGGCGAACTTGATGATGTGGTTCGAGCTGTGTGTTGCAGCACAGTCGTGGGTCAGCAGAGTGAACAGCAGTGGACTGAGCACACAGCCCTGGGGGGGCCTAGAACATAAAAAGAGGACTTTTGAGAAGACTAGAACATAAAAATAAAGATGTAATGTTCAGACTCCCTATATGTCCTATGCTGGGGGAGTCTAGGACCAGAGGGCACAATTGCAGAATAGAGGGATTTCCAGTTCGAATAGAGGTGAGGAGGAATTTCATTAGCCAGAGAGTGGTGAATTTGAGGAATTCATTACCAGGGGTGGCTTTGCAGGACAAGTCACTGGGTCTATTTAAGACAGAGGTTTTAGGTTCTTGATTAGTCAAGGCATGAAGGAACACGGGGGAGAAGGCCCACGGGGGACTGGCGCTGAGAGGGAAAATGGATCAGCCATGATGAAACGGTGGAGCAGATTCAATGCGTCAAATGGCCTAATTCTGCTCCTATGCCTTATGATCTTGTGGTCAAGAGTATTTTAAATATTCTACAGGTTATAAATAAATAATGAGGTCAAGGTAGGTATGATATCACCGAGAGAGGGCTGGGGATAAAGACCCAGTTCAAAATATGAGAAATATTTTGAATTGCAGGGTAACAGCACAGTAATAAGTGGCCTTACAATCCATGCTAGTGCTCAGCACAGCCGTCTCATCTCCCACTCCTCTTCCTAGTTTGTCAAACATGATCATAGACTCCATCCTGATTTTCCCACCATTAAAACATAGGCAGGCCCTTCAGCCCACAATGCTGGTACCAATCTACAACTCAAGTTCTCAGTATTATCCAATCTACGTTGTTATTCCTTTCCACGCTGGAAACCCATTCAGCACACTCAGAATGGTGGAGGAACTTGACTGATTAGGCAGCATCTGTGGAGTAGAGTAAATTGTCGATGTTTGGAGACGAGACTCTTCTTCAGGACCTGATCAGAAAGGGGAAAAAGCCTGAATAAGAAGGTGAGTGAAGGGGGAGAAGTACAAGATGGCAGATGATAGGTGAGACCAGGTGAGGGGGAAGGCATGTGGGTGGGTGAGTAGGGGGAAGGAATAAAGAGCAGGGAGGTGATAGGTGGAAAAGATAAAGGGCTGGAGAAGAAGGAATAGGAGAGGGCAGTAGAGCATGGGAGAAAGGGGAGGAGGAAGAGAACCAGAGGGAGGTGATGGGCTGGTGAGGAGAACAGAAGGGGTAAGAACAGAAACAGCCCCTTCAGCCCATCATATCTGTGCTGGCTATTACAACTCATATAGTCCTTATTGTTTTATTCGACCAGTTTGTCTTCTTTTGTACTTTGGTTGGATGTGTGGGCAAATTTTTAACGTAAAGAGGGGTAGATGCCTGGAATGCACTGCCAGGGATGGTAGTGGGAGTAAATATGAAATTCTAAGATGCTGGAACTGCAGAGCAATACGCACAAAATGCTGGAGGAACCCTGAAGGTCAGGCGGCATCTATGGAAATGAATAAACAGTCAATATTTTGGGCCGAGACCTTTCTTCAAGACTGGAAAGAAAGGGGCTTTAGATATGTGTAGATAAGACTGTAGATATGATAGTGTCCTTCAAGAGATTTTAAGACAGGCACATAACAAGCAAGTGGGATTAGTTTAAATTGGCGTCATGGTTAGTTCAGACATTGTTGGCCAAAGGGTTAGATGATCTGCTCAAACACGAGGAATTCTGCAGATGCTGAAAATTCAAGCAACACACATCAAAGTTGCTGGTGAACGCAGCAGGCCAGGCAGCACCTCTGGGAAGAGGTACAGTCGACGTTTCAGGCCGAGACCCTTCGTCAGGACGATCTGCTGTACTGTTGTATGTTGCGTGCTCTGTGAAACCGGAGGGAGGATCTACCTTGGACCCTACAATGCTCTCACTAGTACCATTGGGGAGGAGCATGAAAAAATCCACTCAAGTTTTAGGAACAGCTTCTTCCCCTCCATCATCAGATTTTTGAATGGATTATGGACCTATTAATACTACCTCACTATTTTTGCTCTGTTTTTGCATTACTTATTGTAATTTATAGTACTTTATGTACTGCTGCCACAAAACAGCAAAGTTAATGACATATCATCATCATCGTCATCATGTGCTGTGTCGTATGACGTGGGTAATCATGGTCTTTCCATGACCATGATTGTTCTTGGCAAACGTTTTGACAGAAGTGGTGATCCCAGCCATCATCAACACGTTTCAGAGATTGTCCGCCTGGCATTAGTGGTTGAAAAACAAGACTTGTGATGTGCACCAGCTGCTCATACGACCATCCACCACCTGCTTCCATGGCTTCACGTGACCCTGATCGGGGGTGGGGGGGGGTGGATAAGCAGGTGCTACACCTTGCCCTAGGGTGACTGCCCAGCTGGTGGATGGAAGGAGCACCTTACCCGTCCTTTGGTAGAAACGTACCTCCGCCCTGCCACGCATATGTCAATGATATTCAGCCTGATTCTGATTCAACACACTGATGCAAGCATGAAGAAGATACGCCAGAAACTCTACTGCATTAGGTTTTAAGGAAGTATGGTACATCACAAAAATGTCCACAAATGTTCTCTAGAGAGTTTTCCAACTGGTTGCATCACCTCTGATATGAAGGATCGCAAGAGGCTGCAGATGTTTGTAGACTCAGCCACAGGCACAACCCTCCCCACCACTGAGGACATCTGCAAAAGGTGATACTTCAAGAAGATAACATCCATCACTAAGTAGCTTCACCATTCCAGGCATACCCTCTTCTCATTACTACCATCAGGGAGGAGATGCAGGAGCCTGAAACCCACACTCAGTATGTTAGGAACAGCTTCTTCCCCTCAACCATCAGATTTCTGGATGGTCCATGAACACATGAACACCACCTCGCTATTCCTCTTTTAAGCTAAATATCTGTTTCTGTAACTTATAGTTACTTTTATGTCTTTGCACTGTACTGCTGCTGCAGAACAACAAGTTTTAATACATATGTCAGTGATAATAAATCTGACTGATGTTGATTCTGAACTGTACTGAAATACGCCTTTTGATTTTGTGTTTTAGATTCTGTGCTTCTCGCTCATTTTTTTTCTTGTTGCTGCTTGCGTGATTTTTTTTTGCACGCGGGGGAAAGGGGTTTGATGTTTGATGTTTTTCTTTGAAAAGTTTGGTTCCATAGTTCTTTGTTTCATGACTGTCTGTGGAGAAGAAGAACGTCAACATTCTATACTGCTTACGCACTTGGATAATAAATCTATTTTGACTTTGAACCTTTGAATCTTTAACTCTGATATAAGATTCAGGATTGTTTAATGTCATTTCCAGTACACAAATGTAAAGGAGATCGAAGCAATTGTTACTGCAGATCTGATGCCGCACGAAAAGACACAATATGATAAACAACATAGCTATAATAATAGTTCCTTGTGGCAATACAGAACCAGGTGGTTAACACAAAAAAATTATCAAAAATACATAATAAAAGACCAACTATTTCAAGATAACAAATGCAGAAAATGTCAAGAGAAACCAAAAACAATCCAACACGTTATAGGATCTTGTAGCAGCTTAACTCAATCTGAGTGGGCACTATCAAATGGCAAACATCATTCACCATAATCTTGCTTTAAAGTACAAACTCATAAAAGAAATCATACCTTACTGTAAGCACAAGCCTGATGCAGTTTTAAAGTCAGAGACCTACAAATTATATTATGACCAATCCATTAATACAGATAGGACAATCCATAACAATATTACCTAACAATATGACTGATACAATATTACAGGATAAATAAGCAAGAACAACTTTCTTAATAGATACTGTATAGCCATTCCAAACACATATAACTTACAGAAATCAGTAAGTGAAGAACACCAGAAATATGCTGAATTAAAAGAGGAAATTGTAAGACTCTGGAACGTGAACAGGGGATATATTGTCCCAATAGTAATATCTACAACTATGTCACCCCAAAGTCACTACACAATAGCATTAAACAAGTAGGCTACACAGCAGTATCTATGTAAACCTTCAGAAAGCCACAATACTGAACACCACCAGAATAGTCTGAAAATTCCCATCAGTTGAGAAATGATCATGCTTGCTAATGCCCGTACCTCGGGTTTTACCCGCCTAGGCTGAGAAAATATAAAAATAATAATAATATTAATAATATGCTGAAGGGTCTCGGCTGTACTTTTTTCCATAGATTTTACCTGGCCTGCTGAGTTCCTCCAGCATTTTGTGAGTGTTGCTCAGATTTCCAGCATCTGCAGAATCCCTCTTGTTAACAATATTAATAATTGTTTTTACCAGTTTGAGCTGAGAAAAAATAAAAAGACAACAACAATAATAATAAAAGCACAATAAATAGAATATTTAAGAGTTTCTGTGCATAGGTTGATCGCATATCCACAAAGTGATGTTGCGATAGGTGACTGAGAGGAATTGATAAAGTAGTGGTGGTTGGGGGGCGTTAAGGGTTGGGATAATGGGTGGAGGTGTCGATCAGCCTCACTGCTTGGGGAAAGTAACTGATTCTGATCGTAGAGAAGAAAAGCAGGTCACGGGGAGATATATAAACTCCACATGGACGGCACCGGACATGAGGACCGCTAGAACTGGGAGGCAGTAGCACTCCCTGACAGGCCACTGTGCCAACTTAAACTAAATGATAGCTCTGGTATAGTCCAGGGAGACTGGTGAGGAAGGCGAAGGGCTCAATGATCAGCTTGGAAATGATAAAGGTAATTCCAAACAAAGAGAGGAGATATATTAATTAAAGTTGTTAAACTCAAAAACATTAAAACATGTTCTCTGTACAGATTACGCAGGGCACTTTAAAAGAGCCTGGGGAAGAGATAACAGTATTATTACTCATATTTAATAATTTAATGGGGAATGATGCCTCACATAAAACCCAATGTTTAAGATAGCTGTCAAGGGATCTATAGAAATTAATATAAAAATCTAATGAGATCCTTCCCAGTAAAAAATTAGAACAACATCCAGAAACCAAAATGTAATAATGAAAATGAGCGTGAATTTCAGAAAGGGAAGATTGCTTGGCTCTGCTCCCGATATGCCTCCCTCTGTCCCTTATACAAAAGACTGAGGCAGCATGGTTTCGTAGTGGTTAGCACAATGCTATACAATACTGAAATAATTATAGAGTCTTGAAAGGCCTCAATAGAGTGGACGTGGAGCGGGTATTTCCTGTGGTGGGCGAATCTAGGACTAGGGGGCATAGCCTCAGTATACAAGGATGTCCCTTTAGAACAGAAATGAGGAGGAATTTCTTTAGCCAGAGAGTGGTGAATCTGTGGAATTTATTGTCAGATGGCTGTGGAGGCCAAGTCATTGGGTATATTTAAAGCAGGGGTTGATTAACCAGTTTCCCCCGGGATCAATAAAGTATGACTATGACTATGACTATTAAGTTCTTGATTAGTCAGGGTGTCAAAGGTTATAGGGAGAAGGTAGGAGAATGGGATTGAGAGGGAAAATAAATCATCCATAATGAAATGGAGGAGGAGACTCGACGGACCAAATGCCCTAATTATGTTTCTATGTGTTGTGGTCTTATAACTCATTCTATTTAATCCAGGTAACATCTCCTGCACACTCTCCTAAGTTTCCACATCCTTCATATAAAGTGGTGACTAAGATTGAATATGACATTGCAGATGTGGCCCAGCCAGTGTGTGCTATTAACCTGCAAAGTCAACTCAACGAGAATGAAATGGGATTAGAATTGGATTAGTATCAATGGACATTTGATGATTAGCACGGACTTGGTGAGCCAAGGGACCTGATTGCATGTGAACACAAAACATAGAACACTACAGCACAGTACAGACCCTTCATCCCACGATGTTGTTCCAGCAACTTAACCTACCGCAAGATCAACCTAACCCTTCCCTTTTACATAGTCATCCATTTGTCCATCACCCATTTACCTATTCTTAATGTGTCTGTCTCTACAACCGCCCCTGGTAAGGCATTCCACACACTCGCCATTCTCCGTGTAAAACACCTTATCTCTGACCTCCACTTTCCCTATACTTTCTTCTAATCACCTTAAAATTATGCCCTCTTCTACTAACCATTTCCACCCTAGGAAAATGTCTCCAGGTGTCCACTCGATCTACGTCTCTTATCATCAGGCATATCTCTTTTAAGTAGCCCCTCATCCTCCTTCTCTCCAAAGAGGAAAAACTCCCAGCTCACTTAACTTATCTTACAAGACATGCTTTCCAATCTAGACACCATCCTGGTAAGTCTGCGCCCTCTCTAAAGCTTCCATACCCTTCCTATAATGAGGGGACCAGAACCGAACACAAAATTACAACTGTGGCCTTAATTACCTAATGCCTGCAACTCCACTAGTGTATGGGGCAGCAATGTAGTCCTCCATTTTTGGCAGTGTTCTGGGCTTCCTTCATCATGTCAGTAGCTTCCTCTCAGTTTTCACTACCGTTAGTCATGCAGGTCCCAGGTTGAGACTCGGGAAAACCATCGGACTCAGATGTAGAAGGATCCTTCATTGCTGTTTCCATAAAAGTTTGTTTTACCAGTCAGGGTTGTTAGCCCTGAGCTGAACCCCCAAATCTGGAGGACTGGTGGACCGCTCTTCGTCAGGTCTGTGACCTTTTTTGGCTTGAGTGACTCTACCAAGAGCCAAAGCATAAAGCCCTGACTCCAGGCAATATATGTAGCTCTCTGGGTCATTGAAGCATGCAAGCCTCCAAACCATAACAAGGTTGTGGTCCTCTTGGAGGAAGTGTGGTCTAAGCAGGGTTTTATAGAGCTGTAACATTACCTCATGGCTCTCGTACTCGCTCCCCCGAGGTCAGCACACCATACACCTTCTGAACAACACGATCATCTTGTGATAGCCCTGCTCTGTCCTTCTATGACAATGATAAGGGATAAGGAGGGCAGTCAATGGAAAGTGGTTGTGGATCCAAAATAGGAAGAAAAGAAGGGAGAAATGAGGTGCCAGGGCTATTATGCACATGGACAGGAAGCCTCACAAGACAGCACCGTGAATGAGAATGAAAGCTTCCCTCCGGCATTAAACGCCCAGGCTTATCGTTCATTTTAATTGGTTGACTGCACAGTGTACTGTATAAATGGCTTCATCAATAAGAGTCAGTGCTGGAGGTCAGAATCCATCAACAGCTATTTATTAGCTACATTGATTGTTTAAGATTGTCCCAAAATAGGAATAAATTGAAATCTATATCGCAGTAAATTGGCCTGGATAATTTGATACTGCAGCGATAATTTTAAAATGCCTCCAATTAAGTTGGCTGTGGTCATTGTGTGATGATTACACAAGGCAAGTATATCAAAGTTAAAGGGGAGAAGAACTGGGAGGGTTTGACGTTTAGGGCCTGAGAGTTCATGCTTGTTGGAGAACACTAGCAAATTCCTACAGATTTCAGCAGATGTACGGTAGAGAGCATTTTAACTGGTTGCATCACTGTCTGGTTTGGAGGGGCCACTGCACAGGGTTAGAAAATGCTGCAAACTCAGCCACATCCACCATGAGCACTAACTTCCCCTCCATCAAGGACGTCTTTGAAAGACAATGTCTTTAAAAGGCAGCATCCATCATTAAATCCAGCATCCATTGGGAACAGCTTTTACCCCACTGCCATCAAATTTCTGAATCGACAATGAACCACGAACACCAGCTCACTATTTTTGTTCTCTTTTTGCACTACTATTTTATTTAATTTATATATTGGGCCAACGGATAATCAGGGCAGCTACTTATTTGGAACAACTCTTAAAGAACAAAAAATAATAGAGAAAATTGCCGGGATTCCCTTTATTTATTTGGAACACTCTGCCATTTAAATTGGGGCAGGAGACTTGTCGGCAAGGCTCTAATCAGCATCAATCACGCATGCTTGTCTGGCCATTAGACACTTCAACATGCTTAGAGCAAACAGTTTTTATATAGCGTCAGACGAGTGTGTTTGTGTTGAAAAAGCAGTGATTTTTGACAGTGGACGAGAAGTAAGCTGGAAGAGAATTCTGAACAGTTTTGCTCACTGTGGTTTCCAGCATTCATGTTTGGAAATCCCAAAACGGCTGGCGGTGAAAATGAAGTGATTTCACTACTTCAACAAGTTAGGAACTATGAAGAATTTGAAGAACTATGAACAATCATCTTGAATGTTGCAATGAAAATAAAGATTTGGTGGATGCAGTCGTCAAAAGCATTATAGATAACTGCAGTCCAATATCTACAGTACACGAGATGCCTGTGCTGAATTTATTCATTTTGTATACTGGTTGAATTCCTCCGTCAATAACTATTAGGAGCTAATACACAATTTTATAGTACTGTAATACCATTAGCAGTGATCGACCTTGCTCTGTATTTCACTTAAGCTATAATTTGCTACTCAGTTTGTCTTTTTTATACCTTCTTAACTATTTCCATGAAACTTCAGCTAATTGGGGCAGCCGCTTAATTTGGCCAAAATGTACTGATCCTGATGTGTTCCGATTAACTGGACTGTATAAATTATAAAATATAATTGCCCAGAAGAAGGCAGTGTCTTTACTAGAATGGGTGACCCCTGCAATTATCAATACTCTTCCAAGATTATCTACCTGGCATCTGTGGTCGCATAAGCAGGGCTGGTGATCTGCACCAGTGTGGTAAACCATATATATATATAGGTTGTAACTGGGTTACCTGCCTGGACACGCTCCTCTGCTGACTGCTCCTGTGGCTCCTCCCACAGACCGCTGAATAAAGGCGATTGTGTCACTGCTCCTCCCTCAGTGCAGGACAGATACTCAGCATGGACGTTGGTCCATTTACTGTTAATAAAAGCCTTTCAGTATTTACTCTACTTCCAGTCTTTTGGAGTAATTGATAGTGCATCAACCGGCTGCAGATACGACCATCCACCACTGGCTCCCATGGATTCATGTGACCTTGAACCTAAGCAGGTGTTACACTTTGCCTAAGGGTGACCTACAGACTAGTGGAGAGAAGGAATGTCTTACACCTCCTTTGGCAGAGATGTCAGGTGATACGTGCACATATTTAATTGTAATTTATAGCATTTTTAATGTGTTGCAGTGTACTGTTGCTGCAATGGCATATGTTAGTGATATTAAACCTGATACTGTTTCTAATTGTTTAAGGGAATTGGACCAGTCCTGTCAGCAAGAACTTTCTGTCCTAGAGTCCAGGATAAACCTGCAGGCCCTGTGTGTGTGTGTGTCTGTTGATTCTGTTCAAGTCTGGGCTGAGGAATCAAAGAGGAGCAAGGAGGTCCTTCTGCAGTTGTACAGGGCCCTGGTGAGACCACACCTGGAATATTGTGTACAGTTTTGGTCTCCAAATTTGAGGAAGGACATTCTAGCTATTGAGGGAGTGCAGCGTAGGTTCACGAGGTTAATTCCAGGGATGGCAGGACTGTCATATGTTGAAAGATTGGAGCGACTGGGGTTGTATACACTGGAATTTAGAAGGATGAGAAGGGATCTGATTGAAACATAAGATTATTAAGGGATTGGACACACTGGAGGCAGGAAACATGTTCCCAATATTGGGGGAGTCCAGAACCAGAGGCCACAGTTTAAGAATAAGGGGTGGACAATTTAGAACAGAGTTGAGGAAAATTTTTTCCACACAGAGGGTTGTGGTTCTGTGGAATGCTCTGCCTCAGAAGGCAGTGGAGGTCAATTCTCTGGATTCTTTCAAGAAAGTGTTAGATAGAGCTCTTAAAGATAGTGGAGTGAAGGGATATGGGGAGAAGGCAGGAAAAAGGTACTGATTGTGGATGATCAGCCATGATCACAGTGAATGGTGGTGCTGGCTTGAAGGGCTGAATGGCCTACTCCTGCACCTATTGTCTATTGTCTAATCCTGGAAAGTTCACTCCATTGTGCCCCAGTTCCCTCCCCTCCTCCCTAGTAGTTGTGGTGGTAGTCATAGTGGCTCACAGCTAACTGGCGACTGGTTGTGGATTATTATTGTCACATGAACTGAGATACAGTGAAAAGCTTTTGCTTGTGTGCCATCTAGACAGATTATTTCAAGCATAACTACATCGAGGTAGTACAAAAGGAAAAACAATAACTGAATGCAAAATAATTGTTGGAGGTACTGAAAATACAAGTAGAAGAATAAGGTACAGTAGCCGTGATGAGGGAGATTCAAGATTCAAAGTACATTTCTTATCAAAGTGTGCATGCAGTATACAACCCTGAAAGTTGTCTTCCCCACAGACAGTCACAAAACAGAGAAAAACCACGAAGCAACAGCTCAAAGAACAGCATCAAACCACGCCCCCCCCACTCCCCACCACCCACAAATCGCAACAACAACAAAAAATGAGCACAAACACAAAATCAAAAGGCTTATTTCAGTCCAGCTCAGCTCAGTGTTCATTAACTGCGGGCTACCCCGATTCAAAAATCACCCAGAAGTAGGAACAAAGAAGTGCGAGCAGAACTAGAACTGGAACACGTCATAAACCTGCATTGGAGTCCAACTCTACCATCCACGTCGACCAAGCCTTGCTTTGGCGCCATCCTCCGACAGCATCGAGGGAGAGAGGGACCATTCGAATGCAAGGACCTTCCCTTGGGAGCACAGAGCGATAGACCGCCACACACAGACATGATGAGCGAGACTGTGAGATCAAGAACTCATCTTTATCAGACAAGATTTCTGCTTCAGAGTCTGATGATAGTGGGACAGAAGCAGTCCTAGAGCATGATGGTGTGTTCTCAAGCTTCCGTATCTTCTGCCTGATGGAACAGAGGACAAGTGAGAGTTTGTCCAGTATTTTGCATGTTGTTCCAGATTTCAGCATTTGTCGTATTTTGTGCCTCCAAGGAAAAGTAGTTAACTATTAAGCTGGACCTAGACAACTCCCTCAAGCTACAAGGCACCATGGGAATCCCTTCACCATGGGGACTAAAGAAGGTAACCTACCACCAGGCCTCTCAAGGGCATGTAGGGGTGGGCTGTCAAACTTGTGGATGCAGACCTTCTGTGAGGAGACTGACAGATAGAGGCACTGAGCCGTACAGCACCCAAACTGGCCCTTCAGCCCATCATGTTCATGCCGGCCTTTGGGGTACTTGGCAGGTTGGGTATGAGAGTAAGTCTCAAGTGAGAATGCAGAGCAGAAAGGCCTTCACGCTGGAGGTTTTGAAATAATTTCTGCAGCAGAAGAATGTTAACAAGGTGGGGATGAGGGAAAGGATACTAAGCTGAGACTGTCAGCATTCAGTAAAAAACGTCATCCATCATTAGGGACCCCCATCACCCAGGTCAAGCTTTGTTCTCATTGCTACCATCAGGACAGAAACCTGAGGCATAAAGTTAATGATTCAGGAACAGCTTCTTAACCTCTGTCACCCAGTTTCTGAATGGATATTGAATCCATCAACATTATTTTTATTTATATATTTGCATCAAGTATTTATCTATTATGTGTGTGTATATGTATATATACTGTAATTCACAGTTTTTCTATTTTAGTGTATTGCATTGTACTGGTACTGCAAAGATAACAAATTTCATGACATATTCTGGTGATATTAATTCTGATTCTGAACTTACAGTATTGTCTTATATCCATTTGAGTGCCTCATTCAAGGCATCATCTCTCAGTCCACCTCCTCAAGTGCAAACAAAGCCAGTCCAGATGACAAGCCTACACCCAAATCAGCAACTGTCCACTTCCCAACAGACGCTGCTCGACCCACTGAGTTCTTCCGCCAGTCTAACCTTAGCACCAGATTCAACCATTTTGAGGTCCTTGTGCATCTTGAGGTTCAATCATTGTTGATTTTACCTTTGACAACTACGTTCCTAGCATGAAAACTTACAGAATCTTCCAAAAATGCTATAAATTAAATATATCCAAAGCATTTTTATTAAGTCTAATGAGAAATTATTAAATAATTAATGCTAAGCAAATCTGATTAAATTTAAATATATTAACATAAAAATAAAAATACAAAGATCAATACTCTAAGAATGATTACAATGTATTATGCCTCATATTGAAATTCGGATGAAATTGAATTTTTCAAACACTGTCAATAACTTGCAAAAGAGTACATCACCTAGGAAATATATAATTTGACAAGAAAGAATATAATTGATTCATTAAACAGTTAAGAGCTGATTTGAGCATGTAAATTACAATCATTAATATTGATTGTCTTCTCCACAAGCACTGTCAAACATCAAGGAATAATATGAATAGATTATGCTAATACTGAATTCATTTGCATATGTAAACAACTTACATAACAAACCTACCTATGAGAAAAATAGTTTGCCTAGATATGTATTCTTGCTTAGTTGTACCAACTGTACTGCCATGGGTTTTACCTATTTCTGAAATTCAGCTTTTATTTTGAAGTCAATGGGATTGATTTCTGAAGCCTGCAGATCCACAGTGAGTTTTTAAACTGGATCGAAAATTGTCTTGATCAAATTAGACAGAGAATTGTGGTGGAGGGGTATTTCTCCGGTGCAGATCCATGACCAGTGGTGTTCTGCAGGGACCCGGGCTGGAATCTATATCGTTTGAGATTTGTATAACTGATTGGGATGAAAATGTGACTGGGCTGATTGGCAAGTCTGTGGGCAACTCAAAAACTGGTTGAATTGTAGATTGTTCAAAGTTCAAAAAGTTCAAAGTAAATTCATTATTACGCTACATATATGTCACCAAGTACAATACTGAGATTCATTTTCTTGTGGGCGTACTCAGTAAATCCAAAAACCATAATAGAATCAATGAAAGATGCCACCAACATCGTGGACAACCAGTGTGCAAAAGACTCTGCAAATACATCAAAAAGAAAAAAGAGAAGTAATAATAATAAGGTATTCCAAACCCGCATAGCTTACAGAAATCAATCAGTGAAAAACACCAGAAATATGCTGAATTAAAAGAGGAAATTGGAAGATTTTGGAACATGAACAAGGTACACATTGTCCCAATAGTAATATCTACAACTGGTCTCATCTCAAGGTCACTACACAATAGCATTAAACAATTAGGGCTACACAGCAATATCTATGTAAAACTTCAGAAAGGCACAATACTAAGCACCACTAAAACAGTCCGAAAGTTCCTAGCAATTGAGAAATGAGTGTGCTTGGCTATGTCCTTATCTCAGCTTTTCCAGCTTGAGCTGTGAAAAAAATAAAGAATGTAATAATAATAATAATGATCCAGTTTTAGAATCCGAGTCCAACAAATTATACTGCGACTGATCCATTATTACAGATAGGACAATCCATAATAACCCTCCAGATATAAAAATACAGGATAAATAAGCAAGAACAACTTACATAATAGATACAGCCATTCCAAACACACATAACTCATAGAAATCAATAAATGAAAAACACCAAAAATATGCTGAATTAAAAGAGGAAATTGAAAGACTTATAAATACAAATGGGGTATACATTGTCCCGGTAGTAATATCTACAACTGGTGCCATTCCAAGGTCACCACACAATAGCACTAAACAATTAGGGCTACACAGCAATATCTATGTAAATCTTCCGAAAGCCACAATACTAAACACCACTAAAACAGTCTGAAGGTTCCTAGCAATTGAGAAATGAGTGTGGTTGGCTATGCTGAGAAAAAAAACGACATAATAATAACAATAAAGAAGTAAGCAATAAATACCGAGAACACGAGATGAAGAGTCTTTGAAAGTGAGTCTGTAGGTTGTGAGAACTGTTCCGTAAGGATAGATCAGTTGGAAATATGGGTAGAGAAATGGTAGACGCAGTTTAAAATAGTAAAGTCTGAGTGTGAGGTGCTACATTTTAGGTCATATGCAGTACAAGATGAAAGAGAATGGCAGGACCCGCAGAAGCATTGATGTCCAGAGGGATCTTGAGGTGCAAGTCCCTTACTCCCTAAAAGTATTTATTTTTTGAGACACAGCATGGACTATGCCCGTCCAACACTTCAAGCCGCACCACACAGCAACACCCGATTTAACCCATGGGACAATTTACAGTGACCAATTAATCTACTGGGACGAAACAGGTGCACCCAGAGGAATTCCACACGGTCACAGGGAGAACATATGATCTCCTTACAGACAGCAGCGAGAATTGAACCCCAGTCGCTGGCATGGCAACGCATTGTGCTGATCACTACAGTATTGGTTGGTTGTGTTGTGCATAGCGTAAAAGGTTATTGACAGTTACAACAGGGCTTATATAGGATAGAGAGGCTTGCCAAATGGTGTGAGAACAACAACCTGAGTCTCAACGTGGACAAGACAAGAGAGGAGACTGTGGGCTTCAGGAAGGCGCAAGTCGAGCACTCTAGTAGTGGCAGATGGAGTTCAATCTGGAAAAGTATGAAGTGATTTACATTGGAAGGTTAAACTTGAAGGCAGAATACAAGGCTAATGGCAGGGTCCTTATCAGTGTGCAGGAACAGAGGGATCTTGGGGTCCACGTCTGTAGATCCTTCAGAGTTGCCACGCCAGTTGATAGGGTGGTTAAGGAGGTGTTGGCCTTCATTGTTTGGGGAATCGAGTTCAAGAACAGCGAGGTAATGTTGCAGCTCCATGAAATCTGAGTTAGACCACGTTTGGAGTCTTGTGTTCAGTTCCGGTCGCCACATTACTGGAAGCTTTAAAGAGGGTGCAGAAGAGATTTGCCAGGACACTACTTGGGTTAGAAAGAATGTCTTATGAGGATGGGATGAGTGAGATTGGGGTTTTCTCTTTGGACAGAAGGTGGAAGAGAGGTGACTTGATAGAGGGGTAAAGTATGATAGGAAACATAGATAGAATAGACATCCAGAAACTTTTCTCCAAGGCAGGAATGGCTAATAAAAGGGAGCATAACTTTAAGGTAACATACATCAAAGTTGCTGGTGAACGCAGCAGGCCAAGCAGCATCTATAGGAAGAGGCGCAGTCGACGTTTCAGGCCGAGACCCTTCGTCAGGACTAACTGAAGGAAGAGTGAGTAAGGGATTTGAAAGCTGGAGGGGGAGGGGGAGATGCAAAATGATAGGAGAAGACAGGAGGGGGAGGGATAGAGCCAAGAGCTGGACAGGTGATAGGCAAAAGGGGATACGAGAGGATCATGGGACAGGAGGTCCGGGAAGAAAGACAAGGGGGGGGTGACCCAGAGGATGGGCAAGAGGTATATACAGAGGGACAGAGGAAGAAAAAGGAGAGTAAGAGAAAGAATGTGTGCATAAAAATGAGTAACAGATGGGGTACGAGGGGGAGGTGGGGCCTTAGTGGAAGTTAGAGAAGTCAATGTTCATGCCATCAGGTTGGAGGCTACTCAGACGGAATATAAGGTGTTGTTCCTCCAACCTGAGTGTGGCTTCATCTTTACAGTAGAGGAGGCCGTGGATAGACATGTCAGAATGGGAATGGGATGTGGAATTAAAATGTGTGGACACTGGGAGATTCTGCTTTCTCTGGCGGACAGAGCGTAGATGTTCAGCAAAGCGGTCTCCCAGTCTGCGTCGGGTCTCGCCAATATATAAAAGGCCACATCGGGAGCACTGGACGCAGTATATCACCCCAGTCGACTCACAGGTGAAGTGATGCCTCACCTGGAAGGACTGTTTGGGGCCCTGAATAGTGCACCAGCAACTTTGATGTATGTTGCTTGAATTTCCAGCATCTGCAGAATTCCTGTTGTTTGCGATAACTTTAAGGTGTTGGGAGGAAAGCATAAGGGGAATGTCAGAGTGGTGGGTGTATGAAATGCCCTGTCAGGGGTGGTAATAGAGGCAGATACATTAAGGACATGTAAGAGACTCTCCGATAGGCAGACGGATGAAGGTGGGGTTGAAAATGGTATGGATACAGTAGGATACAAGAAGCAATTTATGTGGGAGCGAAGGGTTAGGTTAATCTTGAGTAGGTTTAAGGGTCGGCACAACATTGTAATTTTTGGGATGTGCATGGAAAAATCGGATCATCCAGAGGAAACCCAAGATGTCACAGGGAGGACGTACAAACTCCTTACAGACAGCAGCGAGAATTGAACCCTGGTCACACATCTGGCACTTTAATAGTTACGCTGGCCACTATGCTAACATGCCACCTTATAATAAAAGGCATCTGTTAGTCTTGCGAGACTATGGATCTGCACCTGGAAAGTCTTCACTCTCCAGGGCGCAGGCCTGGGCAAGGTTGTATGGAAGACCAGCAGTTGCCCATGCTGCAAGTCTCCCCTCTCCATGATGCCAATGTTGTCCAAGGGAAGGGCATTAGGACCCATACAGCTTGGCACCAGTGTCGTCGCAGAGCAATGTGTGAGCCTTGCTCAAGGACACAACACGTTCCCTCGGCTGGGGCTCGAACTCACGACCTTCAGGTCGCTAGTCCAATGCCTTAACCACTTGGCCACGTGCCACCTTATTTGTAACAATAATAAACCATTTCCAATTCCAAATCTCAGGCCACATAAAGGATGAGCCTTTCTTAAACAACACAAGTGTACAGATTTGATATTCTGATATCTTACAAAGGCCTAGAGAGTGAACTTTTTCTTATAGTTTATTTGAGTAGTACAGAGCTTCACACAGTAGAGGGAGATTTAAGATTGTGTTAAAGGTGAACATGGATTCATGAGGTAACTCCTATACCTAATAAAGTGGCCACTGAATGGAGTTCTGCTGCTGCAGCCCGTCCACTCCATGGTCCGATGTGTTGTGCATTCAGAGATGCCCTTCTGCACACACCACTGTTGTAATGTGTGATTATGTGAATTGGCAGCTTGAACCAGTCTGGCCCTTCTCCTCTGTCCTCTCTCATCAACAAGGTGTTTTCACCCACAGAACTACCTCTCACGGGATGTTTTTTCTTGTTCCTCGCACCAGTCCCTGTAAGCTCTAGAGACAGTGGTGCGTGAAAATCCCAGTAGATCAGCATTTTCTGAGGTATCCAAACCACCTCATCGAGCATCAACAGTCATTCCACGGTCAAAGTCACTTAGATCAAATTTCTTCCCCATTCTGATGTTTGGTTTGAATAAATGCTGAACCGCTTGACCATGTCTGCAGGCATTTAAGTATTAAGTTGCTGCCACACGATTAGCTGATTTGCTATTTGCATCAACAAACAGGTGTACCTAATAAAGTGGCCACTGAGTGCAGAAGAGGGAAGCTTAGTAAGGGAATTATGGAGCTCAGACGCTGAGCTGTTTCCAACTAAATCCAATGCATTCAGCCGAAATTGGCCAGTTCAATTGCTTCAGCCTGAACAATTGCAACATTTGTGACTGCTAAGCAGCAGAATTGTGGCCATGTCTATTTGCATATGTCAGGACATTAGCAAGCAGTCGTTCCTGTTGCAATTGCATATATATGGGACTGAATATGTGCAGAATGAAAGAGCAGGTTCAAGGGTGAGCAGCAGACATGAATCGCAAATGTGAGAGCCATCCCCAGCTCGTTTCGAGCCTACCGCTCAAAGCAAAAAGATTCAATCTCACCCTGTCCATCATCCCCACCAGCCAGTACTCTGTAGTCTACACAAGTCACTTTGCCTTTGAGGATGCTCTGCAATTTCTGCCCCACTGTTATGTAATTCGTGAGTGGGCCTTTTGTATCCCCCCCAGCACACCTTCGATCTGTGTCGGTCATTGACGCAAAGGATGCGTAGATCTCACTGTACAGCACTGTGCAAAAGTCTCAGGCACATATATACAGCTCAGGTACCTAAGACTTTTGCACAGTACACTAGTAATTTTATTTATTGCACTGAAATGCTGCCACAGAAAAATTCTGATTCTGATACGGATTTCTATCGTGGACTGAGAGCGGGAAGGGGGCAGGGAGAGGGGAATCATGGTTTGGAAAAGGGGAAGGGAGAGGGGAGGGAGCCGGAAGCACCAGAGGGATATTTTGTAATGTTCAATAAACCAATTATTTGGAATTCATTGACCTTGCCTGTTGCCTCAAGACCAGGTGTGTCTGCACCTGCGCCACTCCCCTGCCCTTGGCACCCCTTATCCGCCACCTGTCCCGTACACCCCCGAGGTGTTCCACCCTCACCATTTCCAACATCCTTTGTTTCCACCAGATTTACAAACTCGCTGTCTGTTCCATGTTGACAAATGCAGTACTGTGCAGGAGTGTTAGGCTAGCTATGAACCTAAGACTTTTGCACAATACTGTGGGCTCTGATGTTTCATGTGACAAATAAAGCTAATCTTTTTCTTTGCGCTAATAGTTTATACCAATAAGTCGCCGTGGGCATGAAATATCAGACAGAGAAAAAACACCATTTGGGTCTTTGGAGAAGAGAATATTATACAAACTAGAAATAAACTCGTTTCATTTACTTTGTCAGTTCTGATGAAGGGTCTTGGCCCGAAACATCGAATCTTTATTCATTTCCATAGATGCTGCCTATCCTGCTGAGTTCCTCCAGCTTGTGTGTGTTGCCCTGGATTTCCAGCATCTGCAGAATCTCTTGTGTTCATTATTTATTTGCTGGTCTTTATTACTCCTGGTTAAGAAACTCTCTCTTTCGAAAATTCCAGACCTTGTCATAACATAACGTGGGCCTATACGCACTAGAATTTAGAAGAATGAGGGAGAATCTCATTGAAGCTTACCAAATATTGAAATGTCTAGACGAATGCAATGTTGGCATTCGTTTCTAGAGGAATAGAGTATAGGAGCAGGGATGTGATGTTGAGGCTCTATAAGGCGCTGGTGAGACCTCACTTGGAGTACTGTGGGCAGTTTAGGTCTCCTTATTTAAGAAAGGATGTGCTGACGTTGGAGAGGGTTCAGAGAAGATTCACTAGAATGATTCTGGGAATGAGAGGGTTAACATATGAGGAATGTTTGTCCGCTCTTGGACTGTATTCCTTGGAGTTTAGAAGAACGAAGGGGGACCACATAGAAACATTTCGAATATTGAAAGGCAGGATATTGAATATTGAAAGAGTGGATGTGGCAAAATTGTTTCCCATGGTGGGGGAATCTAGTATGAGAGGGCATGACTTAAGGGTTGAAGGGCGCCCATTCAGAACAGAGATGTAAAGAAATTTTTTAGCCAGAGGGTGGTGAATCTATGGAATTTGTTGCCACGGGCAGCAGTGGAGGTCAAGTCTTTGGGTGTATTTAAGGCAGAGATTGATAGGTATCTGAGTAGCCAGGGCATCAAAGGTTATGGTGAGAAGGCGGGGGAGTGGGTCAAATGGGAGAATGGATCAGCTCATGATAAAATGGCGGAGCAGACTCGATGGGCCGAATGGCCTACTTCTGCTCCTTTGTCTTATGGTCTTTGTCTTATGAAGTGGACATGGAGAGGATGTTTTCCACAGTAGGTGAGTTTAGACACAGAGGGCACAACCTCAGAATAGAGAACACCTTGGACAAAAATTAGGAGAAATTCATTTAGCCAGAGGATAGGGACCTGTGAAATTCATTGCCACAGACAGATGTGGAGACCAGATCTTTGAGTATATTTGAAGTCAATAGGTTCTTGATTGGTCAGGGCTTCAAAGGTTATGGGGCAAAGGCAGGAGAATAGGCTTGAGAGGGATAATAAATCAGCCATGATGGAATGGCGGATTAGACTCAATGGGCCAAATGGCCTAATTCTTCTTCTGTATCTTTTGATCTTATGGACTAACATAGAACATTACACACAGTGCAAGCCATTCAGCTCACAATGTTGTGCTGAACATTTAACCTACTCAAAGATCAGCCTAACCCTTCCCTCTCACATAGCCCTCCATTTTTCTATCATCAATGTGCCTATCTAAGTCTCTAAAATGCCCCTAATGTATCTGCCTCTACCACCACCCCAGGCTGGTCATTCCATGCACCCGCCACTCTCAGTGTAAGAAACCCCACCTCTGACATCCCCCTAGGTCTTGCCTTGCCTTGTGCCTTTACCTCCTGGTGGAGTCGCCGGGGCTCCATCATGACAAACTTTGCACCAGTCTGTTCCATCTGTCGTGGTTGTGTGCCAGAGCCTGTCTCATCACAAATGTTTTCCCTGTCCATTCGTTAATGTTGTCCGTCCATCTTTTCCACTGTCTACCTCTCCTTCTTTTCCCCTCCACAGTTCCTTGTAGGACGGTCTTTGCCAGCCCACTGGATCTTGTTCCGTGGCCGTACCATCTCAGCTTTCTTTTCTTCACCGTTGTGAGAAGGTCTTCATGGGGGCCAATGTGGTGCTGGATGGTCTTGCAGACCTGCTCGTTTGTGATGTGGTCCAAGTATGAGATGCCCGAGATGTTGCGATAGCATCTCATTTCCAATGCCTGTATCTTCCTCTGTAGCTCTGCTGTGAGGGTTCATGTCTCACATGCGTACAGGAAGATGGAGAATACCAATGCACGCAGGAGTCTGATCTTGTACTTCATGGTGATGTTGCTGTCCCTCCATATTGTCTTGAGTTTGGATAGTGCAGTTCTCGCCAGGACTTCTGGTCTTGATCCTTCATCACCGATGATTGCCTCCAGGTATTTGAACTGCTGCACTATCTCAAGTTTCTGACCACGGACTGAGATGTCTGTTGTGATGGCACCATTGGCATTTGCCATGAGCTTGGTTTTCTTGGCACTTATTTCCATTCCAAACTTTGTGGAGGCTCTGTCAAGATGGCTGACCAGGTTGGCCAATTCGTCCTCTTTTCCTGCAAGTCCATCAATGTCGCCAGCAAATCTTAGGTTTGTGATGTTCCTCCCTCCGATGCTGACTGTGCCCACATGATCTTCAAGGGTAACAGTCATGATTCGTTCCAGGAAGACGCTGAAGAGAGTGGGGAAAGGAGGCAGCCCTGACAGACTCCTACATAGGTACAGAACCACTCCCTGATGGTGCCCTGAGCGAGCACTGCACTGGTTGCCTTGGCATAAAACTGATGGATTGTATGAATCAGCTTCTGCCCATGTTGAATTTCTTCAAGGTGGCCCATAAGGCATCATGCCAGACTCTGTCAAATGCCTTCTTGATGTCTATGAAGACGTGATAGAACTCTCTCTGGTGCTGAAGGTGTTTCTCACAGAGGGTGCAGAGGTTGAAAATCTGCTCAGTGGTGCTTCTGCCCTTATGGAAGCCTGCTTGTTCCTCAGCAATGGTGTCTTCTGCCTGAGATCTCAGTCTGTTCAAGCCGATTCTGAGCATTACCTTGCTTACATGGCTGATCAAACTGATGGTACGGTAATTCTGGCAAAGTTGGAGATTGCCTTTCTTGGGAAGCACAATGATCAGCGACTGAGTCCAAGGTGTTGGCCCTTCATTCACCTGTCTGACAGATCTTATTGCAGATGGTGGTAAGCATGTCTATCTTGGCCTCTCCTCCATGCTTCAGCAGTTCAGCAGGGATGGTGTCAACTCCTGCTGACTTCCCGCATTTCAGTGATCATATTGCAGCTTCAACTTCTTCACGCATGATTGGATAGTCATCCTCATTGGAAGATTCATTCATCCCCCTATACTTCCCTCCAGTCACCTTAAATTATACCCTCTTCTATCAGCAATTGCCACCCTGGGACAAATGCACTGGCTGTCCACTCTACCTGTTTGTGTAATGCCTGCAAGAAACTGAATCTCAGCATCGTGTATAGTCACACAAATGTAGTTTGATAATGTTGACTTTGTGAACATTGTGGACCATCGGTGCTGTACTCTTCCTGTGCTGGAGTGGTCTATCTTCTCTGTTCTAACTGACCTTGACATTCAAGGCCATTGCAGGGTCAACCACGCTGTTGTGAGCCTGGGCTGACCACTAGGTTAGTAAGGAAGGCAGATTTCCTCACTGAAGGATATTGGCAAATCGACTGGGTTTTATGACAATGCTGAAATGTGTTGTCATTATTCCCAATCTTCCTTTGGAAAATCTAGAATATAAAATTCCACAGCTGCTGAGGTGGGACCTGAACCCAAGTCTCCGGATCGTTAATCCAGGCATCTGGGTTGCTAATTGGTAACATAACTGCTGCATTCTCACGTGGTTGTGAACAGGAATGCAAATTCTTAATGGAGAACCAAGGAATTTAGCATAATGCTCAGTCTCCTTCCCACCTCCCCCAAGCCACATTCTTCTATAGAAAAACTAGTTCAAAAGTTCAAATTTATTATTAAACTACATATACACCACTATATGCTACCCTGAGATTCATTTTTTCACAGGCGTTAATAGTAAATACAAAAGAAACGCAATAGAATCAGTGGAAAACCATACACAAGATGGACAAACAACCCATGTGCAAAAGACAACAAACTATACAAATACAAAAAAGAAAAGAGATAATAAGAAATAAATAACCAATATATATCAGAACACGAGCTGGAGTGTCCTTGGAAGTGAGTCCATCGGTTATGGAATCAGTTCCGTGTTGAGGTGAGTGAAATTGAGGGAGGTTCAGAATCAGCTTTTAAGAGCCCGACAGCTGAGGAATAATAACTGTCCCTGAACCTGGTGGTGCGAGTCCTGAGGCTCCTGTACCTCCTTCCTGATGGCAGCAGTGAGAAGAGAGCATGGCCTGGACAGTGGGGTTCTTGACGATGGACGCTGCCTTTCTGCAACCGTGCTGTTTATAATGTGCCTAATGGTGGGTGGGGAGGGCATTATGTGTGACGGACTGGGCCATATCCACTACTTTTTGTAGGCTTTCTGCGGAAGGGCATTGGTGCTTCCAATGACTGTTCTAACCGCTCCGATACCATGCACAATACTTGATACTCCAGATATGGACTCACCTAGACCATAATCGTTCTGGCAGTTAGGGCCACAATGAAGGTCCTCCATCTCTGTTAACGTTCACAGCTTCCTTCATCATGTTAGTAACTTCCTCTCAGTTTACTGTCAGTCACGTAAGTCCTGGGTGGAGACTCAGGAATACCGTCACACTCATATGTAAAAGGATTCTTCATTGCTGTTTCTGTAACAGTTTTGTTTTACCAGTCAGGGTTGTTAGACCTGAGCTGAATCCTCAAACCTGGAGGACCGGTGGACCACTCTTAGTCTGGCCTCTACCCTTTGACCTGCTTCGGATGGGTGACCCTACCAAAAGCCAAAGCATTAAGCCCTGACTCCAGCCAGCATAGCTCTCTGGGTCACTGAGGCACGCAGACCTCCAAAACCCAATCACAAGGTTATGATTATGATTAGATTAGATTAGATTATGAGGACACTCAGTCCTCGTTTATTGTCATTTAGAAATGCATGCATTGAAAAATGATACAATGTTCCTCCAGAAAGATATCACAGAAACACAAGACAAACCAAGACTAAAATTGACAAAACCACATAATTATAACATATAGTTACAACAGTGCAAAACAATACCGTAATTTGATAAAGAGCAGACCATGGGCACGGTAAAAAAAAGTCTCAAGTCCCGATAGCTCCATCATCTCACACAGACGGTAGAAGGGAGAAACTCTCCCTGCCATGAACTCCAAGCGCCGCAAACTTGCCGATGTATTGGAAGCACCCGACCGCAGCCGACTCTGAGTCCGTCCGAAAAATTCGAGCCTCCGACCAGCCCTCCGACACCAAGCACCGAGCACCATCCACTGCTGAGCGCTTCGACCCCACCCCGGCCACCGAGCAACAAGCAAAGCCGAGGACTCGGGGCCTTCCCCTCCGGAGATTCTGGATCACACAGTAGCAGCGGCAGTGAAACAAGCATTTCAGAAGATTCACCAGATGTTCCTCCGTACTCTCACTTCCGTCTCCATCAAATCAGGATTGTGCACGGCACCCTACTTGACAGATAACAGACATCATTCACCGGAGTGGCCATCTTCTCCTCCCGCCAAGGTTGTGCTCCTCTTGGAGACAGACTGTATTTAATCCCTGTATATTAATGCAGATAAAGATACGATAGTGTAGCAGTTAGCACAGCTGGTTTACAGCGCCAGTGATCATAAGATCAGGGTTCGATTCCCACTGCTGTCTGTATGGAATATGTAAATTCTCCCTGTGAGGGCATGGGTTTCCTCTGAGTGCTCTGTTGTCCTCCCACATTCCAAAGGTGAACAGGTTTGGGCTAGTACATGCTTTGTTGTTGCTGAAAGCATGGTGAGACTTGTGGGCTGCTCCCACACGAGTTCATCGACACGAAGGACACTCCTCACTGCACGTTTCAATGTACATGTGACGAATAAAGCTAATCTTTAAGATCTTTATGTTCAGATGTTAGGGACAATGCATCCAAATAAATGCTTAAAATTAACTTTGCAAATTTTGGGATTTTCCAGTTACCTGGATGTTGGATGCATCAAGGATAAATGTCATTTTCCAGGTAGTGGTGCTTAATTTATTGTGGGGCACCAGTGCAGGAGTGGGAGAGAATGGTCCCTGAATAGCTTCCTCTCTCATTATGTGTAAGTTATCTCAATGCAAAGAAAAGCTTTCATTTGCAGTCACACTGGCTGGTTGTCTACAAGCTCTGAAAGGCTGGTTTAATCCCTCTGGACCCAAAAATGTGCCAATAAACTCTTATCAGCACTAAAGCCTGTTGTGCGCTTTCACATTAAATGAACAGCACAATTGAAAGGTCAACAGGAGAAAAGGCTTGCTGACAGAAGTGTTGAAGGCCTTTACTCAATGCGAGCACAGAGCAATGAATGTGAAAGTATTATTTAATGCAGTTCAACATTTCTAATAACAACACCTTCCATTCATAGCCTGCTCTACTGTTGTAAAACCTCCCCTGAGGGTTTTATGCCGTAAAATATTAACCTAAATCCTCTTAATGTGATAATAAGGCTGGAGAGGTAAATTTTTGTAGGGTTGTAGGAGGAGCTTATTAAAGACAGATAGAGGGGAAAACAGGAGAAAGACATGGGGGGACGTTCTAGAGAATGCAGTGTGATCAGAACGGAAATACAGACAGAGAAAGAGAGAGAGGCAGATAGCTAGAGGGACAGAGACAGAGAGAAGGAGTGTGAGAGTAAAACAAGTAGGAGGTGATGAAGAGAAAGACAGGGAGAAAGCAAGAGTGAGAGAGAAAGATTGAGACACAAAGAAAGAGACAGAGGAGAGAGAGTCTGACAGAGGGAGACAGAGCAAGAGTGGGAAAGGTAGGGAGTGAGGGAGAGAGAGATAGGGAGGGATGGACAGAAAGAAAGGGAAAGAAAGAAAGACTGAGGAAGAGAGAGCATGGGAGACAGAGCAGGAGAAAGAGAGGGTGAGAGGAAGTTAAAGAGTGAGAGAGTTGGATACCGAGGGAGAGAGGGAGGGGGAAAGGGGGAGTGAGAGAGAGGAAAAGAAAGAGAGAGAGGGAGATTGAGAGGGTGATTGAGAAGAAGAGAGAGGGAGAGGCAAGGAAAAAAGGAGGAGAGAGAAATAAAGATGTGGAATGAGAGCGAGAAAGGAGAAAATAAATTTTAAAAACCCATAGAAGGTGGCTGGCTGGTGGAGCAATGACATCGGCGCCGGACCCGGGAGCGGAGGTTCCCGAGTTCAAAACCAGTCGGGTCCGCTCCCCAGTACGCTTTCCATCCATGCCAGGTTGAGTGTCGAGATCGCAACCCGACCTCATAAAATAAAGGGAAAAATACCACGAAAATGTTTGTGTGAGGAGTTACGCGCCACGCAATCTCTCTCTCGCTCCGCACCTTGTAAAAAGCCATGAAAAAGACATCATCACGGACTCGCAGACACACACTCACGGACTCGCACACACGCAGGCACACGCAGAAAAAACCATAGAAGATTGAGAAGGAGAGAGATAAAAAGCTTAGAAAACGTACACCAGACCTCAGGGCCAGATGCTTGATGCATGGTGACTAAAGCACGGTCAAAGTGCTCAGAGGATGTGAAAGAGATTAGAAAGAGATGAGCAGAAGGTATTTTGGGCTGGAAGGGATTCGGATCTACAAGTTCTACCAACGCTAGAGACCTGAGCAGCTCCACGCTTTTGGTGAAAATAATTTAACTCTTGCCCCACTGCCACCCCTTCCCCATCGTGGCATATTGACCTTCATTATACGTGTCACTGAGAACATGGGGGGAGATTTAGCTCAAACTTTATAAAACTTTGGTTGGACCTCAGCCAGAGTCCCGTGTGCAGTGCTGGTCACCACACTACGTGAAAGATGTGACAGTCTGGAGACAGTGCCTAGAAGATTCACCAGGATGTTGCCTGGGGTGGAGTATTTCGGCTTTGAGGAGAGACCAGAGAGACTGGATCTGTTCTCCTTGCAGCGCAGATTTGTCAGGGTGACTTCTTTGTGATTACATCAATGTGCTGGGCCCAGCAATTAGCTTGGTAAATCTCCTTGGTACAGCCATCAATGCTATTTTCAGCTTTTATAGGTCAGGCCTAAAGCCTACCAAATGTGGATAGTCAACCGTGATTTCACTAAATGGCAGAGGGAAATAGAAGGGATGAAAGATTCTGATTTCCTATGTCTCTGTGAGTTTATTGAACCCCAAGGCCTTCGTCCTTCCATAGCCCTCACTGCATTATCAACAGAAAGTCTTTACATTGGGCCTACTATTATGTCAGGATGTCCCACTCACTCTCTGATCTGCCAATGACGACTTGCAGGAAAATGACAGCCAGAATGCACACAATGAGATTCCACAGCCAGTCCTGTGAGAATGGTAACTGCTTTTTTTATTCTCACTTATAGAATTATTATAATTCTGCATTATTATTGTTTTTACCTCTCACTTATAGACTTACAGGGATAATTCTGGTTTAAGATTTGCCCTACTTAAGGCAGGTGATAACTTACTGGCAGTTCCCAAAACAAGAAATGCTAAATACTTTATTAATAACAATTTTCCTGTAAAAAAAAATTATGGAACATGATCACCACAGACAATGAAAAGGCAAGTGAAGGCAAGGCTGAGTCGAAGGGCGAGACTGTTCAAGCAGAAGTGGTTGGGGCGAGGTTGAGGCGTGGTCAAGATGGAGTGGAGAGAAGTCGGAGTTTCAGAGCTCAGCCACCTGAACTGAGAGCAAAATTTGATCGATCTAAGTGCCGGGTCGATTTGGAAAGTTTGGGGACAGACTGGAACGTGACAGTGGAGTCCAGACCCAGAGCGTATCAATGTGAAAGGTCCTGGGTCTTAGACAGAGGAACAACCCAATGTTTGAATGATTTAAAGACCAGGCCAGGTGTCAGGACCAGAGGTAAGTGTTGGGCTGGTTCTGCTTGTCGTTCCGCGATGTTTACTCTGCTCTTTGCTGCATTTGTTGTCTATATCAATGATCTAGATAATAATGTGGTAAATTGGATCAGCAAGTTTGCTGATAGCACTAAGATTGGAAGTGTCGTGGACAGCGAGGAAGCCTTTCGATGCCTGCAGAGGGATCTGGACCAACTGGAAAAAGGGGCCAGAAAATGGCAGATGGAATTTAATGCAGACACGTGTGAGCTGTTGCATTTTGGAAGGACAAATCAAAATAGGACATACACAGTAAATGGTAGGGCACTGAGGAGTGCAGAGGAATAAAGAGATCTGGGAGTTCAGATACATAATTCCCTAAAAGTGGCATCACAGGTAGACAGGGTTATAAAGAAGGCTTTTGGCATCCTAGCATTCATAAATCAAACTATTGAGTATAGGAGTTGGGATGTTATGGGGAGGTTGTATAAGACATTGGTGAGGCCTAATTTGGAGCATTGTGTACAGTTCTGATCACCTAACTATAGGAAGGATATCAATAAGATTGAAAGAGTGCAGAGAAGATTTACTAGGACATTGCCGGGTCTTCAGGAGTTGAGTTATAGGGAAAGATTGAACAGTTTATGACTTTATTCCTTGGAGGAGAGATCTGATCGAGGTTTACAAAATTATGAGCAGTATAGATAGAGTAAATGTGAATGGGCTCTTTCCACTTAGATTAGGAGAGATAAATATGAGAGGACATGGCTTTAGGGTGAAAGGGGGTACATTAGGGGGAACTTCTTTGCTCAGAGAGTGGTTGGAGTGTGAAACGAGCTGCCATCTGACGTGGTAAATGGGGGCTCACTCTTAAGTTTTAAGAATAAATTGAATAGGTACATGGATGGGAGGGGTCTGGAGGGTTGTGGACTGGATGCAGGTCAATGGGACCAGCAGAATAATGTTTCAGCACAGACTAGAAGGGTTGAATAGCCTGTTTTCTGTGCTGTAGTGTTCTGTGGTTCTATAAAACAAACTGAGGCTCTGGGCCTGCTGTGGCTGCTCCAGGCTTCGTACCTGTGGGCTTCATGATGTGTTGCCCCACTCTGATGTGTGGTGAACTGAGCCTGAGGCTCTGGGCCTGCTGTGGCTGCTCCAGGCTTCGTACCTGTGGACTTGTTTTTGTTCTGAATGCTGATGCTTGCTTCTATTGTTTGCACTATCTGTGTTTTTTTCTCTCTTGCTCACTGCACATTGGCCATCTGACATTCTTTTTTTGATGGTTCTTTTGGGTTTCTTGTTTTGTGGCTGCCTGTAAGGAGACAAATCGCAAAGTTGTACAATGTATACATACTTCGATTATAAATGTACTTTCAACTTTGAGTTATGGAGAAGGATAGGTCTGGTCCTCAGGCTGAGCTTCTAAATTTTTGACGGTATCAGAAAGAATCTGGCAATGTGAGATGGAATAGGTTGATTTCTAGCAAGAACATTTTTAGCAAGTGGGAGGTCTTCTAAAGTGAAAGTTTGAGAGCACAGAGTTTTTATGTTCCTGCTGGTAAGGATAACAGTTTTAGCAAACCCTGCTTTGCAAGGGATATTGAGGCCCTGGTAAAAAGAAAAGGAGGTGCATAGCAGGTATTGTTTAGAATAATAACCAAGATCCAGTGAAAAGCTTTCATTTGTGTTTCATTCAAACAGATTATTCCATTCGGATAGTACAGAGAACATTACAGGCCGTTCGGCCCACATTATTGTGCTGACCCTTTAACCTACGCTAAAACCAATCCAACATTACAAAAGAATCTATTAGATTAGATTACGAGGATATGCAGTCCTCTTTTATTGTCATTTAGTAATGCATGCCTTAAGAAATGATACAATATTCCTCCGGTGTGATATCACAAGAACACAGGACAGACCAAGACTGAAAAACTAACAAAACCACATAATTATAACATATAGTTACAACAGTGCAACAATACCATAACTTGATGAAGAACAGGCCATGGCACAGTAAAAAAATTCAAAGTCTCTCGAATGTCCCACATCTCACGCAGACGGGAGAAGGAAGAAAACTCTCCCTGCCATGCCCGACCACAGTCCGACTCTGAGTCGTCCGAAAACTTCGAGCTCTGATCAGCCCTCCAACACCGAGTACCGAGCACCATCTCTATCCGAATGATTCGACCTCAGCCTCAGTCGCCAGCAGCAGGCAAAGCCGGGGATTTTGGGGCCTTCCCTCCGGAAGATTCTCGATCGCCCAGCAACAGCGGCAGCGAACCTGCATTTCAGAAATTTCTCCAGATGTTCCTCTGTGCTTTCACGTCTGTCTCCATCAAATCAGAATTGTCCACGGCCCCTATTTAACAGATACGATATCATTTCACCTGAGAATTGCACACGCTGCATCGCGCCGCCATCTTCTCCCGCCTCTTCAATCTAAGAGTACGATCTAAGAGTACTAAAGAGAAGAAACAATAACATTATACAGAACAATAACAGTCACAGAGGAAGTGCCGTGTAGTTGGACACATAGGATGGTAGGGTCTGAACGAGGTCGATTAAGAAATCAAGACTTCATCTATATTTTTTAAGAGGTCCATTCAATAGCCTAGTAGCAGTGGGATAGAAGCTGTCCTTGAGCTGACATAGGGAAGGGTCAGAAGGGAGAATGACCACGGTTGAAGGGGCCCTTGATTACGTTGGTTGTCATACTGAGGCTCTCTGAAGTGTAGATAGAGTCCGTGGAGGGGAGTAATGCACAATAACTGCTGGAGGAACTCAGAAAGTCGGGTAGCGTCTAAGCAGTTGAGATTTCGAGCCATGACCCTTCATCAGGACTCCCCATGGAGAGGATACTGGCTTTCATGTTGTGCTGAGCTGCATTCACAACCACATAGGTCTGATGTCATCTGAGGGACTTGTGTGGGCCAAATATTGGGAAGAAGGGAGATTTTTCATCCACCTGAGAGGAATCAGAAGGCCTCCTCTGTGGGTCTGCCCCTCTGGTTGTGAGACATCAGCCAGAATTATGTGTTCAAGTGTCTGGACTTGGACTTGAAATGATAGCCTGAGTCAGTGTGGATCCACTCATTACACACATGGTTACACACGACACAGAGGAGAACGCTTCGCCAGAGCCTCACAATCAATCCTGTCCCGACAGCCACTTGTTTCTTCAGATGAAGACGATAATGATCTGCCACTGCCTGTTGACATATCCCCAGAGCAACAGAATTATTGGTGATTATCAACGACAACGCTCCCTCTTCCTGATGCGCTGTGCTGACAGTATTCTCCGGGAGTCAGGCGGTTCCATTCCACACAGTCCTGCCTTCTGGTAAAACCGGGGGCTGGGAAGTCTTCACTTTGGTCCATGTGATTCCATGACAACGTACTTCCACAGTCGAGTTACTGACTGGCCATCTCACACTCGCGCACACACACACACTCACATTTAATAGATACACACACCACACTCACAAACACACACACTCACATTCACATAATTAACGGATACACACACTCACACACATACACAGTCACACTCTCATACATATACATACTCACATTCATACACACACTCACAAACACATACACACGCATTTAACAGATACACATAAACTCCCACACACAAATAGACAGACACAGATATTAGAAGATATTTACACACAGACACAAAGACAGAAATACACACGCGTGCGTGTGTAGGAAGAGCCTGTACTGTGATGTAATTTTCTATGTTCTATATTCAATGTTCTAATCTATACCTACTCTCCCTTTAAGCCCTATGGTAAATTTTGTCCAAATTTCCAATGTTTCAGTTGTAACCATCAAGAAGAGCTTTCTTCATTGGCCTCCTGTCTGTCCTAGAGCAGTTTAAAATTTCCTGGCCGTTCAGCCCGACGTCGTCTTCATTTTCTACTATTGATCCTTCCCCTTGCCCTCTGTATTAACCTATTCTCCAGAAATTTCTGCTCTTTTCTCACCCATCTTCAGCTTCCTTCTGAGAATCTATGTAGTGAGTTCTGCATACTCACAAACTATCAATGTAGTGATAGGCTTCTTAATGATTCACTTTATTTGTGACCCTGTACCTCAAAAAATCGAAACACGCACTGCTGGCATGATCAGTTTTGTTTTGTAATGAGCTGGGGGCAGCCTGCAAGTATTGCTTATGCTTCCAGCACCAACATAGTTTTCCCACATCTCACCAACCCTAAATGTACATCTTTGGAACGTTCTATGGAGTGACAAGTGATAATTAACTAAGCAAATATCAAAAATGCTGAGATTTATGGACAGGAGTCTCCTCCTTTCTGTTCCAGTCTTGATGAAAGGTCTTGGCTTGAAACATCGACTGTTTATTCCTCTCCGTCGATGCTGCCTGACCTGTTCTTTCAGAGTCGCGTATGTGTTTTTTCCCTCCGGATTTCCAGCATCTGCCGAATCTCTTGTGTTTGAGATTCAGAATCAGATTTAATATTACTAGTATATGTCATGAAATTGGTTCTTTTGTGACAGCAGTACATTGCAATGCATAATAAAAAAATCTATAAATCATGGTAAGTATATAAAATAAATTAAACAATTAGTGCAAAGAGAGATGTATCCTCAATCCGCTACCCATCTCATTCATGTACCTATCCAAATTTCTCTTAAATGGTGTAATCAAACCAGCATCCACAACTTGCACTTGAAAAAGTTAAGTTAAATTAATACAAAAAGAGAAAAAAGTATTGATGTAGTGTTCAGGAGTTCAATGTCCATTCAGAAATCTGATGGCAGAGGGGAAGAAGCTGTTCCTAATTCATTGAGTGTGTGCCTTCAGGCTCCTGTACCTCCTCCCTGATGGTAGCAATGAGAAGAGGGCACGTCCTGGGTGATGGGGGTCCTTAATTGTGGATGCCGCCATTGAGAAGCATCGTTCCTTGAAGATGTCCTGGATGACCGAGAGGTGAGTGCCCGTGATGGAGCTGACTGAGTTCACAGGAGATCTAACAAATCCAGTTGTTGGCTTCAAGAAGTTCTGATCAGACATTCATCTCGCAGATGAGCATCGGAGCAAATGAAGCAACCCCAGCAATGCTGTCTTTAAAATTGAATAGATCTCAAAATAATTTCAGCGATGCCAAAGTTCAAACTTGCAGCATGTTAATCTGCGCAAAAATGACATTTAATTAAGCTCAAAGTGTCGAGAATTGGTGGTGGAAGTCATTGCAGATGGTTGGGGTGGGGAGTGAGGAGTGAATTTAGGGCATTGTTTAATTAGATCCCAGTGCCTGCATTGTCAGCCAGTCAGGGCTATGACCAGCCTTGTCGAAACACTGAAGGAAATGATATCTCAAAGGAAACATTGAAATGAAGCGAGGTCCCAGAGGCTGCGGTGTGTAAGGTGGTGCTGCTGGAGGAGATTGGGAGCAGGGATGTAATATTGTGGAGTTTCAAACACTTTCTCAATCCATTCCTGGTTCACCCTCTGCTTCCCCTAGATTCACCATTTACAAAACCGCCTCCCTTGTCTTCCCCACTATGATTTTAAGGGCTTTAACGGACAAAATGCCCATGTCCCATCTCACACTATGCCCCGCTTGCCCATGATTGTTGTCTTGGGCCTTTAAAGTTCCAGACACAAGAAGGAACTGCAGATGCTGGAAATCTCGAGCAATACACACAATGTGCTGGAGGAGCTCGGCAGGTCAGGCAGCATCTATAGATGGGAATAAACAGTCGACATTTTGGGCTGAGGCTCTTCGTCAGGACTGGAAAGGAAGGGGAAGAAGTCAAGATAGGAAGGCAAGGGAGGGGAGGAGGAAATGGCAGGTGATAGGTGAAACTGGAAGGGGGGGAGGGGTGAAGTAAAGAGCTGGGGGGTTGGTCGGTGGAAAAGAGAAAAGGCTGGAGAAGGGGTAATCTTGATAGGAGAGGACAGACGACCGTGGAAGAAAGGGAAGGAGGTGGAGCACCAGAGGGAGGTGATGGCCAGGTTAGGAGAGGAGGTGTGAGAGAGATACCAGAATAGGGAATGTACTATTCTATGGTCTATGCTTTGTCTTTTATGTCACTTTTCATGAAGCAGCCGACAGTTATCCGGCCTCCCCCACAGTTGCTTACCTTCAGAGCAGCCTCACTGGGATTCCCTCGCCAAACTGTGTTGCAACCACGTTGACTTGAGAGAGATGTAGAAGATTGATCGAGTGGACAACCAGAATACTCTTCCCAGGACTGAAATGGCTGATGTGAGGGGGGGGGGGGCGCATAATGTCAAGATGATTGGAGGAAAGTATGGGGCAGGAGATGTCAGAGGGGGGTTTTTTACAGAATGATGGGGGCAAGGATCATGCTGCCAGGGGTGATGGTAGAGGCAGACACATTAGGGACTCTTAGATGGTCACATAGATGATAGAAAAACGGAGGGTCATGGGGAATGGAAGGGTTAGATTGATCTTAGAGTAGTTAAAGGGTCAGTACAACATTGCTGGCCGAAGGGCCTGTACTGTGCTGTAATGGTCAATGTTCTACGATGCATTTGCAGCCATTTTATAGCCTGGCAGGAAATCCTGAACAGCCCACACGGTAAATCACGTAGCTTCACTTACAGAAAACCCACTTTGTGAGACAAATTTCACTCTTGCCGTTAGGTGCAGGGATCAAGACAGACCATCCACTTTAAAACTCCATTAACCACCTCTTATCATAAGCTTGTCTAATATTCAATGCATTTTCATGAAGAGACCACGAGAAAACGTCCCAACTCCCATCTTTGTCAATTGACTGAACTTCCCTGGAGCGAGAGCAGTGATTGTGGTAAGATTCCGCCTTCAGGGAGAAAACATACTAAATTGCCTATTTGGCAACACCATTTATAATTAAAATCTATTGCATTCTCATTGACCACATCAGCCTCCACAGGACATCCGTCTGTTTCATTGTCAATCAGTCTATATAAACTTGCATTATGTCCGTGTTCATATATCTTCCTAATATTGTGCCTGAAGTGAATATTGCTACTCTCCCCTTTTCTCGTCACATAAGTCTCTCAAGCCTAAAAATGATTGTAGGCTTAGCAGTTTGAAAGAGCAAGGAAGGATCCTGATGGGAGAATGCTAAATGGGGAACTAATGGAGGTATTAAACTGATGGGAAAGGACTGCATTTCAGGGTGGTTTGTCTGTTGAAGAGAGACAGAGATTCCATCCTGAAATTGGAGGCAGGCTGCTTGGTATGGGAAGTACTAAATCTTCATTTTCAGTTTGCACAGCCTTGCTTTGCTTCATGCTGTTCTTCCAGCGCACATTGCTATATTTCTATATTCTACAGATAAACTCCTATAGGTGTGCGGCCGGGGGCATTCTGACTGGTTGCATCACCGCCCGGTACTGGGGCTCCAGTGAACAGAATCGAAAGAGGCTGTAGAGGGCAGCAGACTCAGGCCGCTTCCTCATGGGCACAGGCCTCCCCATCGTAGAGGACATCTTCAAAAGATGATGCCTCAGTAAGGGGCATCCATCGCCAAAGACCCCCCCCCCCACCCAGGGCGTGCCCCCTTCTCATTACTGCCATCAGGGAGGAGGTACACCAGCGCAAGACGCCCTGATGAAAAGTCTCAGCCTGAAACGTCAACTGTATACTTCTTTCCACAGATGCTGCCTGGCCTGCTGAGTTCCTCCAGCATTTACAGTGTGTGTTGCAAAGGAGGGGATACAGAAGCCTGAAGACACACACACAGCATATTAGGAACAGCCTCTTCCCCTCCACCATCCAGTTTCTGAACAGTCCATGAACCCATGAACACAACCTCACCAAGTTGCTGGTGAACGCAGCAGGCCAGGCAGCATCTGTAGGAAGAGGTACAGTCGACGTTTCAGGCCGAGACCCTTCGTCAGGACTAACTGAAGGAAAAGTGAGTAAGAGATTTGAAAGTGTCTTGGCCTGAAACGTCGACTGTACCTCTTCCTAGAGATGCTGCCTGGCCTGCTGCGTTCACCAGCAACTTTGATGTGTGTTGCTTGAAATTCCAGCATCTGCAGAATTCCTGTTGTTTACCTCACCATGTTGCTCTCTTAGTTTTTAATACTTCTTATCGTAACTCATAGCTTCACTGCACTGCTGCTGCAAAATTACAAATGTTGCAGGGGTCGGGAAGGCTAGTTGGAAGGTGATAGGTGAAGCCAGACGGGTGAGAAAGGTCAAGGGCACAATTAATTCAAATTTTATTGCAACTTACAGTCAATTTTTTTATATCTTACACTGTACTGCTATCACAAAACAAAACAGTTCATAAAGCAAGGAAATCCTTTTGCATTTGTACAGGGCCCTGGTGAGACCACACCTGGAGTATTGTGTGCAGTTTTGGTCTCCAGGGTTAAAGAAGGACATCCTGGCTGTGGAGGAGGTGCAGCATAGGTTCACTAGGTTAATTCCTGGGATGTCCAGACTGTCTTACGCAGAGAGGTTAGAGAGACTGGGCTTGTACACGCTGGAATTAAGGAGATTGAGGGGGGATCTGATTCAGACATATAAGATTATTAAGGGATTGGTCAAGATAGAGGCAGGAAATATGTTCCAGATGCTGGGAGAGTCCAGTACCAGAGGGCATGGTTTAAGAATAAGGGGTAGGTCATTTAGGACAGAGTTGGGGAGGAACTTCTTCTCCCAGAGAGTTGTGGAGGTGTGGAACACGCTGCCTCAGAAGGCAGTGGAGGCCAATTCTCTGGATGCTTTCAAGAAGGAGCGAGATAGGTATCTTAAGGATAGGGGAATCAAGGGTTATGGGGACAAGGCAGGAACCGGGTATTGGTAGTAGATGATCAGCCATGATCTCAGAATGGCGGTGCAGGCTCAAAGGGCCGAATGGTCTACTTCTGCACCTATTGTCTGTTGTCTATTGTCTATAACGTACAATCTGTCAGTGATAATAAACCTGACTCTGTATTTATTCTGTTTCCCTTTACCTCATATATTGATGAGTGGTGGGGTGGAGATACATCTCTACCCAAAGAAAGTGTAAAGCACTTCTTCCCTCTGCTAGCCTACAGGTCACCCTTGGGCAAGGTGTAGCACTTATGCGTCCCCCTGATCAGGGTCAAGTGAAGCTGTGCGAGCAGCTGATGCGTATCACAAGTTCTATTTATGCGATCACTGACGCCAGGCAGGCAACCTCGGAAGAGTATTAATAATGGCTTGGGTCACCCAGCTTGTAAAGACACTGCCCAGAAGAAGGCACTCCTGTAGAAAAGTTTTCCAAGAAAAATCATGGTCATGATCGCCCATGTCATGCAACATAGCACATAATGATGTTTATGTTGTATACTGAAACATTAAAACTAAAGCAGTATAATACAGCAGGTCGGGCAGCATCAGTCAGAAACGATGAGTCGACATTTCGGGCCGGAACCCTTCCTCAGTCCTGACGAAGGGTTCCGGCCCGAAACGTCGACTCATCGTTTCTGACTGATGCTGCCCGACCTGCTGAGTTCACCCAGCATACTGAAAGTGTTGCTTTGATCACAGCATCTGCAGATTATTTTGTGTTTAGTCTAATACAGGAACAGATGCTTTGACCTACAATGTTATGCCAAAGTAACTGACGTTATAATGAATAATTCCTCCTGCCTTCCTCCTGTCCATAGTTCTCCATTCTCTGAACATTCATGTGCCTAAATAGGAGCCTTGTAAACACCTCATAATGCACCTGCCTCAGCCACCATCCCTGGTACCGCACTCCCAACACCCACCACTCTCTGCCCAAAAGCTCGCCCTGCTCATCTCAGAGACCTACAGGTTTGTAGGTGAATTGGTCACGTGGGTGTAACTGGGTGATGCAGGCCTATCGGGCCAGAGGGGCCTGTTACCGTGCCGTATCTCTAAATAAAATAAAATTTCCCTTCAACTTTGCCCCCTCATTGTGATCTCCAGCAGCAGGCATTTTGACCCTGGGAAAAAGATACTGACTGCCTGTTCTATCTATACCTCTCATAATTTTATAAAGTGTTATCAGATCTCTCTTCTCCCTTGGCTACCCCAGAGAAAGTAACACAAGTTTGTCCTAGAAGTACATGTCCTCTAAAACAAGCAGCTTCCTGGTGAACCTCTTCTGCTCTCTCTCCAAAGCCTCCACATCCCACAGCCTCCACATAATTGAATGCAATTGTCTGGATGCAGCCTAACCAAAGCTGTAACATAAATTCCTGACTCTCGAACTCGATGAATAAAGGTAACCGTGCCATATGCTCTCTTTACCACCCTATCAACTTGTGCAGCTACTTTCAGGAAGTTTACATTGTAATGTGCCTCATGTGAGCAAGGAATGTTGGCGGGAGGAGGCGATAGCAGCGTGTCGTGCACACACGGCTCTCCGGTGAAAATGATATTGTATCCGTTAAATAGGGGCCGCGGACAAGTCTGATTTGATGGAGACAGACGTGAAAGCACAGAGGAACATCTGGAGAAATTTCTGAAACGCCAGTTCGCTGCTGTTGTTACTGCACGATCGAGAATCTTCCTGAGGGAGGGCCTCAAAATCCCCGGCTTTGCCTGCTGCTGGCGACCAAGGCTGGGGTCGAAGCGTTCGGATAGAGATGGTGCTCGGTACTCGGTGTCGGAGGGCTGATCTGAGCTCGAAGTTTTCGGATGACTCAGAGTCGGACTGTGGTTGGGCATGGCAGGGAGAGTTTTCTTCCTTCTCCCGTCTGCATGAGATGTGGGACATTTGAGAGACTTTGAACTTTTTACTGTGCTCATGGACTTCTTCATCAAGTTATGGTATTGTTGCACTGTTGTAACTATATGTTATAATTATGTGGTTTTTGTTAGTTTTTTCGGTCTTTGTCTGTCCTGTGTTTTGTGATATCACACCGGAGGAATATTGTATCATTTCTTAATGCATGCATTACTAAATGACAATAAAATAGGACTGCGTGTCCTCATAATCTAATCTAATTCCACCCAGGTGTTTATGACATTCAACTAACCTGTATCTAGATTCGGGTCAGAAAGTCTTCCTTGTTCCAGGAAGGATTGGAGATCCAAAATGTCGAATGGTTTTTCTTTCCACTGATGCTGCTTGACTGACCGAATTCTTCCTCCACTTTCTACCTCCGTTTCAGATTCCAGTATCCTGCAGTAACTTTTCTTTCCCAAGTCGTCATTATAGAACATAGAACAGTAGAGCACAGTACAGGCCATTCAGCCCGCAATATTGTGCTGACCTTTTAAACTAGTCTAAGATCAATCTAACCCTTCCCTCCCACATAGCCTTCCAGTTTTCAACCAATCATGTGCCTGACTAAGAGACTCTTGTAGAGAGTGGATGTGAAGAAGATATTTCCTATGGTGGGTGAGTCTAGGACCAGAGGACACAGCTTGGAATAGAGGGGTGTCCATTTAGAATGGAGAAGAGAAGGAATTTCTTTCGCCAGAGAGTGGTGAATTTGTGGAATTTCTTGCCACAGGTGTCTGTGGAGGCCACGTCATTTGGGTATATTTAAGGCAGAGATTGATAGATTCTTGATTCATCAGATCATGAAGGAATACAGAGAGAAGACAGGAAATAGGGGCTGAGCTGCTAAGTTGATCTCTCATGATGTTGTGATGGAACAGACTCAATGGGCGAAATGGACTAATTCTGCTCCTATATCTTATGGTCTTATAGTCTTAAATGGCCCTAATGTATCTGCCACTACCAGCAATCCTGGAAGCATGTTCCACACACCCACCACTCTCTGTGTTAAAGAAACCTACCTCTGACTTTATTCCAAATACCTTAAAATTATGCCCTCTTATATTAGCCTGGGAAAAAGTCTCTGGCTGTCTACTCAGTCTATGCCTCTTATCATCTTGTACACCTCTGTCAGGTCACCTCTCATCCTCCTTGGCTCCAAAGACAAAAGTCCTAGATCACTCAGCCTATCCTCATAAGACGTGCCCTCTACCCCAGGCAGTATCATGGTAGGTCTCCTCTGCACCCTGTCTAATCTCACCCACTCTATTCACTCTATTCTTAACTGCCGATTTAAGGTCAGTGGCAGTGCAAAATCAGGGCCAGGTACCTTGCTGGGGAGTTGAGGGCCATGAGCTGGGGTGCGGCCAGTGCCAGAGTCTGCAGTGGGGTGTATCTGCTTCCACCACCACCTGTGTTAACAATCCTACCCTGCACATCTCCTTTGAACTTAACCCCCTCACCCTTAACATGTGCCCTTCAACATTGGACAAATGGAAAAATTGAACAGAGTAGGACTTTATTCCTTGGAAAGTATAAGATTGAGAGGAGATTTGATTAATTATGAGGGGCATAGATAGGGTAAATGCAAGAAGACTGTACCCGCTGGTGTTGGGTGGGGCTACAGCTAGAGGTCATGGGTTAAGGGTGAAAGGTGAAATGTTTGAGGGGAACATGAGGGAAAATGTCTTCACTCAGAGGCAAACATGAGAAAATCTGCAGATGCTGGAAATTCAAGCAGCACACATCAAAGTTGCTGGTGAACGCAGCAGGCCAGGCAGCATCTCTAGGAAGAGGTACAGTCGACGTTTCGGACCGAGACCCTTCGTCAGGACTCTCAGCCCGAAACGTCGACTGTACCTCTTCCTAGAGATGCCGCCTGGCCTGCTGCGTTCACCAGCAACTTTGATGTGTGTTGTTTCACTCAGAGGGTTGTGAGAGTGTGGAATAAACTGCTAGCACAAGTGGTGCATGCGAGCTCGATTTCAAAGTTTAAGAGAAGTTTGGATAGGTACATGGATGGTAGGGGTATGGAGGGCTATGCTCCCGGTGCAGGTCGATGGCAGTAGGCAGTTTTAGTGGTTCAGCCAGGACAAGATTGGGTAAAGGGCCTGTTTCTGCGCTGTGTTTTTCTATGACCCTGTAACTCTATGACTTAACTTCATTCAACTTCACTTGCCCCATTATTGAAATGTTCCGACAAATTATGGACTCACTTTCAAGGACTCTTCGTCTCACATTCTCTATATTTATTGCCTATTTATTTATTTTGTCCCTTTTAGATTTACACAGTTTGTTGCCTTTTGCACATTGGCCATTTATTTCTAAATGACAATAAACGAGGACTGAGTGTCCTCATAATCTAATCTAATCTAATCTAATTCGCCTGTTGGGTGTAGTCTTTCACTGATTGTATTATGGTTCTTGGATTTACTGAGTATGCCCACAGTAAAATGAATCTCAGGGTTGTATATGGTGATATACATGTACTTTGATAATAAATTTACTTTGAACTTTGGAATCCACAAGCTGCCTTGGTTTGGTTTCGAGCTGAAACCAGGGAGGCACGATTCTGACTGTGGTGTCCAAACGTCGGAGTATGTTTGACAAGAGCAGATTTGTCGTCCAGCTTTGGTGTGGGCATGTAAACTGGCTGAGAGCCAAGGAACTACAGAAGTGAATGTACCAGTCGTGTGGAGCTTGCTAATTGTCATAATAAATAAAAAATGTTATTTATAACCACATTGGTCTTTGCCCTTCCTTCTCTTTCAACAGCTGTACTACGGACAGCCTAATAAATTTTCTGTAAAACTAGGCCTTGCTGTCACAAAGAACAAGAGATTTACTACAGCACAGGCCCTGGGCAAAGAGGCACCCCACACAGTAGCGCAGTGGTTAGCGCGATGCTTTACCCGGGTTCATTTCCTGCCGCTGTCTGTAAGGAGTTCGTACATTCTCCCCGTGACTGCGTGGGTTTCCTCCAGGGGCTCTGGTTTCCTCCCAGAGTGCTGACAAACTGTACCTCCATCCAGAATGGGTCCTGCCGAGCATCAGAATAGAAGTCCCCACAAAGGACTTGAGAATGCCAGAGAGGATCATAGGGGTCTCCCCACCATCCATCGGGGACATTTATCAGGAGTGTTATTGAGGATCCCACTCGTCTAACCAGCATCCTCTTTGACTTCCTATCATCAGGCAGGAGACTCTGATGCATAAGAACGAGAACGGTCAGGATGAGAAAAAGAAACAACAGGAATTCTGCAGATGCTGGAAATTCAAGCAACACACATCAAAGTTGCTGGTGAACGCAGCAGGCCAGGCAGCATCTCTAGGAAGAGGTGCAGTCGACGTTTCAGGCCGAGACCCTTCGTCAGGACTAACTGAAGGAAGAGTGAGTAAGGGATTTGAAAGTTGGAGGGGGAGGGGGAGATCCAAAATGATAGGAGAAGCCAGGAGGGGGAGGGATGGAGCCAAGAGCTGGACAGGTGATTGGCAAAAGGGGATATGAGAGGATCATGGGACAGGAGGTCCGGGAAGAAAGACAAGGAGGGGGGGACCCAGAGGATGGGCAAGGGGTATATTCAGAGAGACAGAGGGAGAAAAAGGAGAGTGAGAGAAAGAATGTGTATGGTATGAACATCGACTTCTCTCACTTCCGCTAATGCCCCACCTCCCCCTCGTAGCCCATCCGTTATTTATTTTTATACACACATTCTTTCTCTCACTCTCATTTTTCTCCCTCTGTCCCTCTGAATATACCCCTTGCCCATCCTCTGGGTCCCCCTCCCTTGTCTTTCTTCCCAGACCTCCTGTCCCATGATCCTCTCATATCCCTTTTGCCTATCACCTGTCCAGCTCTTGGCTCCATCCCTCCCCCTCCTGTCTTCTCCTATCATTTTGGATCTCCCCCTCCCCCTCACACTTTCAAATCCCTTACTCACTCTTCCTTCAGTTAGTCTTGACGAAGGGTCTCGGCCTGAAACGTCGACTGTACCTCTTCCTAGAGATGCTGCCTGGCCTGCTGCGTTCACCAGCAACTTTGATGTGTGTTGTAGGATGAGAAACAGTTTGGCCATTAAGCTTCTGAACTCCCTGCCGCATCACATTCGAAGTGTCACTGGTTAATCTGTTCCATATCTTACAATATTTAATTTATGCACTTTAGCTCATTATTTATGTGTAGATGTTATCCTACCTTCATAAGTTATTGTGTGTCATGTGTACTACTGTGTTTTCCACCCTGATTCAGAGAAGTGTTGTCTCAGTTGATGGTATACATGTATATAGCTAAATGACAATAAACTTGACTTAACTGCCAAAGATGTACTGGTTGGTAGGTTAACTGGTCATAGTAAATTGTCCTGTGATTAGTCTAGGGTTAGATCAGGGGATTGCTGGGCGACGCAGCAAAGAGCCAAAAAGGCCTAGTCTGTGCAGTACCTCAGCAGATAAGGTTATATAAGGTTCGTCCATCGTCATCGATGAAGAACTTGACACCATTAGTACTTTTTTTTACGAGGTCAAGTTGTTAGCTCGACACTCAACCCAGCACGGATGGAAAGCATGCCCGGGAGCGGCTCAACTGGATTCGAACTCGGGAACCTTCGCTCCTGGAGTCAGATGATGACACTGCGCCACCTGCCGGCTTTGATGTTGAGACTAGCGCTTGATTTGGATTTAAGTGAGAGAGAGTTGCACAGCGTCAGCCTCACTCTCTCTCCCCAATTCCCATCTGGATCCAGTGGCAACACAGAGTCGAGATGGCCGGAGATGGGACTAGGAGCAGTGGATGACCAGGACATCTTCTGTTACCTCAGCAAATAAATTAATGAATAAATGGCTACATTAAATTGGGCCCTCTTCTGGGCAGTGTCTTTACAAGACGGGTGACCCTAGCCATTATCAGTACCCTTCAGAGATTGTCAGTGGTCACATAACCAGGACTTGTGATACATACCAGCTGCTCGTACAACCATCCACCACCTAATCGGGGGGACTAAGCAGGTGCAGTACCTTGCCCAAGGGTGACCAGCAGGTTAGCGGAGGGAAGGAGCGCCTTACACCCCACCATCCAAATCAACCGATACTCAGAGGGTGCTTGGAACCTGGAACACAGTGCTGAGGGGGTGGTGGAGGTAGGGACACTCACAACATTTCAGCAGCACCCAGCTGAGTACTTGAATTGGCAAAACATGGAAGACTGGTAAGTGGGTCAGCATGAACAAGATGGGCAGAAGATGCCTGTTCCCTGTGCTGTACGGTTCTATAATCCCAGCTGAAAGCAGCTTCGTGCTCCGTTTCGTTGAATACCTACGCTCTGTCTGCCAGAGAAAGCAGGATCTCCCAGTGGTCACACATTTTAATTCCACGTCCCATTCCCATTCTGACATGTCTATCCACGGCCTCCTCTACTGTCAAGATGAAGCCATACTCAAGTTGGAGGAACAACACCTTATATTCCGTCTGAGTAGCCTCCAACCTGATGGCATGAACATTGACTTCTCTAACTTCTGTTAATGCCCCTCCTCCCCTTCGTACCCCATCCCTTATCTATTTATTTCCCCCTTTTTTTCTCTCTGTCTTTTTTCTCCCTCTGTCCCTCTCACTATAACTCCTTGCCTGCTCTCCATCCTCTGGGCTCCCCTCCCCCTTTCTTTCTCCCTAGGCCTCCCATCCCATGATCCCCTCCAATCTCCAGCCTTGTATCCCTTTTGCCAATCAACTTTCCAGCTCTTGGCGCCATCCCTCCCCCTCCTGTCTTCTCCTATCATTTCGGATCTCCCCCTCCCCCTCCCACTTTCAAATCTCTTACTATCTCTTCTTTCAGTTAGTCCTGACGAAGGGTCTCGGCCCGAAATGTCGACTGTACCTCTTCCTAGAGATGCTGCCTGGCCTGCTGCGTTCACCAGCATTTTTTGTGTGTGTTGCTCGTGCTTTAGAAACTCTCTTCAAGAAACTTTCATTTGGCATTCAGAGGTTTCGGATGTTGAGAAAGGCACTAAGAAAACACACTTATTATTTATTTCCATAGACAGCAGGGTAACAGGCCCTTCTGGTCCAAGGAGCTCCGTGCTGCCCAATTACTCCCATGTGACCAATTAACCTACTGACCGGTGTGTCTTTGGAATGTGGGAGGAAACCGGAGCACCCAGAGGAAACACACATGGTCACGGGAAGAACGTACAGACCACAGCGGGAGTTAAAGCCGGGTTGCTGGCACAGTGAGAGCGTTGATGTTAACCACTGTGCTATCGTGCTACCCTGTCTCAGCTCTAAACAGTGTGTATTACTTGTTGGCATTTAAATGGCATATTAGACAGTACAGCTGGCACTGTCATGGCATTACGCTACCGTGCCGCCCAACAGTAGCCCCCCTCCCCTCTCCCCATCCGTGCTCAGTGAACCCTGTAATCCGTTCACTCACCTCTGGAGCCACTCAGGGCTTCTATTTCACTGTAAAATCAGTTTGGGTCGCAGAGCAGGGTCCTTAAGCTTCTTGTCAGCAAAGCAATCTAGTTCTTAACACAATATTCCCCCTTACTTAAATCTTTGCCTTCTCAACTGAACGATCTGCTATAATTTTAAGCATATTTCAGGCCACCGAAATACCTCAATGTATTAGTAAAATGCCTCAATTTATAATCTGAATACCAGTGCAGACAGCAAAATAAATCTTCTATGTAAATAAAGGAAACCCAGTCGTACTGTAGTTCATCTGTAGACCTCATTATGTCTAGCCTTGGGCCCACTTGCTTTGATTATGATACATCCTCAACGAACAATGCTTGTGTCAATTAGTCTGGGAATGCTTTTAATAATTGTCCCTTCATTTTATCTACAACACTCCCCCGAATAAAAAATGGCCCATTAATTTCTTCACACTGCCAGAGACATTTGGTTTTGGTGGGCACAGAGTCAGGGTTATTAAGATGCCAATGGCTGATAAGTACTAAAATTAACAAAAAATAAATAGCAGCATTCCGCTGACATATGCTTTGCCTGGACTATTATTAAATGACATCGCAAATTCACTGGAGGGGCAGTTGAATTAAAATGAGGGCTTGTATTAATGTAATCTGTATTTAAACTGTAATTTATTAATAGCCCGCAGACACAGTGTGAAGATCTTGTGATTGATTTGACCATCTGAAAGGTTTTAGACTGCCTCATACTTGCTTACAAGAGAGAAGAAGCCACCAGACATGAGAGTCTGCAGACGCCGGGATCTGGGGCAGACAAACAAGCTGCTGGAAGAATTCGGCAGGTTAGGCAGCGTCTGTGGGAACAACACAGGCAAAATTAGGGAAATAATCACGATAGTGTAGCAGTTTGCTCGATGTTGTAACCGCTCAGGGCGTTCCGGAGTTTGGAGTTCTTTCCAAGTGCCGTTCTGTAAGGAGTCATTCCCCATGGAATGCACGGGTGCCATGGTTTCCTTCCACTGTCCAAAGCCATACCAGATAGGTTAACTGATCATTGTAAATTGTCCTGCAATCTGGTTAGGGTTAATTGGGTTTGTTGGGGATTGCCGGGGTGGCCTGGCACAAAGGACCGGAGGGCCAACTCTGCGCTGTATTCCTAAATAAATTTAAAATTTAATAAAATGCTGGGGGACTCAGCCAGTCAGGAAATATTTACCCCTTCGTAGGTGCTGCCTGACCTGCTGAGTTCCTCCAGAATTCTGTGCACGCTCCTCAAGATTTCCAGCATCTGCAGAATCTCTTGTGTCTCAGCATCTGGTGGGAGTTTGCAGTTGTTAGATCCCATTCCCGCACAGAGTCATAGTCACAGAGCACTACAGTGCAGAAACAGGCTCTTTGGCCCATCTAGTCCTTCCTGGCCTGGCTTTCCCATCTACCAGCACCTGAACCATATCCCTCCATAAACTTCTCATCCATGTTCCTATCCCTACTTTGTTTAAATGTAGACAGGCCAACTAGAGCCACCATTCCATCAAGGCTGATTTATTATTCTTCTCAACTCCGTTCTCCTGCCGTCACCCCATAATCTTTCACACCCTTACTAATCAAGACCCTATCAAACTCCATTTTAAATATACGGAATAACTTCACCTCCACAGCCATCTGTAGCATTGAATTCCACAGATTCACCATTCTCTGACTAAAGGAATCTCTCCTCGTCTCTATGAGACTATGCCCTCTGGTCCTAGACTCCCCACTATAGGAAACATCCTCTCCATGTCCACTCTATCTAGGCCTATCAAAACTTGATGTTTCCAATGTGATATCCCTTCATTCTTCTAAACTCCAGTGAGTACAGGCCCAGAGCCATCAAACGCTCCTCTGACGTTAACCCTTTCACACCCAGGATCATTCTTGTGAACTTTCTCTGGAGTCTCTAACGCCAGCACATCATTTCTTAGGTAATGGACCCAAAATATTGCAAGTGAACTCTGGCCAATGCCCTATAAAGCCTCAGCTTTATAACATCAACTTTATAATATGTATGGGTAGTCAACAGTTGGCATTGATGTGATGGGCCGAATGGTTTGTTTCCATGCTCTATGATTCTTCAGCTCTTTTCACCATGAAAATAAAAAAAATCCCAAACTCCGTAGTTTTTATGTAAGAAAAAAAGCCTATGTACACTCTCACTTGACCTACACTCAAACCCAAGATTTAGAGGTAAAATACAAGTGAAGCCATTCAAAACTGAGGAACGAGAGATCCATCTGCCTGAACAGGAAAGAAATCGTGATCCTAGAGGCTAATAAGCACAGATCCTACAGCGTTCCGACAGAGAGAAGAGTTTCCACTCCATCTGTCTGGGGCTGGATTGAGACGCCCATCCCACGTCAAAGAGAGGAACTTTCATTTCTTCCATCTGGGACTGGATTAGCTGCCAAATCCCATCATTGATGAGAGTCTTGTAGCAATGGTACTTTCCAGTGGATTTTCATGACATAACTTTCAGGGGATTTTAACCAAAATTGAAGAAAAAAAGATCGGTCTATGGAATTGTTAGGTCATCTGCAGACAGACAAAGATGTACAATCCAAACTATCAACACAGAATTAAGACTGCAGCTGCAACAATTTAAAGCTGCTATTCTCGAGTTGGTTTCTTATTTTATTCCATTCTCCTGACAAGTTTTGTTTTAATGCTCTGATTTTTTACCTCAGAAGCGCAGCTTGAAGTTTGGAAGTAGATCCAGTAATAACTTTCAAGAAAGAATTCAATATTTACTTCATAAGAAAGAACTTACAGATCTTTGGTGAGTGGTGTGGGTGAGGCCCAGATTAGATAAAGGGGTGCCAGCAACACGCTAAGGCAAAGACTCTCTCAGTGCCTGCATCATCTTCCTTGATTCCCCAGTAGCTTTAACACGTTTAATATGTTGGTTGCCTCTGCTGGGGGAGTGATCCCAGGAATGAAAGGGTTAATGTCTGAGGAGCTTTACGTGACTCTAGGCCTGGATTTGTTGGAGTTTAGAAGAATAATGGGGGGGGGGGGTTCTCACTGGAATCTATCAAATATTCAAAGGCCTAGGTGAGAGGAAGAGTTCAGCACCGGACTAGAAGGGCCGAGCTGGCCTGTTTCCGTGCTGTAATTGTTATATGGTTATGTACGGGGTCTTTCTTTTTTGTATGTTAAATTTAAAATGGCTTCTTTGTTATGTTAAATGCTGAGACAGTCTCTAACTAGACAGTTGCTTGGGTTAATACAGACAGCAGGGTGCTATTAACCAATGCGTGGTCATGTATCGTTTTGTTTTCGGATGGTAATGCTGTCTCATATGATTGGGGACGGGGTTTTTGGCGGGGAGTCGGAGGAGAGACGGGGAGGACGGTGGACGGGGTTTTGGCGGGGAGTCGGAGGAGAGACGGGGAGGACGGTGGACGGGGTTTTGGCGGGGAGTCGGAGGAGAGACGGGGAGGACGGCGGACGTGCGAAAAGACTCCTGTCGATCACTCCGGGTGGTCCCGAGCCGTGAGTCGACAAGATCCGGGTGGTCGTCAGGAATTGATTGAGCTCCAACAGTTGTGCACGAAGAACTCGGACTTTGATAAGTCTTGGCGCCTTTTTTTTCATTACTTCCTTTTCTGTATCGAATTTATATTAATGTCATAGACTTAGTAATATCTATAAAGTGTACTTGGTAAAACGTACTGGGTGTGCTGGCTGATGATTGATGTTTGGGATTGATTTAGGCGGCAACCGACTCCATGGGAAGCGTTGAGGCAGGTGCTGGGTGGGATTTCCCCTAGACATATACGAGCCAATATAACTGAGCGTAACAGTTATATGGTTATATATAGGTAGACTGGATGTGGGGAAGATGTTTACTATAGTGGGGGAACCTCAAAAAAAGAGGACACTGCCTCGGTATAGAGGGACATTCATTTGGAACGGAGATAAGGAGGAATTTCTTTAGCCAGAAAGTTGTGAATCTGTGGACTTCAGTGCCACAGACGGCTCCGGGGTCATTGGGTATATACTTAAAGTGGAGGTTGACAGCTTCTCCATTAGTAAGGGTGTGAAAGGTTATGGGGAGAAGAAGGAAGAATGGGATTGAGAGGAATAATAAATCAGACTTGATGGGCCGAATGGCCTAATTCTGCTCCTATGTCTTATGGTCTTATGGATATGTTGGCTACTGGTGCTAGGCCTAGGGTGTGTAAATAGATTTCAAGCATCACAATGGTGTGAGACAGGATTGGCTGCCCAATATGTCCAAACCCTCTCTGTCTGATTCCGTTGGCTATAAAATCAGTGCAGAGTAGTGGTGAATGAAGTTACTCAGGCCAGGTCAGGAGCCTGGTGATTGTAGGGTGATAACTGTTCCAGTCCTGATGAAGGATCTCGTCCTGAAACGTTGACAGTTTATTCCCCTCACTAGATGCTGCCCGACCTGCTGAATTCCTCCAACATTTTGTGTCTGGTGCTCATGATTTTCGGCATCTGCTGAATCTCGTGTGTGTATGATTTATCTGTCCAGTTGGTACTGTGTTCCCTATTGAGGATGGAGTTTGGTGCTCCATTGTAACAATGTGGGTTTGTGCCCTAAGAATTAAAGTAATGAAATGATTTAGTAGCAGTACGAGAGAGGGGATGTTATGTTAAGATATCAGTGAGGCCTAATTTATTATGTGCAGTTTTGGTCACCTACCTACAGGAAAGATGTAAATAAGGCTGCAAGATTACAGAAAAAAATTATGAGAATGTTGCCCGGTCTGGAGGACCTGTCCTGAGTTATAAGGAAAGATTTAAAAGGGTAGGACTTTATTCCTTGGAGCGTAGAAGACTAAGAGGAGATTTGATAGGGGTATACAGAATTATGAGGGGTATAGATGGGGTAAATGCAAGCAGGCTTTTTTCACTGAAGTTGGGTGAGATTACTACTAGATTAAAGATGAAAGGTGAGAAGTTTAAGGGCAACATGAGGGGAAACTTCTTCACTCAGAGGGCCGTGAGAGTGTCGAACGAGTTGCCAGTGCAAGTGGTGCATGCGAGCTTGATTTCAACGTTTAAGAGAAGTTTGGATAGGTACATGGATGGTAGGGGTATGGAGGGATATGGTCCTGATGCAGGTTAATGGAAATAGGCAGTTTTAATGGCTCAGCATGGACTAGATAGGCCTAAGGCCCTGTTTCTGTGTTTTTCTATGATTCTATAACTCTGTGATTCTCTGTTAGGCCTTTACTTCCCTGGAAAGCCGGAGAATGAGGGGAGATCTTATAGAGGTGTACGAAATTATGTGAAGTAGAAAGAAGGTGAAAGCATGCAGGGTTTTCAACTGAACCTGGGTGAGATGAGAACTAAAGGTCATAGGTTTAGAGTGAAAGGTGAAATATTTAAGGGGAACTTCTTCACTCAGATGGTGGTGTAAGCGTGGAACAAGCTGCCAGCGGAAGTGGTGCATGTGAGTTCCATTGAACATTTCAGAAAAGTTTGGATAGGTGCATGGAAAGGAGTGCTTTGAATGATGAAGATAGACTAGGCAGAAGATCAGGCTGACATGGACCAGCTTCTGTGCCGTAATACTATATGACTTTACTGCTTTCTTTAACCTCAGGGAAATTTCTCTGAAGTGTCCGTGCACTGCATCTTTCTGGTCAACTAGGATGCTAATGACTGCAGCGAAACAAAGCTTTGCTTTTCCAGGCATGTCAGTGAGAAAAAAAAACTTATAACAAAGTCAAATATGGCTTATCTCTTACTTTCAGAAAAAAAAAGCATATCAAGTTTCCAATGATTCAACTCATTTCATCAGAACCTAGTCTTCTCTTGTTGATCCTGTACTTGAAAACTCAGATTGCCTTTTCCTCTCTTCTTGCTGGGCTGTTGAACTGAAAATGAAACTTTATTGACTGCTAGAACTCTTATCAATGAGAAAACTATTTTCTCAACGAAAGAACAAAAACACAGTTTCCATATATATTACAGTTTTAACAAAGAAAAATGTTACCGGGGCACGTTACAGTAGTGGTTGAGACCACGACAAAAGACGTCCAAAAGCTCAAGATAAATAAAAAGTCCCAAGGAAGGGCTTTAACCCCACCATGGATGGTCCCAAGCCTGTCTGCAAAAACAGGAGGGTTGGGCATGGATTAGCTACCCCATCCTGTAAAAACCCAGGGCTACAGAAACACTAACAGAAGCTCCAAAGAACTCATCCCTGGGAGAGGAAGGATCGTTGATGGGCTACACCTGGGGACAACTTGAAAGATTGGCCCAGGGTCGATTGGGCTTAAGGCCAAGGAAGGGTATCGTCAAAAAATGTTGACTTTTTATTCCTCTCCATAGATGCTGCCTGACATACTGAGTTCCTCCAGCAATTTGCTTGTGTTAGTTGGGGTGGCAAGCTGGAGATAGATCTCAACCAAAGGAGGTACAAGGCACTCTTTCTCTCCACTACCCCAGAGGCCAACTTTGGGCAAGGTGTAGCACCTGCTTAGCCAACACCCCACTCCGATCAGAGTCACTTGAAGCCATGGGAGCAGGTGGTAGATGGCTGTATGAGCAGCTGGTGCATATCACAAATCCTGGTTATGCGACCACTGACACCAGGCAGACAATCCCTGAAGAGTATTCATAATGGCTGGGGTCACCCATCTTGTAAAGACACTGCCCAGAAGAAGACAACAGCAAAGCACTTGTGTAGAAAAATTTACCAAGAACAATCATGGTGATGATGGCCAAGTCATACAACATGGTACATAATGATGATGATGACGACTCTGGATTTCCAGCATTTTCAGAATCTCTTGTTTAAAAACTGAAAACATTGGGAACATTCACAGGTCAGGCAACACTTGTGCATGGAGAAACAGTTAACATTTCAGGCTGGTGACTTTTTGTTCAAATGCACTTTGGCAAATTATGCAGGGGGAGGATATCACCAGTGCCCAAGAGCCAATTAGTTCAGCAATAAATCTGGGAAAGGTTAGCAGCCACTTAGAGAAGTTCAAATGAATTTACAAGAAACAGCATTGATTTATAAAATGCAGTTTCTGTTTGACTAACCTCACTTAATTTTCTGAAGAACTCATGGAATATCTTGTTTAAAGAAATGTGGTAGACATTGTCTAGAAGATGTTGGGAAACTATCACATAAAAGGTTGGTTGATGAACAAGAATCTCAGTGTTGGTTTCCTTTAATATTAGAAAATGTATTCAATATACAACCTGAAATTCATACTCTTCACAGACATCCACAAAGCAAGAGACCCCATAGAACGTATGACAGGACAATGAAGCCACAAAAACCCCCTCACCTACCCTTCGCAGAAGCAGCAGGAAAAGGATCACCCCCTCCCCTCCTCCCCCCATTCTTACCCATAGGGACAAGGTCCTGAGGCCCAAGGCCCGACCCCCCGAGGCAGCAGGGACAGAGGCACCCTAGGGTTCTGAAAGAGGTAGCATTAGAGATTGTGGTGGCATTAGAAATGATCTTCCAAAAATCATTGAACTCTGGCATGGTGCCAGAGGACTGGAAAATTACAAACATTATTCCACTCTTTAAGAAAGAAGGAAGGCAGCAGAAAGGAAATTATAGACCAGTTAGCCTGACCTCAGTGGTTGGGAAGACGTTAGATTCAATTGTTAAGGATGAGGTGATGGAGTACTTGGTGACACAGGACGAGATAGTACAAAGTCAGCATGGTTTCCTTCAGGGAAAACCCCGCCTGAGAAACCTGTTGGAATTCTCTGAGGCGATTACAAGTAGGATAGATAAAGGGGATGCAGTGGATGTTGTATATTTGGACTTTCAGAAGGCCTTTGACAAGGTGCCACACATGAGGATGCTTACCAAGTTAAGAGCCCATGGAAGGTTACTAACATGATTGGTAGGAGACAGTGAGTGGGAATAAAAGGACCCTTTTCTGGTTGGCTACCAGTGACTAGCAGTGTTCCGCAGGGGTTGGTGTTGGGACAGCTTCTTTTTATACTGTATATAAATGATTTAGATGATGGAATGGATGTCTTTGTTGCCAAGTTTGCAGATGATATGAAGATTTGTGGAGGGGCAGGTAGTGTTGAGGAAACAAGTAGGATACAGAAAGACTTAGACAGATTAGGAGAATGGGCAAAAAAGTGGCAAATGAAATACAATGTTGAAAAGTGCATGGTCATGCACCTTGGCAGTAGAAATAAATGTACGGACTATTTTCTAAGCCGGGAGAAAATCTAGGAATCTGAGTGCAGAGGGACTTGGGAGTCCTTGTGCAGAACACGCTGAAGGTTAACTTGCAGGTTAAGTCAGCGGTGAGGAAGGCAAATGCCATGTTAGCATTCATTTCAAAAGGTCTAGAATACAAGAGCAAGGTTATGATGCTTGTGCTTCATATCTTTATATCAGTGCTTTAGAAAGCACTGGTGAGGCTTCACCTTGAGTATTGTGAACAGTTTAGGGCTCCTCATCTTAGAAAAGATGTGCTGGCATTGGAGAGGGTCCAGAGGAGGTTCACAAGGATGATTCCAGGATGGAAAGGATTATCATACGAGTAAAGTTTGATGGCTCTGGGTCTGTACTCACTGGAATTCAGAAGGATGAGGGGGGATCTCATTGAAACTTTTTGAATGTTGAAAGGCCTAGACAGAGTAGATGTGGTAAGGATGTTTCCCTTGGTGGGAGCGTCTAGGACAAGAGGGCACAACCTCAGGATAAAAGGACAACGTTTCAAAACAGAGATGTGGAGAAATTTCTTTAGCCAAAGGGTGGTGAATTTGAGGAATTTATTGCCACAGGCAGCTGTGGAAACCAGATCGTTGGCTGTATTTAAGGCAGAGATTGATAGGTCCTTGATTGGACATGGTATCAAACGTTACGGGGGGAAGGAGGAGATATATAAAAAAGGAACACACATAAGAGTTGCTGGTGAATGCAGCAGGCCAGGCAGCATCTCTAGGAAGAGGTACAGTCGATGTTTCGGGCCGAGACCCTTCATCAGGACTAACTGAAAGAAGAGCTAGTAAGAGATTTGAAAGTGGGAGGGGGAGGGGGAGATCCGAAGTGATAGGAGAAGACTGGAGAGGGAGGGATGGAGCCAAGAGCTGGACAGGTGATTGGCAAAAGGGATATGAGAGGATCATGGGACGGGAGACCTAGGGAGAAAGAAAGGGGGAGGGGGGGAACCCCAGAAGATAGGCAAGGAGTATAGTGAATGGGACAGAGGGAGAAACAGGAGAGAGACAGAAAGAATATATATATATATAAAAATAATGGATGAGGTACAAGGGGGAGGTGGGGCATTAACGGAAGTTAGAGAAGTCAATGTTCATGCCATCAGGATGGAGGCTACCCAGACGGAATATAAGGTAAACAGGAATTCTGCAGATGCTGGAAATTCAAGCAACACACATCAAAGTTGCTGGTGAACGCAGCAGGCCAGGCACCATCTGTAGGAAGAGGTGCAGTTGACGTTTCAGGCCGAGACCCTTCGTCAGGACTAACTGAAGGAAGAGTGAGTAAGGGATTTGAAAGTTGGAGGGGGAGGGGGAGATCCACAATGATAGGAGAAGACAGGAGGGGGAGGGATAGAGCCAAGAGCTGGACAGGTGATAGGCAAAAGGGGATACGAGAGGATCATGGGACAGGAGGTCCGGGAAGAAAGACAAGGGGGGGGGGGACCCAGAGGATGGGCAAGAGGTATATTCAGAGGGACAGAGGGAGAAAAAGGAGAGTGAGAGAAAGGATGTGTGTATAAAAATAAGTAACAGATGGGGTACGAGGGGGAGGTGGGGCCTTAGCGGAAGTTAGAGAAGTCGATGTTCATACCATCAGGTTGGAGGCTACCCAGACGGAATATAAGGTGTTGTTCCTCCAACCTGAGTGTGGCTTCATCTTTACAGTAGAGGAGGCAGTGGATTCTGATATGTCCCACGTCCCATTCCCATTCTGATATGTCACACATTTTAATTCCACATCCCATTCCTATTCTGTTATGTCTATCCGTGATCCTCTCATATCCCTTTTGCCAATCAACTGTCCAACTCTTGGCTTCATCCCTCCCCCTCCTGTCTTCTATCATTTTGGATCTCCCCCTCCCCCTCCCACTTTCAAATCTCTTACTAGCTCTTCTTTCAGTTAGTCCTGACAAAGGGTCTCGGCCCGAAACGCCAACTGTACCTCTTCCTAAAGATGCTGCCTGGCCTGCTGCGTTCACCAGCAACTTTGATGTGTGTTGCTTGAAGTTCCAGCATCTGCAGATTTCCTCGTGTGTGCATATAAAAAAAGGATCAGCCACGATTGAATGGTGGAGCAGACTGGATGGGCCAAATGGCCTGATTCTGCTCCTGTGTCTTATGGTCTTCTGACCTTATGGAGGCCTGAGCCAACCGAATGCCCCTTTACGCAGGGACACGCACCCCCATATTGAAAATCCAACCCTACCAAGGTTACTACTCACTTGCTGAGGCAGCCCTGTCTACAGCAGACTTCCAGAAATGTATGGGGACAATTTACCTCACAGGCTAGATGAATCCACTCCAGGTCTTCCAGGTCAATCCAGAAGAAATCACTTACCATCCAGTCCAGATGAATCCATCTCGGGACATCCATACTGGAGAAACTCAGCAAGTCAGGCAGCATCTATAGAGGGGAATGAACAGTCGATGTTTAGGGCTGAGACCCTTTATCAGGGCTGGAACAGAATGGAGTGGAAGCCAGAATACGAAGGTGAGGGAAGAGGAAGGAATGCAAGTTGGTCTTGCATACTGCTTATACAGATCAAATCATTACACAGTGCATTCAGCTAGAATAAGGTAAAGCAATAACCTTTAAACATTTATAAAGCTATCAAAAATGTGCAGTGCAGGTAAATGATAAAGTGCAAGATCCTAACGAAGTAGACTGTGAGGCCAAGAGTTACCAACTTGGTTGAGTTTTTTGATGAGGTGGCGAAGGTGATTTATGAAGGTTACATGGATTTTCGTAAGGCAATTGTCAAGGTCCCTCACGGGAGGATCATCCAAAAAATTAAAGTGCATGGAACCCATGGTGAATTGACCATTTGGATCCAGAACTGGCTTGCCAATGGAAGACAGAGCTTGGTGGTTGAAGGGGCTTTTCTGGCTGGAGCTCTGTGATCAGTGGTGTTCTGCAGGGAACTGTACTGGGACCTCTGCTGCTTGTGTGTGTATAAGTGATCTGGATGAAAATGTGGATTGGTGGATTAATAGGATGATATACCCAGATGATATGAAGACTGGTGGTCCTTTGGATAGCATAGAAGACTAGAAGAGAATACAATGGGATATAGATCAGTTGCAGATATGGGCGGAGAAATGGCAAATGGATTTTAACCAAGAAAAATGTGAAGTGTTGCACCTTGGTGTGTCAAATGTACAGAGGCAGTACACCTAACAGTGTTGATGATCAGAGGGATCTCGGGGTCCAAGTTCATAGCTCCCTAAAAGTAGCTACACAGGTTGATAGGATAGTTAAGGGGGCATATCGAATGCTTTTATTAGACAAGCCACCGAATTCAAAAATCAGGAAGTTATGTTGTAGCTTTGTAAAACTCTCTTTAGGTCACATCAAGATTATTGCATACAGTTCTGTTCACCCCATTATAGGAAGGATTTCAGGGCTTTGGAGAGGGTGCAGAAAAGGTTTACCAGGGTGCTGCCTGGATTAGAGGGCATGTGCTACACTGGACAAACTTGAATTGTTTTCTCTGGACCAGCAAAGGCTGAGGGGAGATCCAGTGGAGGTTTATAAGATTATGAGGCATAGGTGGAGGAGACAGACAGGATCTTTTCCCCATATCTAATACCAGAAGGTGTGTATGTAAGGCAAAAGGGTGTGATTTTGAAGGAGATATGAGGGGCAAGGTTTCTACACAGAGTGGAGAGCGCCTGGAATGCACTGCCTGTGGTGGTGGAAGGGGCAGAGCCAGAGACATTCAGGACTTTTAAGAGACATTTTGATAGGCACGTGGACATGAGGCAAATGGAAGCATATGGGTATGGTGTAAGCAGAAGAGATTATTTGGTTGTCCATTTGATTAAATAAATCAGCACCATATTGTGGGCTGACGGCCTGTTCCTATGCCATACCGTTCTATGATCTATGTTCTATATTCCATTCAACCCTACCCTAGAAACTTGGGTCTATAAGTCCCAGCAACGTTCTTGTAAAAATTCTCTTTCAAGCTTATTGATATCTTTCCCGTAGGTATGTGACCAGAATTGCAACAATGCTCTAAAGTCGGCATCACCAACATTTTATACAATTTCAGCATAACATTCTGACTCCTGTACTCCATGGACTGATTTTTGAAGTTCAATGTACCAAAGGCTCTCTTTACCACCCTATCTACCTGTGATGATCTTCTGAATAATCAAGGAGGTGTTACTCTCAGTGGCCACTTTATTGGGTAGAGGAGGTACAGTTTGTTCATGGTCTTCTGCTGTTGTAGCCCATCCACTTCAAGGTTCAACGTGTTGTGCATTTGGAGAAGCTCTTCTGCACACTACTGTTGTAGTGCATAGTCATTTGAGTTACTGTCACCTTCCTGTCAGTTTGAATCAATCTGTCCATTCTCCTCTAACCTCTCTCATTAACAAAGTGCTTTTGCCCACAGAACTGCCACTCACTGGATGTTTTTCCCAGGACTTCAGCAGTTTCTGAGATACTCAAACCACCCTGTCTGGCACCAACAATCATTCCAATGCCAAAGTCACTTCAATCACATTTCTTCCCCATCTGATGGTTGGTCTGAACGACTGAACCTCTTGACCATGTCTACATGCTTTTATGCAACGAGTTGCTGCCTCATGATTGGCTGATTAGATACTTGCATTAATGAGCAGGTCTGTGGTATACCTAATAAAGTGGCCACTGCGTAGATCGATCGGGGTGGACAGGAACGTGGACTTGAGATTACGATTAGATCAGCCATGATCTTATTAAATAGCAGGGCTGGCTTGTTGGGCTAAGTGGCCCGCCCCTGCTCCCATATCCACGTTCTTGTGTAAAACCCAACGAACAACTAAAGCTGAAGGTCAGTAGTTTGTTGTCCAGTATCGCATACTTTTTCAGTATGCCCGAAGTCTCAAGAGCCCCCAGTCAATCAAAGTGATTCACATCCTGACTCCAGTTGGTGTTGACCACGTTTTATAAGCTAAGCCAGTGCTCAAATACTTGGCAGTCCCTCAGAATCATGATGAACAGGAAAATGTGTGGAGAATTTCAAATCAGTCATGTATCCCACTGGGAGCACCGATATTTCTTTCTTTATAGAGTTAATAAATGAAGAACACAGTCTCTCTTACTAATACAGCAAATTAAAAGGTAATTTATACAAGCCAGTCTGTCTAATATGCAAGCTGTTGTACCCCAGATCTGTGTTGGCATGTTTTAGATTTCACTAATTGAGTGTGATCTGTTAGCCAGCCCCGGTATCTCAATGCACGCGATACATTGATGTGTTAAACTGACATTGTGTACAGTGAGTTATTGCAGAAAGGGTGTCTGAGGTTCTGCAGATGACAGTGTACTAGACTCACAAACTCAAGAAAATCTGCAGATGTTGGAAACCCAAAGCAACTCCTTCCCTTTCTTCAATGGCCTTCTGTCCTCTCCTATCAGATTCCCCATTCTCCAGCCCTTTATCTCTTTCACCAATCAACTTCCCAGCTCTTTACTTCACTCTCTCCCCCCTCCCAGTTTCACCTATCACCTGCCACCTTGTACTTCTACCTCCCCTCACCCCACCTTCTTGTACTGACTTCTCCCCTTCCTTTCCAGTCCTGAAGAAGGATCTCGGCCTGAAATGTTGACTGTTTAACCTTTTCCTTAGATGCCGCCAGACCCGCTGAGTTCCTCCAGCATTTTCTGTGTGTTGTAGTGTGTAAGGTTACTCTCTCCTTGGCATTATGGGGGGCGGCAAAGAAAACAGCCATCAGGCCTGTCTCAGAGACTGCTGAGCGACCCTCCAGATGTCGGTGGATCAAGAGGTGTGACCCTTGGACCAATGCTGCTGGGACACAAGCCAGGTCCTGGTCAACCCTGGCTGGGTCACCAACGAGCCCAGGTTATGTCCCTGAAGATGCGTCCCAGTGCATCCGAGGATTATCTCAGATCATTTGTAAGGAAACCAGGTGAGCACTGAGTTAAAAATATAAACACAAGAGATTCTGCTAATGCTGGACATCTGGACCAACGCATGCAAGTTGTTGGAGGACCATGTCAACTACAGTACCCAGTGTTCTTGGTGAAGCCTCCTGTATATTGGTGAGACCCAACGTAGACTGAGCGACTGCATTGTCGAACGCCTTCACTCCATCCACAAAAAGTAGGATTTACATTTTAATTCCAGTCCCTATCGCCATTCCAACATGTTGGTCCATGGCCTCCTCTTCTGAGATGGTGGGATAAATCTCAGGTTGGAGGTGCAACACCTCACATTTCATCGGGGTAGCCTCCAACCTGATGTCATGAACATTGATTTCTCCAGCCACCAGCAGCTTATCCCCCTCCCCTCTTCTTCAATTCCCCACTCTGGCCCCCCCTTGCCTCTTTCCTTCTCCTCATCTGCCTATCACCTCCTGTAGTGTCCCTCCTCCTCCCCTTTCTTCCATAGTCCACTGTCCTCTTCTGGCAGATTCCTCTCTTCTCCAGCCCTTTATCTTTTCCACCCACCTGGCTTCACCTATCACCGCCAAGCTTGTCATCCTTCCCCTCCCCCCACCTTCTCATTCTGACTTCTTCCTCCTTCCTTTTCAGTCCCGTTGAAGGGTATGGGCCTGAAATGTTGACTGTTTATCACGCTCCATAGATGCTGCCTGACCTGCTAAGTTCTTCTGGGTCAGACAGAAACAACCTTCTTCATATTAAGCCCATCACCCCTACTGGAGCATAGGCCACTGACAGCCCTCTGTCCTGGGCCAATGGGAGGCTGATTCCCTGTGGTTTCTGCTTTCACCACGTGGCTTCATACATCTTCCGGGCAAAGGTCTGTCCTCGCCAAGGGTTGAGATCTTTGCAGCTTGTGTTGGTGTTCTGTAGCTCTGGGCTTTTATGGGATGGCGTTGCTAGGCACTTGCTCAACCCTCCACCCTCCACCTTTCACAGCCAAGCTTGGGACTGTCCATGGTGGAGTTGCAGCATCTGTGGTGGGGAATAAACAGCCAACGTTTCAGCCGAGACCTTTCATCAGGAGTGGAAAGGAAGGAGGAAGAAGCAAAATAATAAGGAGGGGATAAAAGAAGGAATGATGGGGGAGGAGAAGAAATTACTGGAAGTTAGAGAAATTGATGTTCATGCCATCAGGTTTAAGCTCCAAGTGGATACCCATTTGATTTCCACTTCCCATTCCCATTCTGACATGTCAGTCCATGGCCTCCTCTACTGCCATGACGAAGCCAAACTCAGGTTTGAGGAGCAACGCCTCATATTCCATCTGGGTAGCCTCCAATTTGATGGCATAATCTTTGATTTCTCTAACTTGGTGTAATTTCTCTATAGAACTTTGCAGGAATCATTGGTGACATCCCAAATCTCCTCTGGACTGTCTCCATAAGGAGAGATTTGTAATGTACATGTTGATTCGGTGGGCCAACTGAGGGAGCCCTTGTCAATCTGTGCACAGCAAGATCCCACCAATGGCAATGAGATAATGACACCTCCAATAACATGTATCTTTTATATCTTTCAGGATGTGGACTTCTGTTCCTGCCCTTCACTTCCACTCCACCATATATGGTGGCATCACAGAGTTCTTGATTCATACACCAAGCAAACTTGTCCTTCGGCCCGTCAAATCCAGAGGCACCCAGAGCAACCTGAACGGTCATGGCAAGAGCATGTGAACTCACCACACGGACAGCACCCAAGATCACGATCAAGACAACAGCTCTACCTGCTGTGACACTGTACTGCCCGTGGTCACAGCCTTGAGTTTAAGCTCCATTACAGAGACCTGAAAACATCTCTGTGAACGAAGCGATATAAAGTTAAAACAACCCAGAAAGTGGACATTGATGGAAATTAACTCAGACAAGTGCAAAGTAATGTGCAGTATTATTATTATTGTTATTCCTCTCTGCGCCTTGTGGCACATCGGGGAGCGGGGCCACCTTATCCATTCTTTAGAACTTTTTGTCTGGTTTTTACAAGGCCAAGTTGCAAGATCGACGCTCAACCCAGTACGGATGGAAAGCGTGCCTGGGGAGCCGGCAGGGTTCAAACCCTGGACCACTTGCCTCGAAGTCCAATGCTGATGGCACTACACTACCGGCCGGCAAGGTGTACTCTATGTTAGGAAGTTAAAGACCAGGGCAGTCAGTGATGGAGAGCTGCAAAGTGGTGTAGAACAGGGAGACCTTGAAAATGGCAACACAGGTAGACAGAGTAGAGAAGAAGGTGCGTGGTATGCTTATCTTCATTAGCTGAGGTGTCGGGTATTAGGGTTGGGACATCACAATATAGTGTAATGATGGTATACTTGACTATCATCAGGGAGAAGCAAGATGAGCCTGAAGAAGCACATGCAATGATTTAGGGACAGCTTCTTCCCCTCTGCCATCAGATTTCCGAACAATGGAGGGCTATGGTCCAGGAGTAGGTTGATGGGAGTAGGCAGTTTAAATGTTTTCAGCATGGACTAGATGGGCTGATCTTCAACACTTACTTACTACCCATTACTCCACGAGCGTTTAGGGCATCAATGAAGGTCATCCATCTCTGTCTGTCCTTGGCCGCTCACAGGTGTAGAAGGATTCTTCATTGCTGTTTCCGTGACAGCTTAATTTGACCAGTCAGTTTTTAACTCCGAGCTGAACACTGAACTTGGAGGACCAGAAGAGCGCCCTACCCGTCAGACCTCTACCCTTTGACCTGTTTGGCATAGGTGACCCTACCATGAGTCAAAGCATAACAAAGCTCTCTGAGTCATTGAGGTATGCAAGCCTCCGGACCCTATGACGAGGTTGTGGTCTTCCTGGAGCTTGTGTTCTATGGAGAGATCAGAGTGGCTGAGACATTGCTGGGAATCAAAGGAGGTTGAAGGGTGACCTTATGGAGGTTTAGAAAATCAGAAGAGACGTAGGTAAAGTGGAAGATCACAGTCTTTTCCCCAGGATAGGAGTGTCTAAAGCTAGATGGCAATGGTTTAAGCTGAGAGGGAAGAGACTTTGAAAGGTCGAGTCAAAGTAAATTTCATCCTGATGAAATGTCTTAGCCTGAAGCGCTGGCTGTTTATTCATTTCCATTGATACTGACTGGCCTGCCAAGTTCCTCCAGCGTTTTGTGTGTGTTGCAAAGTAAATTTATTATCAAAGTGCATATATGTCACTGTATACTATCTTGGGATTCATTTTTCTGCAGGTACTTACAAGCAAATAATGAAATACAATAGAATTTATGGAAAACTACACATAAATAAAGACTGACAAGCAACCAATGTGCAAAAGAAGACAAATTGTGCAAGAAGTGTATGTACACATGGGATATATATAATAATATTTCTCACATATATATAAATAATACAGAGAACCTGAGTTATAGAGTCCTTGAAAGTGAGATTGTGGAATCAGTTCTGAGTTGAGGTGAGTGAAGTTAATTCAGGAGCCTGATGGTTGAAGGGTAATAACTGTTCCAGAACCTGGTGGTTTGTGACCTAAGGCTCCTGTAATTCCTTCCTGATGATAGCAGTGAGAAGAGAGTATGGCCTGGATGGTTGGGACGAGGGGTAGCTTCTTCACCCAGTTGGTGGCTTTGTATATGGAACGAGTTGCCAGAGGCACATATACTAAGATCATGAATCAAATTGAAGATGTGGGTACAGTTATAGTTATTTAAAGACATTCTGTCTTCAGGCCATGCTTTCTTCTCCCTGCTGCCACCAGGTAGAAGGTACAGGAGCCTCAGGACTCACACCACTGGGTTCGGGAACAGTTACTACCTCTCAGTCATCAGGCTCTTGAACAAAAGGGGATAACTACACTCTCTTGCCCATCCATTAAGATGCTCCCACAACCAATGATCTCACTTTAAGGACTCTCATTATCTCATTATTCCATGTTCTCGTTATTTATTTCTATTTATTTATATTTGCATTTGCACAGTTTGTTGTCTTCTGTACTGTGGCTGATCTTTCATCGATCCTGTTACAGTTACCATTCTATACATTTGCTGAGTATGCCCACAGGAAAATGTATCTCAGGGTTGTATAGAGTGACATACAGTATATGTACTCTGTTAATAAATTGAATTTGAACTTTGATTTGAAATATCTGGATAGGAAAGGTTTAGAGAGAGGAGAAGATGGCGGTGCAACGCAGCGCGCAGCGGCCACTCCAGTGAGTGATATCTGTCATCTGTCAAGTAGGGTGCCGTGCACAATCCTGATTTGATGGAGACGGATGTGAGAGCACGGAGGAACATCTGGTGAAACTTCTGAAATGCCTGCTTCGCTGCTGCTGCCACTGTGTGATCCAGAATCTCCGGAGGGGAAGGCCCCGAGTCCTCGGCTTTGCTAGTTGCTCGGTGGCCGGGCCAGGGTCGAAGCGCTCAGCAGAGATGGTGCTCGGTGCTCAGTGTCGGAGGGCTGGTCGGAGGCTCGAAGTTTTCGGATGGACTCAGAGTCGGCTGCGGTCGGGTGCTTCCAATACATCGGTGAGTTTGCGGCGCTTCCGTCTGTGTGAGATGATGAGACTTTTTTTTACCGTGCCCACGGTCTGCTCTTTATCAAATTACAGTATTGCTTTGCACTGTTGTAACTATATGTTATAATTATGTGGTTTTGTCAGTTAGTCTTGGTTTGTCCTGTGTTTCTGTGATATCTTTCTGAGGGAATATTGTATCATTTTTAATGCATGCATTTCTAAATGACAATAAATGAGGACTGAGTGTCCTCATAATCTAAAAAAAAATCAGTATAGACAGTTTGGGCCAAAAGACCTGCTTCCGTGATAGTTTTCTCCATGAATCAATAAGATGGAGGGTGAGGGGAACAGAACTAGCTGGCTTGTATTTGCATTGGGGTCATTATGGGCTTGACGTGTTGAGTGTCCCACCTCTGTGCTGTAAGGGTTCTTCTCAAGTGTTAAAGAATCAGTTCTCCTGCAGCTCCAATAATAGATGAGCTATTGCACATCCCCACAAGTGCTGGACTCCCTCCTGTCTGCAGCAGAGTACAGACACACTCAGCTGGGTTCTAAACCAATACCCTTCTGTCCCATTATAAGATATTTACTGCGAGCTGGTGGACATCAAGTTTTTTAACAAACCACTGTATTAGGCAGGAATTTCCTCAGAAACCCATTAGTAGTCTGAAAAAGCTAACATAAGGGGCAATGTGATCCTCTGAAGCAGCCTCCAGAGGCCGGGGTTTGATTTGCTTGCCTGACTTGTCGTGGAGGTCTGTTCTGAATGCTTTTTTATCCTGTTTATTTTCTTGTACAGAACCCAGTCTTCTGCAGATTACACTCGACCAGTGGGAATCATTTAGCAAAACACCAGAAAGTATCACAGTACATTCTTTGGCAGTTTTGGACTTTCTTCGACTGAGTTCTCTCAGTGTCTTCTGCCAAGTGAAACAGACGGTTAAGGCGGACTCTTGTAGCAATTCGAGCACACGCTCTGGCCATTCAGCCCATCCACTCTGTGCATGTTGCTACATCCCTCATGATCTGTTTCATTTCAGATGGCAAAGCCAGCTTCTCCTGAAAGGCATTGGCTGATGCATCGCAGGTTTGGTACAGCCACCGCTCTGTCTGCCCAAGATCGCAAGAAATTGCAGATCTTTGTGGGCACAGCCCAGTCCGTCACACGAACCAGCCTCCCCTCCCGCTGCTCAATGCACTGTATCAAATCGATTGCAAGGATGTGGACGGTGTGCATGCAGCCATTGGATAACACGATAAATTGACTGGGCCTCCTACAAGTGGAGGATTCTCTCCTTTTCACATAGGCTTCCCAGGACGCATGTTTCCGTCCTGGTGGGCCCAATTCGTCACTCCCACACGGTAAGTTGTCCAGTGCGTACCATTACTGATGTTACTCAATAAAAGCATTCAACCTTTCCTCTCCATTGTTTTCCTTGCTCTGCGCAACCATCCATAGCTCCTGCAGCCTCAGTAATGCAGTCAACATAATCAAGGACCCTTCCCACCCGAGTTATTCTAATTTCCCTCCCCTCCCATCAGTCAGAAGGCACAAAAGCTTATGAAAATGTACCAACTAGCTCATGGACAGCCCCTGTGCTGCTGTTACAAGGCTCTTGAGCAGACATTCTCTCAAACTAAAAGATGAAAGTTTTGTAAACACAAGATAATCTGCAGATGCTGGGATCAAAGAAACACTCAATGCGCTGGAGGAACTCAGCAGGTCGGGCAGCATCCATGGAAACGATCAGTCAACGTTTCGGGCCAGAACCCTTCGTCAGGACTGTAGGGGGAAGGGGCAGAGGCCCTATAAAGAAGGCGGGGGGAGGGTGGGAAGGAGAAGGCTGGTAGGTTCCAGGTGAAAAACCAGTAAGGGGAAAGATAAAGGGGTGGGGAGGAGAAGCAGGGAGGGGATAGGCAGGAAAGGTGAAGAAGGAATAGGGGAAAACACAATGGGTAGTAGAAGGAGGCGGAACCATGAGGGAGGTGATAGGTAGCTGGGAGAGGGGGCAGAGTGACATAGGGATAGAGGAAGGGAGGGGGAGGGAATTACCGGAAGTTGGAGAATTTTATGTTCATACCAAGGGGCTGGAGACTACAGAGACGGTATATGAGGTGTTGCTCCTCCAAACTGAGGATCTCCCGGTAGCCACCCACTTCAACTCTGCTTCCCATTCCCATTCAGATATGTCCATACATGGCCTCCTCTGCTGCCACGATGAGGCTAAACTCAGGTTGGAGGAGCAACACCTCATATACCGTCTGGATAGTCTCCAGCCCCTTGGTATGAACATAGAATTCTCCAACTTCTGGTAATTCCCTCTCCCTCCCTTCCCCCATCCCTATTTCACTCTGCCCCCTCCCCCAGCTGTCTGTCACCTCCCTCATGGTTCCACCTCCTTCTACTACCCATTGTGTTTTCCCCTATTCCTTCTTCACCTTTCCTGCCTATCCCCTCCCTGCATGTGGAAGCATTGGAAAGGGTACAGAGGAGATTTACCAGGATGCTGCCTGGTTTAGAGAGTATGCATTATGATCAGAGATTTAGGGAGCTAGGGCTTTACTCTGGAGAGAAGGAGGATGAGAGGAGACATGATAGAGGTGTACAAGATAATAAGAGGAATAGATAGAGTGGATAGCCAGCGCCTCTTCCCCAGGGCACCACTGCTCTATACAAGAGGACATGGCTTTAAGGTAAGGGGTGGGAAGGTCAAGGGGGATATTAGAGGAAGGGTTTTTACTCAGAGAATGGTTGGTGCGTGGAATGCACTGCCTGAGTCAGTGGCGGAGGCAGATACATTAGTGAAGTTTAAGAGACTACTAGACAGGTATATGGAGGAATTTAAGGTGGGGGGTTATAAGGGAGGCAGAGTTTGAGGGTCGGCACAACATTGTGGGCCGGAGGGCCTGTACTGTGCTGTACTATTCTATGTTCTATGCTTCCCTTCCCCCACCCCTTTATCTTTCCTCTTACTGGTTTTCCACCTGGAATCTACCAGCCTTCTCCATCCCACCCTTCCCCCACCTTTTTTATAGGGCCTCTGCCCCTTCCCCCTACAGTCCTGACGAAGGGTTCCGGCCCGAAACGTCGACTCATCGTTTCCACAGATGCTGCCCGACCTGCTGAGTTCCTGCAGCGCGTTGTGAGTGAAGATAAAAGTTTCGCGTCCCTCAATCTACCTCATTGTGGACCTTATACTTTATATGTCTCACTGCACTGTAATCATAACAGCATGTTCAGTACGGTACCATCGTACACAATTCTAACACCTTGATTTGCTTATGTGAGCAATGAACTGCCCGGATAACACAGAAACAAAAGCTTTGCACTCTACCTTGCTATAAACTCAGTGGGCACTTTATTTGATACCTCCTGTACTTAATAGAGTGGCCGCTGGGTGTTTGGTCGTGTTCTTCTGCTGCTATAGCCCATCCACTTCAAGGTAAATTGGGGGTGGCATGGTGGCGTAGCAGTTCGCGTAGCGCTTTACAACGCAAGTGACCAAAAATGGGGGTTCAATTCCCGCTGCTGCCTGTAAGGAGTTTGTACGCTCTCCCCGTGACCGCACAGATTTCCGCCGGGTGCTCCTGTTTCCTCCCATAGTCCAGAGAAATACAGGTCAGAGTTAGTAAGTTGTGGGCATGCTACGTCCTCAGACTGTGTTAGTCATTAATACAAATTACGTGCTTCACTGCATGCTTCAATGTTTTGATGTACATGTGACAGATAAGGCTGATCTTCGTCTTTAAATTGGTTTATTATTGTCTCGCGTACGGAGGTGCAGTGAGAAGTTTGTTCATACAGATCATTTCATTCCGACAGTGCACTGAGGTAGGACAAAGGAAAACAATAACAGAATGCAGAACAAGGTGTTACGCAGTGCAGGCAGACATTAACATGCAAGGCCGTGACGAGGTAGATTCAAGCTCCTGTTGGATATTGATTCATGTGAACCTGGCTCCTTTGCCTGGTGGCGCAACAGACAGCAGGGGAGCTGTATGGCGTCAGTGCTCGGTTGGGGGCTGACCTCTCCCGTCAGTGCTGCCCTCCAGTGTTCGATCGGTGGAATGACAAGCTGGATTGCATGCATCTTCAGAAGATTGAGAGATCTTATAGAAGCATATAAAATTATGAAAGGGATAGATAAGATAGAGGCAGGAAAGTTGTTTCCACTGTTAGGTGAGACTAGAATTAGGAGACATAGCCTCAAGATTCAGGGGAGTAGATTTAGGACAGAGATGAGGAGAGCTACTTTTCCCAAAGAGTGGAGAATCTGTGGAATTCTTTGCCCAATGAAGCAGTGGAGGTTACCTCGGTAAATATATTTAAGACAAAGATGGGTAGATTTTTGCATAGTAGGGGAATTAAGGGTTATGGGGAGAAGGCAGGTGGGGATGAGTCCATGGCCAGATCAGCCATGCTCTTATTAAATGGCAGAGCAGGCTCGACGGGCCAGGTGGCCGACTCCTGCTCCTATTTAGACCATAAGACCATAAGACAAAGAAGCAGAAGTCAGCCATTCGGCCCATCGAGTCTGTTCCGCCATTTTATCATGAGCTGATCCATTCTCCCATTTAGTCCCACTCCCCCGCCTTCTCACCATAACCTTTGATGCCCTGGCTACTCAGATACCTATCAATCTCTGCCTTAAATACACCCAATGACTTGGCCTCCACTGCTGCCCATGGCAACAAATTCCACAGATCCACCACCCTCTGGCTAAAAAAATTTCTTCGCATCTCTGTTCTGAATGGGCGCCCTTCAATCCTGAAGTCATGCCCTCTCGTACTAGACTCCCCCATCATGGGAAACAACTTTGCCACATCCACTCTGTCCATGCCTTTCAACATTCGAAATGTTTCTATAAGGTCTCCCCTCATTCTTCTAAACTCCGAGGAGTACAGTCCAAGAGCGGACAAACGTTCCTCATATGTTAACCCTCTCATTTCTTATGTTCTTGTGCCTGCACACTGCTGGGAACTAAGGGTTATCTTCTTCACTCGGAGGGTGATGCAGGTGCGGAACGAGCTGCCAGATGCAGATTAAATTGCAAAATTTAAAGGGAGTTTGGATAGGTACATTGACGGGAGGGGTATGGCAGGGTATGGTTCAGGTGCAGATCGATGGAACAAGGCAGAATAATAAATAGTTCAGTACAGATGAGAAGGGCTAAAGGGCCTGTGTTGTAGTGCTCCGTGATTCCATTAGACGTTCCGTCCTTTCTTCTATCTCAGTCTCTGCCGCCTGCACAAACCACCTCCTCCTTTCTCCTGTCTCCCTTCCTCTTCCCTGTGTCCTTTCACATTAATCCCCAACACTCCTGCCTGCTTATTCCAGCCACTCCCTGTGGAATTCTGCTCCGCATTCCTGCCCGGCTCAACTACAGAAGCATCTCTTGAACTCCCAGCTGGATTAATTAGTGGCTACATAACGTCCACGCTGGCTAGTTCCGCAAAGCTTCGATGTGCCGCACATCATTTGGAGGTCAGAGAGTGTTTCACAATCGATGAAGGGTATTTGAAGATTTGTTCATCCTTGCAGTTTGCCTGTTTAGAAGATGGTAACAGTACAGTAATTGGCCAGACGATCTGACCGGGGATGCTCATCGGGTCTGCATTCTGAATGGGTTTTTAACAAGACACAGAGAGAGATGCAACATGGAAACAGGCCTTTCAGCCCATCTGCTGCATGCCAACCAGCAACTATTCATTTATATCAGTCCAACATTCATTCCATTATTTAATTCTCCCCACAGTTCCATTAACTTCCCCTCACCCCGAGATTCTCTGGGAAATTTACAATACAAGATGAAGAGTCCAACATGATAAGAGTCACAGAAAAGTGAAATACAGAAACAGGCCCTTTGGCCCATCGTGTCCTTGCCTACTCCCATCCACCCACATCGGGACCATAGCCTTCCAGACCCCCTCCAGCCATGTAACCTGTCCAAACTTCTCTTACAGTTTGAAATCGAGCTCACATGCACCACTTGCACTGGCAGCTCGTTCCACACTCTCACCACCCTCTGAGTGAAGAAGTTTCCCCTCATGTTCCCTAATTGTTTCACCTTTCACCCTTAATCGATGACCTCTAGTTATAATGATAGCCAACCTCAGTAGGAAAAGCCTACTTGCATGTACCCTATCTATACCAGTCATAATTTTGTATACCTCTATCAAATCTCCTCTCAATCTCCTGTGATCCAAGGAATGAAGTACGAACCTACTCAATCTTTCATTATACCTCGTCAACCAGAACTGACAACATTCTTGTAAATTTTCTCTGTACTCTTTCAATCTTATCTACATGGTTCCTGTAGGTAGGTGGCCGAAATAGCACACAGTACTCCAAAGCAGGCCTCAGCAATCTTATAAAATTCCAACATAACATCCCATTTCCTGTATTCAAAGCTTTGATTTATGAAGGCCGATGTGCCAAAAGTTTTCTTTAGGGTCGTAAAGAAATCACAGATCGAGTGGAGAGCCAGACACTTTTTCCCAGGGTGGTAATGGCTGATATGAGAGGACATCATTTTAAGCTGATTAGAGGAAAGTACAGGACAGGGATGTCAGAGGTAGATATTTTTACACACGGAGTGGTGGGTGCCAGGGGCGGTGGTAGATGCAGAGACATTAGGGACATTTAAGAGTTTGAATTGAAGCGAAGATTGGTAGCTCGGGTTGGCTGCTTGTTTGTAGGCTTGTTCACCGAGCCTGGAGGTTAGATCACAAACGTTTCAGCTCCAGTTGAGGTGACATCATCAGTGCGCAATTGAATGTTGCCTCTGCCGAGTGTTCATGTTGGTCCGACCCATTGCTCTGATTGGTTGGCTGTCGTGCTGGCCGCTAGTCTCCACTGGGTCCCGGCCAATCGGATAACCAAGGATACGGGCCAACGGAGATCACTCAGCTACCCGGTTGAACGGGACCCAGCGGAGACCAGCAACCTGTGCGACAGCCAACCAATCAGAAGAACAGGTTGGACCATATAAACATTACCACTCAGCAGAAACGACACTTAATTGCGCACCGAGGATGTCACCTCAACTGGAGACGATACGTTTTGCGACCTAACCTGCAGGCTAGGCAAACAACCCTACAAACAATTTAAGAGTCTCGTAGATAAGCACGTGGATGAAAGCAAAATGGAGGCTTAGGGGCTGTGTAGGAGGGAGGGGTTAGATCGGTCATGGAGTAGGTTTATAGAGCCTTTTGGAGCAGCACAGTAGCGTAATGGTTAGCACAATGCTTTACAGTACCAGTAACCCGGGTTCAAGTCCTGACACTGCCTGCAAGGAGTTGTATGTATGTTCTTCTGGTGACTGCATGGGTTTCCTCTGGGTGCTCCAATTTCCTCCCACATTCCGGTTGGTAAATTTTCCTGTGATTAAGCTAGGGTTAAAATCAGGGAATGCTGGGCAGCGTGACTGGAAGTCTCAGAAAGGCTTCTTCCGCACTGTAACCCGATAAATCTCAATAAATTAATAAACATCAAAGGGCCTCTTCTGTGCGGTACCGTTCTATGTTCTATGCTCTGTGTTTAAGAAGCATTTGGACAGAAACATGAACAGGCAGGGATCACGTGTAGGCAGATGGAATTAGTGTAGATTGCCATCGTGTTCTGTGTTCTGTTTCCAAAAGGTCAGATTTCCCGAGCTTTGATCTCCATCTGTGGAGACATCCACACACGGACTAAGAAAAACTGCACTGCGAGTAAAGTTGACACCGTAGCTCTGTAGTCGAGCCGCCATCTCAGCGCACCAGCGACCCGGGTTCGATCCTGACCGGAGGTCTACACTCTCCCTGTGACCGTGTGTGTTTCCCCCAGTGCTCCAGTATCCTCCCACATCCCAAAGACGCATGGGTTGGTGGTTTCTTCTGCAGCTATTAGATGTTGTTAGTTATTAGTTGTTGCCAGTGTGTAGGTGAGTGGAGCAATCCAGGAGATGTTGGGTATGTGGGGAGAATAAAAATGAGATTAATAATCACAGCTTCAAGTTGAGAGGGGGAAGTTTAAAGGAGATGTGCAGGAAAAGATGTTTTTTTTGTGCAGAGTGTGATGAGTGACTGGAATGTTCTGCCAGGGCTGGTGGTGGATATTGGCATGATAGTGGCTTTTACAAGAGTTTCAGACTGACACATGAGTTTACAGGGATTCGATAGGTCTGGATCATGTGCAAGCAGAGGGATTAGATTATCATACACACTGTGGGCCGAAGGGCCTGTTTCTGTGATATACTGTTCCGTATCCTCATGTAGGATTAGTGTAAATGTGAGGTTAGTGATCTGTGTAAATTTAATGGGATGAAGTCCCTTTTCCGATCTCTCCCTCTCCCTCCCCTTTTCTCTCTCTTGCTCTGTCGACACTCTCTCACTATCTTCTCTCTCTATTTTCTCTCTCAACCTCCTTCTCTCCCTTTATCCTCTCTCTACCCTCTCTATCTCTCCCTAACCTCTCTCTCTCCTCTCTCTCCCCCTCTTTCACTCTCTACCCTACCTTTCTCTACCCTCTCTCTCACTACTAACCCTCTCAACCCTCTCTCTCTCTATCCTCTCCCTCCGTCTCTCTCTCTCTCTCTCTCTCTCCTGTCTCTCTATCCTCCCTCTCCCTCTCTATCCCTCACTCGGCCTCTCCCTTGATCCTTTCTCTCTCTACCCTCTTTCACTCCCATCCCTCTGTTTCTCTACCTTCCTCATTCTCTTTCTTCCCCTCTACTCTCTCTCCCTCTGTCCTGTCTCTCTACCCTCTCTCTCCCTCTCTCTAGATCTTCTCTCTCTCTCTCTACCCTTTCTTTCTCTACCTTCCTCATTCTCTTTCCTCCTCTCTCTCTACTCTCTCTCCCTCAAACCCCTCTCTCTCCTTCTACCCTCTGTCTCCCCCTCGGCACTCTCTCTCCCCATGTCTTCTTCTACCCTCTCTCTTCCTCTATCTTCTCTCACTTTCTACAGTAGAAGCACCAAGACTCACAGAGTGGTGAACCCACCATCTCTGACTCTCTCAGCTAAAGCAGTTGGCCAGAGCCATGCTTATCAAGTGTTTTGTTGGAAAAGTCCGGTCTCACAGCTGTATTTTCCTCTGACTGGATTTTTCCAGTATGGCAGGTTGCCACAGCTTTGAGCAGCCCGAAGGTCATTTGATCCAACATCAGGAAACGATGGGGGATGTCCAAACTGGCTCGGCTAGTTTGTTCTGAATCACACGCTGCATGGCAGGACACTTAAACAAAGCTTAGGAGACGTGCTCCTGGAATGCAGTCTGGTGTCTGGTATGAGGGTCTACGATTATGAGGGGTATAGATGGGATAAATGCAAGCAGGCTTTTTCCACTGAGGTTGGGTGAGACGACAACTAGGGGCCATAGGTTAAGGGTGAAAGTTGAAATGTTTAAGGGGAACGTGAGGTGGAACTTCTTCACTCAAGAGGGTGGTGAGATGTGGGGTCGATATCAATATTTAAGAGAAATTTGGAAAGGTACGTGGATGCGATGGGAATGGAGGGCTGTCATCCCAGCGCAGGTCAATGAGAGTAGGCAGATTATTGGTTTGGCACTGACTAGATAGGCTGAAGAGCCTTTTTCTGTGTTGTAGTGTTCTAGGACTCTATACTATACTCACACTGGAGACAAAAGCTGGGGCTTCTAGAGATGGGCAGTGGAATTAGTGATGCTCCTATAGAGACACATACGCATGATCTCAAGGGTACCCCAGGTGGACTCTCGACATCACAATCTACCTTACCAGAATCAGGTTTATTATCACTGACAGATATCCTGAAATTTTTTTGCCTTAGCAGCAATACAATGCAATACATAATATATTAATTACAGTGTGTATATGTATTAAATAGTGTGGGCACGTGGCCAAGTGGTTAAGGCATTGGACTAGCTACCTGAAGGTCGTGAGTTCGAGCCCCAGCCGAGGCAGCGTGTTGTGTCCTTGAGCAAGGCACTTAATCACACATTGCTCTGCGACGACACTGGTGCCAAGCTGTATGGGTCCTAATGCCCTTCCCTTGGACAACATTGGTGTCATGGAGAGGGGAGACCTGCAGCATGGGCAACTGCTGGTCTTCCATACAACCTTGCCCAGGCCTGCGCCCTGGAGAGTGAAGACTTTCCAGGCGCAGATCCATGGTCTCGCAAGACTAACGGATGCCTTTTTTATGTATTAAATATATATATAAAATAGTTGTATTAAATAAGTAGTGCAAAAACAGAAATAAAAAAGTAATGAGATAGTGTTCATTCAGAAATTGGATGGCAGTGGGGAAGAAGCTTTTCCTGAATCATTGAGTGTGTGTCTTCAGGCTTCTGTACCTCCTTCGTGATTGTAACAATGAGAAGAGGGCCTGTCCTGGGTGATGGGGGTCCCTAATGATGGCCGCCACTTTTCTAAGGCACTGATTCTTGAAGGTGGTCCTGGATACTACAGCGGCTCGTACCCATGAAAGAGCAGACTAATTTCACAATGCTCTGCAGCCTATTTTGCCCAGTACAGTAGTTCCCCCCCCCCCACACCCCCATACCAGACGGTGACACAGCCAGTTAGAATACTCCCCAACGGTACATCTGTAGATACTTGCAAGTGTCTTCGGTGACCTACCAAATCTCCTCAGACTCCAAATGAAATACAGCTTTGCACCTTACTGGCTGCCCACGTTGCACATTCCCTGTAGCGGTAACGCTTCATTTTCCCTTCTATTAATGCTTTTCTCTTGCATGACCCTGGCGTGCAAATATGTTGAAATGATCTGAATACAAAAGTTTTTCACTGCACCTATGATGTGACAATAACATACCAATTTTCCAATTAAAATGCGGCCTCACCAACATCTGGTACAAAACCACCGCTGCCTCCTGCGTGCTTGGGGTCCTCGCCAATTGCTGGCTGCTACTTTGCCTGTGCAAACTGCCACCTTTTAAACAGGCAGCACACCGGCTACCCAATTGCCTTACGACCATCCAGAGCAGGAGGCAAAGAGCGAATGGTGGAAAATCAGGGACACCCTGAAGGTCACCTACAAACCCTGTAATCTCCATCTGACAGTTCCTGGGTAATCCCTACTAAGCAGCTCAGTTGTATCTAACCGCTGAGCAGTGGGCAAACAATCACCAACCATGAATAGGAGAGATTAAAACTGGAAAGATTAATAAGCAAGAAGCACTTGGCACAGGGAAGAGTGAACAAGAGCTGAATTCTCCCGAGACATATTTATAGCATAATTAGAAAGAACGCATTGGTGCCCTATTGCAATAGAGAGGATGGGTGTGATGTGCTTCTCCTGGCAGATGGTAAAATTCAGTCTTCCCCAGAACATACTGGTGCAATTCTGCCCTGCTACCAAAGAGAGCATCCTCACATCAGCCATTACTGTCTGGTTTGGTGCAGTACCCTCTCACAATACACAAAAAGAAAATAGTGTACTGTCAGGTCAGCAGGAAAGGTCACTGCCTGCAGTCTACCATCACAGCAGCACTTGTATATGTCCAGGACACAGAAACGAGCAGGAAAAATCATTGCGGCCACTACCCACCTGGCAAGCTGCGTTTTCCAAAATCTCCCTTCTGAAAAGAACTTTAGGATTATTAAAACAAAAACTTCTCACCATCTGAACAGTCTTTGGACCCCCAGACAATCTGATCATTTATTGATCCCGGGGGAAATTGGTTTTCATTACAGTTGCACCATAAATAATTAAATAGTAATAAAACCATAAATAGTTAAATAGTAATATGTAAATTATGCCAGGAAATAAGTCCAGGACCAGCCTATTGGCTCAGGGTGTCTGACCCTCCAAGGGAGGAGTTGTAAAGTTTGATGGCCACAGGCAGGAATGACTTCCTATGACGCTCTGTGCTGCATCTTGGAGGAATGAGTCTCTGGCTGAATGTACTCCTGTGCCCAACCAGTACATTATGTAGTGGATGGGAGACATTGTCCAAGATGGCATGCAACTTAGACAGCATCCTCTTTTCAGACACCACCGTGAGAGAGTCCAGTTCCATCCCCACAACATCACTAGCCTTACGAATGAGTTTGTTGATTCTGTTGGTGTCTGATACCCTCAGCCTGCTGCCCCAGCACACAACAGCAAACATGATAGCACTGGCCACCACAGACTCGTAGAACATCCTCAGCATCGTCCGGCAGATGTTAAAGGAACCTTTCTAGTTAGCACCTGCCCAACGCCCTCTATCTATTACCCCCATCACAGCAAACACTTAAACCCCTTTTTATAATGCTTTTTAATTGTAAGTCCATGCTAGTATTTATGTATTTATGCATATTTGCACTTCTAAGTTTATTTTTGTATAGTTCTTTATTCTTTATAATTATTAAATCGTTTTTGTTGCGTGTCATGTCAAAACACCAGAGCACATTCCTAATGCCTGTAAATGTACAGGGTGAATAAGTCCTGACGAAGGGTTTCAGATGAAATGTCGACTCTTTATTCCCCTCCATAGACGCTGCCTGACCTGCTGCATGTTGTGTGTGTTGATCTGGATTTTCAGCATCCGTAGACTTTTCCCTGTTTTTGATCTTTCTCCTCCCTCCTTCTGAATGTGCCCCTATAGTTTATTGTCTCACGTGATGGAGAGCTGTTTTAAAATCACTTAGCCGATTTATCAATATCGGTCTGTTTCAATCACACTAATCCCCGACAGGAATTTTGGCCGTGCTATTGGTTTCCATGGCAACACTTAGGAATCCAGAAAGGTGGTTCACGTGCAAGATACTCTTTCCCAGCAAGCCACTTTCATCAGCTGCACACAATATATCAAATTTCTTCTCCCCTAAACTACAATTCACACCCAAACTCTGCTGGTTCCTTCACAGTATAATGTTGGCACTGCCTTTACTCATGGAATAACAACTGTTGTTTACATTGCAATGTAGTGCGTCGTCTCTAGCCACATTGCATGAGAGCCATTAAAAACACTTTAACAAAAAGCCACTTTGGAAGAATTCAGGTGTGTGATTATCACCATGTATTTGGTGGGCCGAAGGACCTATTCCCATCCTCTGTGACGAATGACAAAAGCTTGGTCAAAGGGTAGGGTTTTAGGGAACACCTTTACAAGAGAGAATTGGAAGCATTTAGTGATGAAATTGCAGAACTCGGGGCCCAGGGAGCTGAAGCCCCCGCCACTAGTGCGTAGGGAGACCGATACTGAGGGTGAGCAAGGGACCCAGCATTGGATGAGCCTTTGAATTATACAACACAGATGTAGGCCCTTTAGCCTAACCCCACTCCAACCAAGATGTCAACCTCACCTCCACACAGGAGCTAAGAATTTCAGCACTGAGCTCTACAAAAGATTAGATGTCCTTTTTTTTACAGCTTCCCCAACAACATATCTGCTTAACAAAAAGCAAATATTTCCCCAAACCGTCAAAAAAAGGTTTTTCTAGAATTTAATTTTGGGCACAATTTGATATGCTGCAGAGCTTTAACTTATGAAGCAAATCTGAAATATAATCATTTGACCTGACTGTTTAAGCTCATTAAGCGTTTAAATTCTGGGAGTGAAGCTAAAGCCTTCCTCTTTGAAACTACAATTAATTAATCTCATTTCTCCTTTGTATGGATTAGTGAATGGGACCCAATAGTCTTGTTCTCACTGTAAGGAGCTAGGGTCTATAATCTGTTCATTGAAGAAATTACCGGATGTAGACCACCAGAGATCATCTCCCCTTTTCATATTATTGATTATCTCCTCCTCTATTCATTTGTGAGATTTTAAGACTCCGGACTCTTTGCGAGGAAACTCAATTAAATTAGCTTGGTTATAAAGCGGCCAGTGCTTGTGAATAATTAAAATTCATGAGACATATACTATTACGGCAAGAGCTAATTTAAATCAGTTACATATGGCATTTTTGGAACAAGAATAAAAAACTGACCTCTGGGATAAATCAGTGCTTTTCTCTTCATGATTGTCTTCCAGGTGATCCCGGGGGCAGACTGTTTATTAAATAGTTAATTGTATGAAAGACAGGCGGGTCTCGATAATCACAAAGTAAAAGCATGTAGATATTGGAAGCCCAGGCAAGAAAAAGTGCAGAAGATACTCAGTAAAACAGTCGGCATCTGTGGAGAAGAGAGACAGAATTAATCTTTCAGATCAGACTAGTTCCAGTGGAACAATGGGACATTGACAGGATGCAGAGCTGAGCTGAGAAATAGCACATGAAAAGTGTGAAGTGGTTCACTTTGGAAGGTCAAATTTGATGGCAGAATACGGGTTAATGGCAGGATTTGGAACGTAGAGGAAATGGGGAACATGAGGTTCATGTCCATAGTACCTCAAGGTTACATCACAAGTTGATAGGATAGTTTTGAAAGCGTACAGTGTGCTGGCCTCCTTGTGTCAGGGGGTTGAGTTCAAGAGCCATGAGGTAATGTTACAACCCTAATATAAAACCCTGGTTCGACCACACTTGGAATATATGTTCAGTTCTAGTCAACTCATCATAGGAAGGACAGAGTCATAGAACAATATAGAACAAAAAGAGGATCTTAGGCCCATCTAATCTGTGCCAAACAATTAATTGCCTAGACCCATCGACTTGCACTGGGACCATAGCCTCCACACCCCTCCCATCCATGTACCTATCCAAACTTCCCTCAAACGTTGAAATCAAACCCACATCTACCACTTGCACTGGCGCTTCATTCCACACTCACCATCCTCTGAGTGAAGAAGTTTCCCTCATGTTCCCCTTAAACATTTCTCCCTTCACACTTAACTCGTGACCTCTAGTTGTTTACTCACCCAACCTCAGTGGAAAAAGCCTGTGTGCATTTATCCGATCTATACTCCTCATAATTTTGTATACCTCTATCAAATCTCCCCTCACATCTTCTACACTCCAGGGAATGAAGTCCGAACCCATTCAATCTTTCCCTATAATTCAGGTCTTCAAGTCCCGGCAACAACCTTGTAAGTTTTCACTGTACTCTTTCAATCTTATTTTAATTTTTCCTGTAGGTAGATGACCAAAACTGCACACCATACTCCAAATTAGGCCTCACTAGCATCTTATACAATTTCAGCATAACATCCCAACTCTTGTACTCAATGTAACACACATAAAAGTTGCTGGTGAACGCAGCAGGCCAGGCAGCATCTATAGAAAGAGGTACAGTCGACGTTTCGGGCTGAGACCTTCGTCAGTGTGTTGCTTGAAATTCCAGCATCTGCAGATTTCCTCGTGCTTGTACTCAATGTACTGATTTATGAAGGCCAATGTGTCAAAAGCTTTCTTTACGACCCTATCTACCTGTGACACCACTTTCAAGAAATTATGGACCTGTATTCTCAGATCCCTCTGTTCTACCACACTCCTCAGTGTCCTACTGCTCACTGTGTAAGATCTACCCTGGCTGGGGTCTGACCAAAGTGCAAAACCTCACACTTGTCTGCATTAAGTTCCATCCGCCATTTTTCAGCCCATGTTTCCAGGTGCTCCAGAACATGCTGCAAGCTTTGATTGTTTTCCTCACTGGCTAATCCAATTTACTGCCTCATCTTGAATGCCAGGTGACTGAATCCTCTTGACCAAGCTCCCATGCAGGACCTTGTCAAAGGCCTTGCTAAAGTCCATGTAGACAACATCCACTTCATTAGCTTTCCAAGTAACTTCTCAAAAAACTATAAGATTAGTTAGACCATATAGAAAGCCATACTGACTATCCCTAATCAGTCCCCGTCTATCCAAATACTCATATACCTGGTCCTTTAGAATACCTTCCAATAGCTTTCCCACTGATACTAGACTCACTGGCCTATAATTTCATGGCTTTTTCTTAGAAACTTTAGAAAATAGAACATGAAATAGTACAGCACAGTACAGGCCCTTCAGCCCACAATGTTGTGCCGACCCTCAAATCCTGCCTCCCATATAACCCCCCACCTTAAGTTTCTCCATATACCTGTCTAGTAGTCTCTTAAACTTCACTAGTGTATCTGCCTCCACCACTGACTCAGGCAGTGCATTCCACGCACCAACCACTCTCTGAGTAAAAAACCTTCCTCTAATACCCCCCTTGAACTTCCCACCCCTTACCTTAAAGCCATGTCCTTTCTGAAGCAACAGAACAAAATTAGCTATCCTCCAGTCCTCCAGGACCTCACTCATGGCTAAGAACATTTAAATATCTCTGCTAGGGCCCCTGCTGTTTCTTCATTAGATTCCCACAGAGTCTGAGGGAATACCTTGTCAGGCCCCAGGGATTTATCCATTTTAATGTGCCTCAAGACAGGAAATACCTCCTCCTCCGTTAATCTGTGTGGGGTCCATGATCTCACTGCTGTTTTGTCTCACACCTATGGACTTTGTGTCTGTCTTCCCAGTAAATGCAGATGCAAACAATCCATTTAAATCTCCCCCATCTCTCTCAGGTCCATGCATAGATTACCACTCTGATCATGTGGAGGACCAATTTGGTCCCTTGCTATCTTGTTCTGCAGAAGCCCTTGGATTCTCCTTCATCTTGTCTGGTAGAACAACGTCATACCTTCTTTTAGTCCTCCTGATTTCCTTCTTAAGAGCTCTCTTGCATTTCTTATACTCCTCAAGTACCTCATTTGTTCCTGCCTGCCTATACCTGCTATCTCCTTCTTTTTCTTAAGCAGGGTCTCAATATCTCTCAAAAGCTAAGGTTCCCTAAACCTGTTATCCTTGCCTTTTATTCTGACAGGAAAATGAACACTCTGTACTCTCATAATTTCACTTTTGAAGGCCTCCCACTTACCAAGTACAACTTTGCCAGACAACAATCTGCCCCAGTCTTGCCAGATCCTTTCTGATACCATCAGAATTGGCCTTTCTACAGTTTTGAATCTTGACCTGAGTACCAGACCTATCCTTCTCTATATTTACTGTACCTTGAAACTAATGGCATTATGATCACTAGATGCAAAATATTTCCCTACACAAACTGTTGTTTTTTTTTTAATTAAGCTATACTGCATGCATTGTAAATATCTGATTTGCACAGACTGGAGTAGCACAGCAATCTCATTGTCTTGAGCAATGACAATGAAGTTCTATTCCATTCTATTCTATTGACAAACTCTATCCCATCTAGTTCTTTTACAGTATGAGAGTCCCTGTCAATATGTGGAAAGTTAAAATCACTTACTATCACAACCTTATGCTTCTTGAAACAGTTTGCAACCTGTCTGCAAATTTGCTCCTCAAAATCCCACAGACTGTTGTTTGGTCCATAATATAATTCCAAGAGAGGTGGTCATACCTTTCTTATTCCTCAGTTCTACCTATAAAGCCTCACTCAAGCTCTATCTAACTCTTTTTTGAAAGAATTCAGAGAATTGTTTGAAGCACAGAGAGATGTTTGAGATGTTTGAGTTTAAAAAAAAAGCAGTACAGCACATGACTCTTTGGAACGGAAAGAGAAAAGATGGCCGAGTTTAAAAAATGGCAGAAAACTGACAAATTCACAGGTTTATGAACAATGAGTACTGGGTGATAATAATCATAAATTTTAAAAAAGCAGAAATGTCTGGCTACATTGGAAAGTTTGATATGTTCAATTGCACAAGCGATAACTGGGTATTGTATACTGAGCAGACTGAGTGGTATTTTGAAGCAAATAAAATAGCCAATGAGAAGCGAGTATCGACTTTTGCTGAGTGCATTGGACTTAAAGGCATACAGTTTGCTTAGAAGTCTAATTGCTCCAACCAAACCAGCCAAAATAAGTTTTACTGATCCCATGAAAGTAATGGCAGAACATTTAGAACCGAAACCATTGTTGACGACAGAACTCTTTTAGATTTCATAAGCAGAATCAAAAGAAAGTGGACAGCATTTCAGCATATGTGGCTGAATTGAAGAGATTGTCTGAGCATTGTCAGTTCAGTGATGGGCTTAATGATGCACTAAGAGAGCACTTAGTTTGTGGAATCTTACAAGAAAGCATTCAAAAACAGCTCCGAACAGAAGCACAACTTACATTTAAGAGAGCAGTTGAAATTGCATTATCAATAGAAACAGCAGACAGGGGTGCAATTTAGTTGGAGTTCAGAATGAAATTGAGCGCAAACACATGGTATTACTGTTGCGGCAGGGGCTCACACATGCCAGACCAATGCAGGTTAAAGGAAAATCTTGCAGAAAATGCAACAAAGCAGGACACATGTAAAGGGCGTGTCGGGCAAGCAAAAATAAATATAACTGCACAGGGAAGAGAAAAATATTAAAAGTCAAGTTGCAGTTTCAAAGAAAGCACTAATTTATTGATGAAATATCTAATAATGGTGACACAGGACTGTATAGCCTTAAGAGTTACCATGTGAAAACTAACCAGAGACAAGCAATGTGGCTTACACCGGAAGAAAGCAGCAAAATAATTAAAATGGAATTGGACACAGGCTTAGTTGTTTCTATCATTCCATAGATAGATAGACAGATAGGTCAGAATCATAATCAGGTTTATTATCACCGGCATGTAATGTGAAATCTGTTAACTTAGCGGCAGCAGTTCAATGCAATACATAATCTAACAGAGAAATAATAATAATAATAGTAAATAAAATAAAAATAGTAATAATAAATAAACAAGTAAATCAATTACATATATTGAATAGATTTTTAAAATGTGTAAGAACAGAAATAATATATTTTTTTTAAAAAGTAAGTTAGTGTCCAAAGATTCAATGTCCATTTAGGAATCGGATGGCAGAGGGGAAGAAGCTGTTCCTGAATCGCTGAGTGTGTGCCTTCAGGCTTCTGTATCTCCTACCTGATGGTAACAGTGAGAAAAGGGCATGCCCTGGGTGCTGGAGGTCCTTAATAATGGATGCTGCCTTTCTGAGACACTGCTCCCTGAAGATGTCCTGAGTACTTTGTAGGCTAGTACCCAAGATGGGGCTGACTAGATTTATAACATTCTGCAGCTTCTTTCGGTCCTGTGCAGTAGCCCCTCCATACCAGACAGTGATGCAGCCTGTCAGAATGCTCTCCCCGGTACAACTATAAAAGTCTTTGAGTGTATTTGTTGACATACCAAATCTCTTCAAACTCCGAATAAAGTATAGCTGCTGTCTTGCTTTCTTTATAACTACATTGATATGTTGGGACCAGGTTAGATCCTCAGAGATCTTGACACCCAGGAACTTGAAGCTGCTCACTCTCTCCACTTCTGATGCTTCTATGAGGATTGGTATGTGTTCTTTTGTCTTACCCTTTCTGAAGTCTACAATCAGCTGTTTCATCTTACTGATGTTGAATGGCAGGTCGTTACTGCGGTTTCACTCCACTAGTTGGCATATCTCACTCCTGTACGCCCTCTCGTCACCACTTGAGATTCTACCGACAATGATTGTATCATCAGCAAATTTATAGATGGTACTTGAGCTATGCCTAGCCACACAGTCATGTGTATACAGAGAGTAGAGCAGTGGGTTAAGCACACACCCCTGAGGTGCGCCAGTTTTGATCGTCAGCGAGGAGGAGATGTTATCACCAATCCGCACAGACTGTGGTCTTCCAGTTAGGAAGTTGAGGATCCAATTACAGAGGGAGGTACAGAGGCCCAGGTTCTGCAACTTCTCAATCAGGATTGTGGGAATTATGGTATTAAATGCTAAACTGTAGTCGATGAACAGCATCCTGACATAGGTGTTTAAGATGCATTCTATATTGAGTTGAAGTTTATAGCTAAGCGGGGAAGAGTGTTGTGTATTTAATATTTCAGTCATTTTTGAGTAATATTGTAAAAATTGTTTGATTAAGCATTTTTTGCTTGTTTAAATAATTCATTATGGGTTATACGTAAAAGTATGTGAACTGCATAGGTCATTACACTATCACATCATACGTGCGTGCCTCGCTTAAAATGAAGAAGAACGTACACGAGTTATCTCCCAGCTCCCTTGTTTTCCTTCCAATTAATTTTTATGTTTTGGAGTTACAAAGCATAACAATGCTCAGTTTTATTTTGAATGTCTTACATTCATTTTATTGAGAGAAGACAGGGCCACAACAGAGACCTAAAATAACCACCGTCTCTTTGAAGCAAATTTGTAACATCATGAAGTATTTGAAGATTAGAATGCTTCACCAAAGGTAAAGAATTTCCATCTGTGAGAGTTTTGAACTGCAGCCCACACATGGCAAGAAGAACGAACAAACAACTCTCTCTTGGATTCCTGTTTCCAAGGCAACACAAAATGATCCAGCACTTTCATTAGTTGTCACTTAGGAACTTCGAATTCCTAAGATTGAAATAAGCAACCAGAAAAAAAGACAAATAAATAGTATAGATCAACCTTGTTATTTGAACAAATTGATTTCAACAAAATGCCTCTTTGTGCCTGATTTGGTAAGAAAAGGTCTCGGCCTGAAACATCGACTGTTTTTTCCTCTCTATGGATGCTGCCTGGCCTGCTGAGTTCCTCCAGCATTTTGTGTGTGTTATTATTGATAGGAAAATTTGTTTCGCCACCTGCACCAACTCAAATCCTTCTCCTACTTACTGAATATTGACAGGCCTAGACAGTGTGGATGTGGAGAGGATGTTTCCAATAGTGGGAGAGTCTAGGACCAGAAGACACAGCTTCAGAATACAAGGTTCAGATGTTCAATTTAATATCAGAGAATGTATACAGTATACATCCTGAAATTCCTACTCTTCGCAAACATCTAGGAAACAAGAAACCAGAAAGAATGAATGATAGAAACACATCTGCTCCCCAAAGAACCCCCTTCCTCCCACACTCAAGCAACAGAAGAATTGTCACTCCCCCTCCCCCCATTTGCACCAGCGGAAGCACCGACCCCACCCCTTCCTCCCCCCTCCATGCAAACGATAGCAAAGTTCCCCCCAAAGAGACCTTGATCCAGGGTCCAATGAAAAACGCTATCATGTCCCATTAAAACAGAGATAAGGACAACTTTTTTCTGCCAAAGGGTGTTGAATCTGCAGAATTCACTGCCACGAATGGCTTTGGAGGCCAAACATTTGGATATATTTAAACTGGAGGTTGCTAGGTACCTAATTAGCAAGGCCACCAACCAGTTATGCAGTGAAATCAAGAGAATGGAGTTGCAAGGGGAAATTAAATCATCCATGATTGAATGGTGGAGCAAATTTGATGGGCTGAATGGCCCAATTCTACTCTTATGGGCTTCTCTATATAGACCGGGGTCTGGGTTGGATCAAAACAACAAGTCTGGATTACATTAGTGACCTTGATGCACAAGGCACATTAATCAGTTAGATGGTCCAAAGAGGGATCCCAAAATGACTATTCAAGATGTGCGTGAGATTCAGCTTCGAGCAAGCAAAGGAGAGGAGATACTGAGTCTAGCACTAAACGATGCATTAGTCAACGTCCCTGCCCCCCTAGCAGATGGCCGGTGCATTCATTTGTGTCTGAGAGAGCTGATAATGGATGCACGAAGCTGTAGGTGGCAAGGACACTGATGACTCAGCACAGAATTTCATAATCATTACAGCTTGCTCTGCAGATTCAATAGCAATTCTGCCTTTAATGAGCAGTGCCCATTGAGATGAGGAGTCATAGCTATTAAGCAATAGAATGCTACAGCACAGAAACAGGCCCTTCGGTCCATTTAGTCTATGCTAAACCATTACGCTGTCTCATCCCATTGACCTGCATGCACCTGGATCACAGCCCTCATACCCATCCCATCCATGTACTTATCCATACTTCTCTTTAACGTTGCAATCGAACCAGCATCCACCATGTCCACTGACAGCTCGCTCCACACTCACACCACCCTCAGAGTAAAGTTCCCCCTCATGTTCCCCTTAAACGTTTCAACAAGCCTCAGTGGACAAAGCTAGCTTGCATTTACCTTCTCAATATCCCATTAGGATTGGGGGAAAGCCAGCAGTCGTCTCGTCTTCACAGCTCATCTTCCGAGGAGAAGTCCAAGAGAAGGGGGCTGAGTGTGGTAGTGGGCTGAAGGTCAAGAGGTGTCTGGAGGGGAGTTTATTCCTCCGTGTTACACTGTCACCACACAGTAGACCAAGAGAGCACCAGTAAGCCTATTGAATATTGAAAGGCCAAATTAGAGTGACCAGGGAGACGATGTTTCCTATAGTGAGGGAGTCATCTAAAAGTCTCTTAAATATTCCTAATGTATCGGTCTCTACCACCAACCCCAGCAGAGCAGTCCACACACCCACCACTCTCTGTTTGAAAAACCTACCTCAGACACGGCCTCTAAACTTTCCTCTTTCGCCTTAAAAGGATGTCCTGTAGTTGTGATCCAAATAAGGTTGACGAGGGAAAGCCAAAAAACATTCTTTGCACTTGTCAACCCAATCAGCGTCCAATCCAAGCTCAAGGAGGGTTATTTGGGTGTCACTTTCTAGATGTTCCATAGCCAAAGGGGTACGCCTGATGTCTGGACAGTTATTAAATGAGGGTTGGGTGACAGCCATTTTGTGCACAAAGCAAGCTCCCACAAACAGCAAAGAAGATAAATGAGGGGATGATATTTTGGTGATATTGGAGGGACTTTAACAACGCTGGAGACACTGCGTGTGTAGTGCTTATGATATATGTTCTCAACTGTCTGGAGAGAGACTTTGATAATATTTTCAGCAGTGGTCACTATCCATTGCAGGGTCTTGCAATCTGATGCAATGAAATTCCCATAGCAGACGGTTCCACATTTGAGTTGATTGGTGTTTATCACGTCAAAGTTCAAGGTTCAAGGTTCATTTTATTGTCAAAGTACAATATAACTCTGATATTCATCTTCCACAGATAGCCATGAAATACAGAAAAGCCATGGATGTTGTTGAAAGGAAAGACATCTACCGCCACCCCCCACATGAAAAAGAAGAAGAGACAGAACTTGCAAACCCCAGCCCACACCCCCCAACCCCTCCCTTGCACAAAAAACTAATAGATCGGCCACTCGTAAAAACGGCAGCTGGAACATTGGACCCCAAACCCTCAACCCCCTCCCTCGCATCTGAAGCACAGCAATCCCAACACTACCACATTCCCCTGTCTCTGCAACTGCCCACCTTTTTGTGGTCAAATCTCTGCATGTAGCTCCATCAATAAGTAATCATCTTAGATGGCTAGCTGGTTAAAACAAATCATGGCTTGCTTACAACTTTTGAAACTCCTTGGTGTTTGCAGCCTAGTCAATGATATTGAATTCCCATAGTTCTTGGAAAGGATGACACTGTCATAGAGAGCTGTATATACACAGTACATCACTAATTAAACATTCCTCTTACTAAGGAGAGCTTCTAAATCGCTCCAAATGGTCCTTAATGGCATATTTTCCACACACCAGCACATCATCACCTGCTAACTTTAGTCCTCTGATGCTTCTAATTATTGGCTTCCCTGCTTGAGTGAACATGACAAACATTTAATTTCCTTCACATCGCAAAATTCAAATCAGCAACAATACCTCAAATTCATAAGTAACAACTATTAAACCATTAGAATGGAAGGTTGTTATGAACATCGTGCATAATTTCCAGACTCTGAGAGCCTTAATGATAGAATGGCATTTCTAAATAAGATCTGGTAATGAGATCGTATATTCCCTTCAAATGAAGGCCCATAGTTCAGATGCAACAGCCTTGCAGGCTGGGAAGTAATTGTGGGAACTCTTATCATTGACCAGGGAGAATTTACCTCTGGGGACTGGAATCAGAATTAGAATCAGAATCCAGTTTATTATCACCAGCAGATGTCGTGAAATTTGTTGTTTTGTGGCAACAGTACAATGCAGTGCGTTAAAAAATTACTGTAGGTTACAACAAAAAATATAATGAATAAATAGTCATCGAATCGTAGAGTAACTGCAGCATAGAAACAGGCCCTTTGGCCCATCTAGTCTGTGCTGAACTGTTATTCTGCCTCGTCCCATCTACCTGCAGTTGAACCACAACCCTCCATATCCCATCCATGTACTTATCCAAACTTCCCTTAAATGTCACAAACCAAATCTGCATCCGCCTTTACCGCTGGCAGCTCATTCCACACTCTCACCACCCTCTGAGTGAAGACGTTCCCCCTCAGGTTGCCCTTAAGTATTTCACCTTTCACCCTTAACCTATGACCTCACAGTGGGATGTGGACCACCTGTGAAAAAGAGCTGGGAAAAAATGGGAGATGGAATTTAATGCAGATGCAGACAAGAGTGAGGTGTTGGAGAGGGACAAACCAGTGAACATCAGGGCACTGAGGAGAGAAGTAGAACAATGGGATCTGGGAATCTGGATTTATAATTCTTCAGTTCTTAAGTAGGTAAGTTCATAAAGAGAGCTTTTGGTACCTTGACCTTCATAAATCAGAGTATTGAGTACAGGATTTAGGATGTTATGTTGAAATTGTACTGGACATTGGTAGGGCCATATTTAGAATACAGTGATCAGTTTCAGTCACCCAGCTACAAGAAAGTTATCAATAAGCTTGAAAGAGTACAGAGAATGCTTTCAAGGGTGTTTCTGGGGCTTGAGGATCTGAGTTATAGGGAAAGGTGAAATAGGTTAGGAGTTTATTCCATTGTGCACAGACGAATAAGACCATAAGACAAAGGAGCAGAAGTCGGCCATTCGGCCCATCGAGTCTGCTCCGCCATTTTATCATGAGCTGATCCATTCTCCCATTTAGTCCCACTCCCCCGCCTTCTCACCATAACCTTTGATGCCCTGCCTACTCAGATACCTATCAATCTCTGCCTTAAATACACCCAGTTACTTGGCCTCCACTGCTGCCCATGGCAACAAATTCCATAGATCTACCACCCTCTGACTAAAAAAATTTCTTCGCATTTCTGTTCTGAATGGGCGCCCTTCAATCCTTAAGTCATGCCCTCACGTACTAGACTCCCCCATCATGGGAAACAACTTTGCCACATCCACTCTGTCCATGCCTTTCAACATTCAAAATGTTTCTATAAGGTCTCCCCTCATTCTTCTAAACGCCAAGGAATACAGTCCAAGAGCGGACAAACATTCCTCATATGTTAACCCTCTCATTCCCGGAATCATTCTAGTGAATCTTCTCTGTACCCTCTCCAACGTCAGCACACCCTTTCTTGAATAAGGAGACCAAAATTGCCCACAGTACTCTAAGTGAGGTCTTACCAGTGCTTTATAGAGCCTCAACATCACATCTCTGCTCATATACTCTATTCCTCTAGAAATGAATGCCAAATAAGGTGAGATCTTACAGAGGTATATACGATCATGCAGGGTATGCATAGAGTGAATACTTGTATCTTTTTTTCCGCTCAGGTTGGGTGAAACAAAAACAAGGTTTAGGGTGTAAGGTGAAATATTTTAGAGGAACTTGAGGGGAAACTTCTTCACTCAGAGGTTGGTGCAAGTGCGGAACGAGCTGCCAGTGGAAAATGGTAGATTTGGGCTCAGTTGTAACATTTAAGAGAAGTTTGGATAGGTACATGGATGGGAGGGGTGTGAAGGTAGATGGTCCAGGAGCAGGTCGATGGGAGTAGGCAGAAGACCAAGCCAGAACAGACTAGATGGGCAATACTCTGTGACTTTAAATATATAGCAGCCAAGCAGTATCTGTGGAGAGGGAAACAGAATAAAAGTTTCAGGCCAATCAGAGCAAACAAAACACTGCAGAAACCAGAAATCAGAAACAGTTCTAGAAATTCTCAGTAATTCAGGCAGCACCTGTGGAGAGAGAAACAGAGTTAACATTCCTTGGTCCTTCATCAAAAAATAAATGCTGATTTGAATCTTGTTGGGTAGAGATACCCCATAGTGAATCATGATATAGAACAGCAGGATTCCCACCCAGAGGCAATGAAAAAACAGCCAATGTCTCTCCAAGTCAGGAGAGTGTGTGGGTTGAAGGGGAATCAACAGCTCTAATTCTTCTAAGTTCGTTCATGGATTTGGAATCATAGAGCCAAAGAGCCGTGCAACATGTAACAAGGCCCTTCGGCCCTACTGGTATGTGCTGACCAAGTTGCTTCTCTAACCTAGTCCCATCTTGCCTGCCTACTCCTCTAGACCATGGGTTCCCAACCACTTTTATGCCATGGACCAATACCATTAAGTAAGGGGACGATGAATCGCAGGTTGGGGAGCCCTTTCCTATCCATAACTGACCAAATGCCCTTTCACTGTTGTCATTGTACTCAACTCTATCACTTTCACTGTGTCCATATACCCACTGGGTGGGAAAGCTGCCCCTTTTAAATCTTTGCCCTCTTGCCCTCTGGATTTGGACTAGTCTTATAGTCATAGAGTCATACAGGACAGAATCAGGTCTTTTGATCCACCTAGTCCATGCCAAAACCATTTAAACTGCCTGCTCCCAATGACCTGTTACGGGACCATAGCCCTCCATATCCCTATCCATATACCTATCCAAACTTCTCTTAAACATTGAAATCGAGCTCACATGCACCACTTGTGCTGGCAGCTCGATCCACACTCTCACAACCCTCTGAGTGAGGAAGTTTCCCCTCATGTTCCCCCTAAGTTTCACTTTTCACCCTTAACCCATAACCTCTTGTAGTCCATCCAACCTCAGCGGAAAAACCCTGCTTGCATTTACCCTATCTATACCCCTCATAATTTTGTATACCTCTATCGAATTCCCTCTCAATTTTCTATGTTCTAAAGAATTAAGTCTTTATTTAATCTTTCCTTATAACTCAAATCCTCCAGAACCAGCAACATCCTTGTAAATTTTCCCTGTGCTCTTTCAACCTTGTTTAAATCTTTCCTCTAGGTCTGTGACCAAAACTGCACACACAATACTCCAAGTTAGACCTCACCAACGTCTTGTGCAACTTCAGCATGACAGTCCATCTTCTGTACTCAATACTTTGATTTGCGAAGGCTACCCTACTCTTCGGGCAGGTTGGGCTCGTCAGCCTTGGATAGCAGCCCGCCTAGGAGAAGGAAAACTCTGATTTTAAACTTCCGCTGCCTTGCAGCCATACCCACCCATGGGAAAGGCTTCGGGAGTAAATCCCGAGGAGGAAATCTGGAGCCGGGGTCCCTAAGGCAGTTTGACGTCGTTTACAACCTCACTCTGGCAACCTCTGCGATGACACTGGTGCCAAGCTGTATCAGCTCTTGCCCTTCCCTTGGACTACATCAGTAACGTGGGGAGGGGGAACCCGCTGCATGGGAAACAGCCAGTTCTTCAAATCTTCCCGTCCAGGCTTGCGCCCTGGAGAGGACACAGTCCACCAGAGGCGCAAACCCATGATCCCCTGGGATCGACAGTTGCCTACTATTACCCTACCCTGGGGAAAATAATTTGGTTATTCAAATTGTCTGTGGCCCTGATGAGTTTATATATCTCTACAAGCTCACTACACTATAGGGAAAAAAGTCCTAGCATACCCATCCTTCCTTTTTCACCCAAAAACTCCAGTCCTGGTAGTTAGTTAGTTAGTCACTGCCTGTTAATATCCTCGAAAACCCTTTTTGCACCCACTTCAGCTTAATGACATTTGGGAGCACCTGTTGGCGACCAATCCCTAAGATGCCATAGTCTGTCCTGACTATCTAAGTGTCTTTTAAATATTGTTCAATTATGATTATGAAGACATGTAGTCCTCTTTTATTGTCATTTAGTAATGCATGCATTAAGAAATGATACATTATTTCCTCCAGTGTGATATCACAAAACACAGGACAAACCAAGACTGAAAAAACTGACAAAACCACATAATTGTAACATAAAGTTACAATCAGTGTAACAATACCATAACTTGATGAAGAAGTCCATGAGCACAGTAAAGTTCAAAATTTCTCAAATGTCCCACATCTCACGTAGACGGGAGAAGGAAGAAAAACTCTCCCTGCCATGCCGACCACAATCCGACTCTGAGTCATCCGAAAACTTCGAGCTCTGATCAGCTCTCCGACACAGAGTACTGAGCCCCATCTCTGTCCAAACGATTCGACCTCCTTCTCAGTCGCCAAAAGCAGGCAAGGCCGGGGATTTTGAGGCCTACCCTCTGAAAGATTCCTGACCACACAGTAGCGACAGCAGAGAATGGGCATTTCAGAAATTTCTCCAGATGTTCCTCTGTGCTTTCACGCCCATTCTCCATCAAATCAGAATTGTCCACGGCCCCTATTTAATGGATGCGATATCATTTTCACCGCAGAGCTGCGCACTGCCATCTTCCCCTACCGCCGACCACTTCCTCAGGCAGTTCATTCCACATACCCACCAGCCTCTGGGTGAAAATGTTGTTTCCTCTCGCTTACCCTCCCTTTAAATCTAATCCTCCGGCTCTCGATTCTCCAACTTTAGTGGCGAGCACAGTAGTGCAATTGCTTTACAGCACCAGCGATCTCCAAACAGTGTTCGATTCCTGCCATTCTCTGTCGGGAGTTTGTGCGTGCACCTGGTAACCACGTGGGTTTCCTCCGGGTGCTCCGGTTTCCTCCCACACTCCAGTGCTGTGTGGGTTAGGGCTGGTAAGTTGTGGCATGCTATATTGGCACATGAAATGTGGTGAAATTTCTGGGCTTCCCCCAGCGCATTCCTCGCTGATCTGATTTAAAGCCACAATGCTTTTCACTGTATGTTTTGATTTACATACGATAAGCTAACCTTTAAGAGATACTTATCTTTAGAAAATACTGCGTGTTTCTACCCTTTCTGTGCCTGTCGTGATTTTGTACGCCTCTCCACAACCACCCCTCATTCCCCCATGCACCAAATAATAAAATCTTATCCTCTCTTGTAACTCATTCTCGCAAGACTGGCAACACCTTTGTAAGTCTTTTCTGCACTCTTTCCAACTTAATAGCATCTTTCCCGCAGCATGGTGATCAAACCCGACCGCAATATTCCAAATGCATCCTCATCAATGTCTTGTACAACTACAGGGGTCAGCAGTGGAAAGGGTGAACAGTTTCGACTTCGCCAACATCCCTCAGGATCTATCCAGGGCCCAAACTATCGGTGCAATCACAAAGAAGTTGAAAAGAAGAGAAGGAATAGAGAGAAATCAGAAATAAAGAGAAGAAAGGTGTCCAGAGTTGTCAGAACCACTTCCTGCAGACAGAGTCAACTCCAGCAACCAGCACGGAGCAGGCCCCAGAACCTGAGATGGTTTCACAGCCACAAGTCCCACCTGCCAAGCAGGGTGATCCCCTTTGTGAGGGAAGACGTTATCCCACAAGAGAAAGAAATCCTCCACAGTGATTAAGCAACACACATAAAAATTGCTGGTGAACGCAGCAGGTCAGGCAGCATCTCTAGGAAGAGGTACAGTCGACATTTCGGGCCGAGACCCTTCGTCAGGACTAACTGAAAGAAGGGCTAGTAAGAGATCTGAAAGTGGGAGGGGGAGGGGGAGATCTGAAATGATAGAAGACAGGAGGGGGAGGGATGGAGCCAAGAGCTGGACAGTTGATTGGCAAAAGGGACATGAGAGGATCATGGGACGGGAGGCCTAGGGAGAAAGAAGGAGGGAGGGGGGAAAAGCCCAGAGGATGGGCAGGGGGTATAGTCAGAGGGACATATATATAAATAAATATAAATATAAATAAATAACAGATGGGGAACGAGGGGGAGCTGGGGCATTAGCAGAAGTCTGAGAAGTCAATGTTCACTGTCTGGGGGCCTGAATGGTAGTGAGGGAGGAAGTGTAAGGGCACCCAGAGAGTCCTTCCAGGTGAGGCGACACTTCACCTGTGAGTCGGCTGGGGTGATATACTGCGTCTGGTGCTCCCGATGTGGCCTTCCATATATTGGCGAGACCCGACGCAGACTGGGAGATCATTTCGCTGAACACCTACGCTCTGTCCGCCAGAGAAAGCAGAATCTCCCAGTGACCACACATAGTAATTCCACATCCCATTCCCATTCTGATATGTCTATCCACGGCCTCCTCTACTGTAAAGATTTAACATTGACTACGCTGAGATGTGTTTAAGATGGCGCTCCCGAAGGTAGTTGGGTGTCTCTAGAGACATGGCTGATTATCCCATACTAACAAGCCAGTGGACTCAGCAATGAGAAAACCACCTTTCTCGAATTCTGTTTGTCCAGGGTCAATATGACTTGGGTCCCACCAGACCACCAGAGCCAGGATGTTTCAACCACCTGCACCTGAATCTGAGTGAATACTGTGTAAATGATGCCCACTTGCAATTACCCGTCAGCAAGAAATAACAGATTGCGTACTGCGCACAATTATAAAGAAAGTATATTTACAAATTTCAACTTTCTCAAACGGTTAGTAGGAAAAGCTCCCGGCTGGTGGCGCAATGGCATCAGTGCCGGACTCCGGAGTAAAGGCTCCCGAGTTCGAATCCAAGTCGGGCCGCCCCCTGAGCACGTTTTCCATCCGTGCCGGGTTGAGCGTCGAGCTCGCCACTCAGCCCCGTAAAAACAAAAAGGGTCGAGTCAGGAATGTTCATATCGTGACCCGGTTAATCCAAAAGGAGACCAATCCTGACACCGTGCATCAGACAAGAATGGCTGACTGTCTGGTGCGACATACTAAAAAAAAAGGAAAGGGAAAGGGCCCATTACAATTAACCCAGTCCAAATGTGCTCATAAATTGGGGCTCATCTTGAAGTTGTCTTTAACTCGTGTGCTGGATTCACAGTCTGTGTGAAAGCACGCACTAACTTCCAAATGTTGCTCAAAATCCATCTTGAACAAACAGGCTTTCCCACGGGAGTATTGGTCCTTCCTCCTTGAAGCCATTCATCTACACGTAGCACCTGCGTCCTCAGCCATCTTCCCTCCTGTCTTCTCCCAACCCCATCGAAGAGATCTCGACCCACACCAGTGTCCATCACAAAACTCTCTCTGTCCAGCATTCTCTGGGACCTTTTCCCAATTCCACCATCCTGATTGAATGACACAATATTCCTAAGCATAAGCATCACAAGCCCTTATCTTTAGCTCAAATCCAAACATGCTGAAAGCAGACTGCTCTTTCAGAACTGCTAAAATGGTACACCTACAGCATAGCAGTAAAACTATTAACCAGGGCATTACGTATATATAGTATATATACTGTATGTATATAAGTTGAGATGCATTTTATATTGCAAACACGAGGAAATCTACAGATGCTGGAGTTTCAAGCAAAACACATAAAAGTTGCTGGTGAACGCAGCAGGCCAGGCAGCATCTCTAGGAAGAGGTACAGTTGACGTTTCGGACCGAGACCCTTCGTGCATTTTATATTGAGTTGGATTTTATAGCTAAGCAAGGAGGAGTGCTGTGTATTTAATAGTTCAGTAATATTTGAGTAATAATGTTTCATTAAGCTTTCTTTGTTGTTTACGTAATACATTGTAGGTTGTACGTAAAAATATGTAAATGCATATATAATCAGGCCATCACGTGATAAATATGCGTCTCACCAAAGTAGAAATGAAGTACAGTACACACGTTCATCTCCCATCTCCTTGTTTTTATTACAATTAATTTTAATGTTCTGGAGTTACAAAATATAACAACTACTTCACTATATTTGCTCTCTTTTTGCACTCATTCATTTGCAAAGTGCCACATCATATGATGTGGGCAATCACTGCCTTGAAGGGTCTCGTCCCGAAACGTCAACTCTACTCTTCCACAGATCATGCCTGGCCTGCTGAGTTCCTCCAGCATTTCGTGTGTGTTGCTTTCCATGATTACTCTTGGCAAATTTTTCTGCAGAAGCGGTTTACCTTTACCTTCTTCTGGGCAGTGTCTTTACAAAATAGGTGACTCCGGCTATTATCAACACTCTTCAGAGATTGTCTGCCTGGCGTCAGTGGTTGCATAACCAAGATTCGTGATCTGCACCAGCTGCTCGTACAACCAGCCACCACCTGCTCCCATGGCTTCACCTGCTCCCTGATCCGCGTGTGCGCGACGCGCTGCTATCGCCTCCTCCCGCCAACATTCCTTGTTCACGTGAGGCACATCCACCACCTGCTCCCATGGCTTCACATGACCCTGATCGGGTGCTAAACCCAGACCAAGGAGGGAAGGAGCACCTCCCTTGATAGACATGTATCTCCATCCTGCTATTCTATTTTGCATTACTCTTTTTATATATGTAAGGGGTTTCTTCTTTTATGTTACTGCATAGGCTAATTAAAATGGCTTCTTTGTTATGTTAACTGCTGAGAAAGTTCTCTCGCTAGCAGCTTATTTGGGTTATATTATTGATAAGACAGCGAACGAACCAATTGGGATGGATGTTATTCTTTCTAGTGTGGATGCGCGGGTTTTTGGGGAAGAAGGCTCGATGGGGAGAGAGAAAATGGATGAGTTGCTGTGAGCCGGCTAACAGGGTCGGACCCTGAGCAGGAGTCCGAGGTCCAGGGTCTTCGGCGAGGAGAGGAGACGAAGACAGACTCGTGTGGAGCGTCTGGTCGACCACCGTGGTTGGTCCCAGGCGGCGGGTCGAAGTGGTCAGAGGGGATCGAACGGTGAAGAGAGGATCATTACTAGAGCTCCAACTGTTTGTGCACAAAGAGGTTGAACTTTGATAAGTTTGGCACCTTTTATTTTTCTTTTATATTTTATTTCTATTAATTATATAGTTCCAGTAATATCTATAAATTGTAATCAATTAATCATATACGGTGTTTTGTCCGTTATTTGGCAGGGTGGGGTACATCACACAGTATCCACACAAACTTAATTACCCAGTTTGGCGGGGCCGAAGGCTGTTTCCCCTAGACGACAGCGAGTTGAGCGACCCTGAGGCTTACCGGGGGGCTACATATACATTTCCGATTGTAACTTATAGTATATTTTATGCATTGCGCTATACTGCTGCAGCAGAACAACAAATTCCATGACAAACAAGATAAAATCTTCAGATTCTGGACGTCCAAAGGAACGCACACAAAATGCTGGAGGAACTCAGCAGGCCAGGCAGCATCTCAGGACGTTTGACGACATGTCGGTGATGCTAAACCTGATTCTGCACTGCAGCAGAAGGACTACACTGAAGGTGGTTTGGAAGAGACTGCCTATGGGAGGGCTGGGTGAGGGACTGGGGTAAGCTTTACTGCCTCTCTCGTTACACATTCCAGGCACAGGAAGCTGATATTGCCCTCTGTACTTCTGGCATCAGCGATATGACAAGTTCCCTACAAAGAGAATCTTGCATGAGCCCGACTTTGCATGGCCAGTGGAGCCCATGTATAACAATTAGCACAGATTCTTGGTTCCTGAAGGACGGGTGTCCTGTCAAAACACGACCCAAATCACGGAGCAAGATAGCAAAGGCTTCTGACTTATTTATGAATATAATCAAACGCAGAAAACAAGAAAGACATGAGCAAGCAGTGGACCATAAAATATTCATAAGAGAATGTTTGTAATCTCTTTGTTATCCAGTGTGATAGCTTCAATTCTATTTCTCGGATGGAAGAAGTTTGCAGTACTAGAGCACCTTTCATGACATTGGCACCAACCCCCACTGGTACCATTCGCTGCCAAATATCAGGTCATTGAAATGTCATTACCGTTGACAATGAGGAAGACGGTGCGTGCACAGTGTGATCCAACAGTCAGTAACGCTGTAGGGTCACGGGACTCGACAACCACGGAAACAGGCCTTTTGGCCCAGCTTGTCCAGCCCCACTGACATGTCTGAACAGAAGAGACTCTGCTGGTGCCGGAGATCCAGAGAAATGCCCATAAAATGGTGGAGGAACTCAGCCGGTTAGGCAGCATCTGTGAAGGGGAACAGTCTACGTTTCAGGCTAAGACCTTTCATCAGGACTAGAATGGAAAAGGGTAGAAGCCAGAATAAGAACATGGGGGGAGTGGAAGGAGAACTAGCTGGAAGGTGATAGGTAAAGACAAGGGGGTGGGAAAGGTAAAGGTATGGCTTTGGAGCTGGCATAAGTTCTGCGGCCTACCACAGAACATCAATCTTCTAGGTTTCTTGAGCACTTGTATCTACTAACTCATATCTTAACTAGAGCTGTTAAGCCCTTGTGCTCTTGATTTAATCTTGACTAGTTTATTGTGACTAGTGCCTGTTTCCCACATTCCATGATTATTTAAGGGGGTCTCCAGTTAGCGCTTTAGCGGAGCCCTACTGTGCTACAGAGAATGACTTGTCTCCCAGTATTGCTCAGTCATGCCTCCTGGGCTCTGTTAGTATTCCTCTGCCTCACCTCTTGCTTCCGTCTCCTCATGGGAATTCAGCCACTCCTCCGCTCCTGGATCGAGTCACGAGCCTGCCATCTGCCGCTCCTGGGGTGAGCCGGTACCAGCAACCACCGTGACGGAGAGAGTCTGCCGTCCCTCCCTCCACACTTGGGTCCAGTCCACCGTGACAGGAGCTGCACTTCGCCACACAATCATCAGTAGATGACATCTGGCACGCTGACCTTCGTCACTGAGTATAGGGTTTGGGACATGGTGTTACTACTCTACAGGTCGCTGGTGAGACCACACATGGGGTATTGAGTGTAGCCCCATTTGCCCAGCTACAGGAAGGATGTTATTCAACCGGGCAGGGTGCAGTAAAGAATCGTAAAGACGTTCCTAGGACTGGGCAGCTTGAGTTATAAGGAGAGACTGGATAGGCTGGGTCTTGGGTTACAAGGAGAGACTGGATAGGCTGGGACTTGAGTTACAAGGAGAGACTGGATAGGCTGGGAATTGAGTTATAAGGAGAGACTGGATAGGCTGGGTCTTGAGAAGGGGTACAGGGGTTTTTTATAGAATATGACGAATAAACAGGAATAGGATACTAGGATGGTCAAAGATGGGAGGGTGAAGTGTAGGTGTGTATATATGTGTGTGTGTGTGTGTGTGTGTGTGTGTGTGTGTGCGCGCGCGCGCGTGCATGTGCGATTGGGTGAAGGGATTTAGAATGTATGTCTAGTGCACATTCTGGAGCAGAGGGTGGCGGTAATGCACCATTAAGCTGGATGCCGACCGTCGTAAAACAAGATACAGACAGACAGACAGGCTGGGTCTTGAGTTACGAGGAGAGACTGGAAAGGTTGAGACTGCTTTCTCTGGAATGTAGGAGGCTTATGGAGTGCCCTTATAGAGGTTTACAAAATCATGAAGGATATTTTGTGTGTGTTCCAATGCCATATGTAAAAGACGCTGATGACACTATTGCTATTGGCCGAATCAAAGGTGATGACGGCTCAGCATATGGAAGGGAGATTGAAAATCTGGTGGAAGAGTGCCACCACAGCGAGACCAGAAAGATGATCATTGACTTCAGCAGGTGGAAGCAGGAGATCCATTAGCCAGACTTCATTGGGGAACTGGAGGTAGAGAGGGTCAGTAACTTTAAATTCCTTGGCATTACCTGATCAAGGGTCTGTACTGGGACCAGCATGAAAGTCCCATCAAAAGAAGATATGGCAGTGTCTCTGCTTTCTGAAAAGTTTGCATAGATTTGACATGTCATCCAAAACTTTGACAAGCCTCTGTAGAGACACAGTGGAGAGTATCCTGACTGGTTGCATCACAGCCTGGTATGGAAACACCAATGCCCAGGAACAGAAAGGTCAGGATCAGAATCTGGTTTAATATCACAGGCATATGTTATGAAATTTTTTGACTTAGTGGCAGCAATACAATGCAATACATAAAAGTAGAGGAAAAAACTGAGAATTATCATATATATATTGAAGAGATTAAATAGTTGTGTTGGCGCGTGGCCAAGTGGTTAAGGTGTCGGTCTAGTGATCTGAAGGTCGGTAGTTCAAGCCTTGGCTGAGGCAGCGTATTGTGTCCTTGAGCAAGGCACTTAACCACACATTGCTCTGCGACAACACCGGTGCCAAGCTGTATCAGCCCTAGTGCCCTTCCCTTGGACAACATCGGTGGCGTGGAGAGGGGAGACTTGCAGCATGGGCAACTGCTGGTCTTCCGTACAACCTTGCCCAGACCAAGGCGCAAATCCATGGTCCCATGAGACTAACGGATGCCTAGATATTAATTTAAATAAGTAGTGCAAAAACAGAAATAAAAAAGTAGTGAGGTAGTGTTCATGGGTTCAATGTCCATTCAGAAATCGGATGGCAGAGGGGAAGAAGCTGTTCCTGAATCAGTGAGTGTGTGTCTCCAGGCTCCTGTACCTCCTCCCTGATGGTAGCAATGAGAAGAGGGCATGTCCTGGGTGATGTGGGGTGTCCTTAATGATGGGTGCCGCTTTTTTGAGGCATCACCTCTTGACAATGTCCTGGGTACTACAGCTAATGCCTGTGATGGAGCTGACTACAACTCTGCAACTTACTTCAATCCTCTGCAGTGGATGACCCCCCCCCCCCACCATACCAGATGGTGGTGCAGCCAGTTAGAATGCTTTCCATGGTACATTTGTGGAAAGTTTCAAATGCTTTTGTTGACATACCACATCTTCTCAAGCTCCTAATGAAATATAGCCGTTGTTGTGCCTTCTTTGCAACTGCATCGATATGTGGGGTTCAGGTTATCTCCTCAGAGATCTTGACACCCAGGAACTTGAAATTGCTGACTCGCTCCACTTCTGATCCCTCAATGAGGACCAGTGTGTGTTTCTTTAACCTACCCTTTCTGAAGTCCACAATCAGTACTTTGGTCTTGCTGACGTTGAACGTGAGGTTGTTGCTGCGACACCACTCAACTAGCTGATCTATCTCACTCCAGTACGCCCTCTCATCACCATCTACAATTCTGCCAACATAGAAACATAGAAACATAGAAACATAGAAAATAGGTGCAGGAGTAGGCCATTCGGCCCTTCGAGCCTGCACCGCCATTTATTATGATCATGGCTGATCATCCAACTCAGAACCCAGCCTTCCCTCCATACCCCCTGACCCCTGTAGCCACAAGGGCCATATCTAACTTCCTTTTAAACATAGCTAATGAACTGGCCTCAACAGTTTGCTGTGGCAGAGAATTCCACAGATTCACCACTCTCTGTGTGAAGAAGTTTTTCCTAACCTCGGTCCTAAAAGGCTTCCCCTCTATCCTCAAACTGTGACCCCTCGTTCTAGACCTCCCCAACATCGGGAACAATCTTCCTGCATCTAGCCTGTCCAATCCCTTTAGGATCTTATACGTTTCAATCAGATCCCCCCTCAATCTTCTAAATTCCAACGAGTACAAGCCCAGTTCATCCAGTCTTTCTTCATATGAAAGACCTGCCATCCCAGGAATCAATCTGGTGAACCTTCTTTGTACTCCCTCTATGGCAAAGATGTCTTTCCTCAGATTAGGGGACCAAAACTGCACACAATACTCCAGGTGTGGTCTCACCAAGGCCTTGTACAACTGCAGTAGTACCTCCCTGCTCCTGTACTCGAATCCTCTCGCTATAAATGCCAGCATACCGTTCGCCTTTTTCACCGCCTGCTGTACCTGCATGCCCACTTTCAATGACTGGTGTATAATGACACCCAGGTCTCGTTGCACCTCCCCTTTTCCTAATCGGCCACCATTCAGATAATAATCTGTTTTCCTATTTTTGCCACCAAAGTGGATAACTTCACATTTATCCACATTAAATTGCATCTGCCATGAGTTTGCCCACTCACCCAACCTATCCAAGTCACCCTGCATCCTCTTAGCATCCTCCTCACTGCTAACACTGCCACCCAGCTTCGTGTCATCCGCAAACTTGGAGATGCTGCATTTAATTCCCTCATCCAAGTCATTAATATATATTGTAAACAACTGGGGTCCCAGCACTGAGCCTTGCGGTACCCCACTAGTCACCGCCTGCCATTCTGAAAAGGTCCCGTTTATTCCCACTCTTTGCTTCCTGTCTGCTAACCAATTCTCCACCCACACCAATACCTTACCCCCAATACCGTGTGCTTTAAGTTTGCACACTAATCTCCTATGTGGGACCTTGTCAAAAGCCTTTTGAAAATCCAAATATACCACATCCACTGGTTCTCCCCTATCCACTCTACTAGTTACATCCTCAAAAAATTCTATGAGATTCGTCAGACATGATTTTCCTTTCACAAATCCATGCTGACTTTGTCCGATCATTTCACCGCTTTCCAAATGTGCTGTTATCACATCCTTGATAACTGACTCCAGCAGTTTCCCCACCACCGACGTTAGGCTAACCGGCCTATAATTCCCCGGTTTCTCTCTCCCTCCTTTTTTAAAAAGTGGGGTTACATTAGCCACCCTCCAATCCTCAGGAACTAGTCCAGAATCTAACGAGTTTTGAAAAATTATCACTAATGCATCCACTATTTCTTGGGCCACTTCCTTAAGCACTCTGGGATGCAGACCATCTGGCCCTGGGGATTTATCTGCCTTCAATCCCTTCAATTTACCTAACACCACTTCCCTACTAACATGTATTTCGCTCAGTTCCTCCATCTCACTGGACCCTCTGTCCCTTACTATTTCTGGAAGATTATTTATGTCCTCCTTAGTGAAGACAGAACCAAAGTAATTATTCAATTGGTCTGCCATGTCCTTGCTCCCCATAATCAATTCACCTGTTTCTGTTTGCAGGGGACCTACATTTGTCTTTATCAGTCTTTTCCTTTTTACATATCTATAAAAGCTTTTACAGTCCGTTTTTATGTTCTCTGCCAGTTTTCTCTCATAATCTTTTTTCCCCTTCCTAATTAAGCCCTTTGTCCTCCTCTGCTGAACTCTGAATTTCTCCCAGTCCTCAGGTGAGCCACTTTCTCTGGCTAATTTGTATGCTACTTCTTTGGAATTGATACTATCCCTAATTTCTCTTGTCAGCCACGGGTGCACTACCTTCCTTGATTTATTCTTTTGCCAAACTGGGATGAACAATTGTTGTAGTTCATCCATGCAACCTTTAAATGCCTGCCATTGCATATCCACCGTCAATCCTTGAAGTGTCATTTGCCAGTCTATCTTAGCTAATTCATGTCTCATACCTTCAAAGTTACCCCTCTTTAAGTTCAGAACCTTTGTTTCTGAATTAACTACGTCACTCTCCATGTTAATGAAGAATTCCACCATATTATGGTCACTCTTACCCAAGGGGCCTCTCACGACAAGATCGCTAATTAACCCTTCCTCATTGCTCAAAACCCAGTCCAGAATAGCCTGCTCTCTAGTCGGTTCCTCGACATGTTGGTTCAAAAAACCATCCCGCATACATTCCAAGAAATCCTCTTCCTCAGCACCTTTACCAATTTGGTTCACCCAGTCTACATGTAGATTGAAGTCACCCATTATAACTGCTGTTCCTTTATTGCACACATTTCTAATTTCCTGTTTAATACCATCTCCGACCTCACTACTACTGTTAGGTGGCCTGTACACAACTCCCACCAGCGTCTTCTGCCCCTTAGTGTTACGCAGCTCTACCCATATCGATTCCACATCTTCCCGGCTTATGTCCTTCCTTTCTATTGCGTTAATCTCTTTTTTAACCAGCAACGCCACCCCACCTCCCCTTCCTTCGTGTCTATCCCTCCTGAATATTGAATATCCCTGAACGTTGAGCTCCCATCCCTGGTCACCCTGGAGCCATGTCTCTGTGATCCCAACTATATCATAATCATTAATAACAATCTGCACTTTCAATTCATCCACCTTATTACGAATGCTCCTTGCATTGACACATAAAGCCTTCAGGCACTCTTTTACAACTCTCTTAGCCCTTTTTAATGCTTGCCCTGGATTTGTCGGCCTGCCACTTTTACTTTTGGTTTGTATCATCATAGCATTTGTCGGCCTGCCACTTTTACTTTATGGTTGTATCATCATAGCATTTGAGCTGGGCCTAGCCACACAGTCATGGATGTAGAGAGAGTAGAGCAGTGGGCTAAGCACGCATCTCTGAGGTGCGCCAGTGTTGATTGTCAGTGAGGTGGGGATGTTGTCTCCGACCCGCACAGATTGTTGTCTTCCGGTTAAGAAGTCAAGGCCCCAGTGGCAGAGGGAGGTACAGAGGCCTAGGTTCTGGAGCTTTTCAATCAGAAATGTAGGAATGATTGTGTTACATGCTGAGCTATAGTCAATAAATAGCATCCTGACCAGGATTGTCCAGGTGATCCAAGGCTGCCTGAAGAGCCAATGAGATTGCGTTTCCTGTAGACCTATTGCGGCAAATTGCTGTGGGTCCAGGTCCTTGCTGAGACAGGAGTCAGTTCTAGCCGTGACCAACCTCTCAAAACACTTCATCATTGTAGATGTAAGTTCTACTGGGCAATAGTCATTAAGGCAGCTCACCCTGCTCTGCTTGGGTACAGGTATGATTGTTGCATGGTGGGTATAGCCCTCACCACAGGCAAAACCATCTCTACAACTGAGCACATTTACCAGGAGCACTGCGACAAGAAAGCAGCATCCATCATCAATAACCCCTACCACTCAGACCATGCTCTTTTCTCTCTGCTGCCATCAGGCAGGAGGTACAGGAGCTTTAGGTCCTACACAACTAGGTTTAAGAACAGTTATTACTCCTCAACCACCAGGCTTCCTGAACCAGAGTAGGTAGCTTCACTCACCTCAGTGCTAAACTGATCCCACAACCCACTGATTCACTTTCAATGATTCTACAACTCAGTATTTTTTTCCTTTTTTAAAAGGATTGTCATTTTAAATTTTCAACCATACGTTGCAAACCTTAAAAGGACCATCAACTTTACAAGGGAGTGGGCTGAGTTTGTACATGCTGGAGTCCAGAAGAGTGAGAAGTGACCTCATAAGGTTCTGAGGGATCTCGAAAGGATGAATGTGCAGAGGATGTTTCCTCTAGGCAGAGAATCTAAGCTAAAAGGGTCACTTTTTTAAGATATGTTTTTTCTTTAGCGGCTGAGAGTCTTTGGAACTCTCTTGTTCAAAAGAAGCAGTGTTATTGAATACACTCACCACTTTTTTGAGTACCTCCTGCACCTAATAAAGTGGTCACTGAGTGTAAGTCCGCGGTCTTCTGCAGCTGTAGCCCAGCCACTTCAAGGTTTGACGCATTGTGTGTTCAGGGACGCTCTTCTGCACACCACTGTCGTAACGTGTGGTTATTTGAGTTACTGCCGCCCTCCTGAAAGCTTGAACCAGTCTGGCCATCCTCCTCTGACCAACAGCAGTGTGCAGAAGAGCATCTCTGAACACAGTGTCATTCTACACTATAACCCCCACAGGGAGGAGTTGCACTCCTACAAAAACATCTGTACCACAATTTTCGAGAGCGGAACCCTTGACATGAATTGACAAAATTTGTTTTGCTCACACTCCGTGTTTATTTAGTTATTTTCCTCTCACATTAATTCCACAAGAATAACTTCTATTTAGCAGTGATTTACGAATTTTGTTCAGGATTAATGTCCAATACATGAACTACTATTAAGCTGTACTTAGTGTAAAGCAACATTTTAAAACTAGTTCTGATGAAGGGTTTCAACCAAAACATCAAATGTCTATTTCCCTCCATAAGACTGGACCCATAAGATTATAAAACACAGGAACCAAATTTGACTATTCAGCCCGTCAAGACTTCTTCACCAGTCCATTATGGCTGATTTATTATTCCTCTCAACCCCACTCTCCTGCTTTCTCCCTGTAACCTTTGATGCCCTGACTAATGAAGAACCTATCAACCTCTGGTTTAAAATTACCCAATGACTCCACCTTCACAAACATCTGTGACAATAAATTCCACAGATTCAATAAGAAATTCCTTCCCATCTCTGTTCTAAATGGATGTCCCTCTTTCCTGAGGCCATGCTCTCTGGTCTCTCCACAACCACTCTCCCAATATTTTCCATAATCAATGAGACCTCCCCCCAGCGAGTTCAGGCCCAGAGCCATCAAATGATCACCATATTTTAACCCTTTCATTCCCAGAACCATTGTTGTGAACTTCCTCTGGACCCTCTCCAAGGCCAACATCTTTTCTTAAATAAAAGGCCCAAAACTGCTCACAATACTTCAAGTCCAGTCTGTCCTGCTGAGTTCTTCCAGAGAACTGTGTGTTGCTTCACTTAAACCACTGATGTGTAAAATTTGAAAATTAGGTTTCCCTTGTTCAATGGCACCGCACATCGACAAGGCTCTTGCTAAGTCTGATTTTTGAAGAGGCAGGAGCGTGTGTGAGCTGAATATGTAATGACTGGGTCCCCTGGGAGAGAAGATGAACTTGGACAGATGCTACTGTCACAATATCATCCCTTCCTGGCTAATTTAAGCACGGATTATGTAAAGCCACTGTGTGCCTCCACATCAATGTACTATTGAGGGCACAGTGGGGTGTGGGGTGCTATCCCCGCTCCAAAGTACAGAGTTCCCCCTGAAAGTAGTGGCACAGTTAGACAGGATGGTGAAGAAAGAGTTTGGTAAATTGGACTTTGTCAGCTCCATAGTGGACACAAGCCTCCTTACCATCGTTGGCACCTGCAAGAGGTGGTTTTTCAAGAAGGCGACATCCATCACTAAAAACCCTCATCATCTGGGTTATGTCCTCTTCTCATTACTGCCATCCATGAGGAGATACAAGAGACGGATGACCCATCTGTGCTTGCAAGAAAACGAATCTCAGGTTGTTTCTGGTACTTTGATAATTAATCTACTTTGAACATTGGGATATGACCGCTTCTCGTTACTGACACGGAGGTGAGGCTGCAGGAACCTGCAGCCTCATCCAGGGATATTGCTTCTCATTATTAACCTTGAGGTGGGGATAAAGGATCCTGTGATTCAAGGGCTCAGGAACAGCTTCTCACCCTCCACCATCAAATTTCTGAATGGTCCTTGAACCGATGAACACTACCTCATTATTCCTTTTAATTTGCACCATTCATTTATTTTGTAATAATTCCACTGTACTGCTGCCACAAAACAATAAATTTCACGTATTATAGATCAGTGATAGTAAGCAAGGCACCAATGTGATATCACTGACCTGGTTGATATTCTCTTTCTTGATCAGTCGTGGCTTTCCGTACAAGAGTTGGGACATCGTATTACAACTGGACAAGAGTTATGTGTGAGCGTGTGCAGTTCTGGTCGTCCAGCTCTAGGCAGAAGGTTATCAGTCTGGAAAGTGTGTAGGAAACGTTCATGAGGATTTTACTGCGACTGCAGGGCTTGAGTTAACAGGAAAATCCAACCATTCTTTTTTCCCTGGAGCAAAGGAAATTGAAAGCTCAAGTTATGGAGGTAGCAAAGTAAAATAATAACAGGTACAGATAAGGTGAATGGTCCCAGAATTTTTCCCAGTGCAGGGGAATCTTAAATGAGGGCAGCTCAGTAGCTTAACAGTTAGCCTAATGCTTTACAACGCCGGCGTTAAGATTTTATTTATTTTATTGAGGTATTGCACAGAATAGACCCTCCCGGCCCTTTGGGCCACGTTGCCCAGAATTTCTATTTTTGCTCAGCTTAGTTAGTTTAACTACATATTATTTATATATTAGTCCTGGGTATGACTGTAAACTGCAACCGGTAATGAGGCTCTGATTGGGGACTTGGCAACGTAACTTCATTGGACATGTGATTAGGAAAGAGGAGTTAGAATGCACGGTAATTATGGGAAATATTGAAGGGAAGAAAGCAAGAGGAAGGCAAAGACAAATGATGATGGAGACAGCTGCCAGAGAACTGGAAATGAATACCAATGAATTGATCCACTTGACCCGAAACAGGAGTGTGTGGGCCATGGTGGTCAAAGCTCCCACTGGGCACGGCACCTGATGATGATGATGATTTTAAATATATATATTCTTACCGTAATCACCGTATACCATATATATATTCTTATCGTAATAATAGAAACAGTTTTGTTTCTATTATTATGTATTGCATTGTACTGCTGCTGCAAAGACAACTAATTTCACGACATATTCTGGTGATATTAGATCTGATTCTCATCCTGCTGGAGGAACTCAACAGGTCCGGCAGCATCTAAGGAAATAACTAGACTGACAACATTTCCGGATGAGACCCTTCATCAGGACTGGAAAGGAAGGGGAAAGGGAAAGAGGACAGGATAAAAAGGTGGGGGAAGGGGAAGGAGGATGGTTCGAAGGTGACAGGTGAAGCCAGATGGGTAGGAAAGGTCAAGGGCTGGAGAAGAAGGAATCTGATAGGAGAGAAGAGTGGGTCATAGGAGAAAGGGAAGGAGGAGGGGACCCATGGGGAGGTGATAGACAGGTGAGAGGTGGAAAAAGGCCAGAGTGGGGAATAAAAGAAGAGGAGAGGGGGGTAAAGTTCAATTCAGAGCCATGGTTAAAAACTTTGTTTTTTGTATATTTTCCCCTGAGTACAGTATAAGCAGAATGTCTCATTCCAATCATCGACAATGTGAATTGTGTGGATTCCAGGGCTTTAAGCTGCCACAGCAGTAGCAAACTTGCATTTCTGTGGCGTCTTTGCCTTGTTACTGTTCTTTTATGTGCACTGTCTGCTTAAATGGAGAAGCCCCAGCCAAAGAGGCAATGGTGTATGGGTTTGGGATGGTCACATGTACCTAGTTACTTGTGCGTGCTATCTAGAAAAGTAATTCTGTACATAACCTACATCACAACTACACCAAAAAACACCTCACATTCTTTAAGACTGTAAGGCGTAAGAGCAGAATTAGACCATATGGCCCATCGAGTCTTCTCTACCATTCGGTCACAGCTGATCTATTTCCCTCTCAGACATGTTCTCTTGCCTTCTCCCCGTGAGCTTTGAGAGTGCAGTCTTTCTTACTTATTTGTATTTATTTATTGAGATACCACATGGAGCCACGCTGCCCAGCGATCCCCTGATTTAACATTAACCTAATCATGGAACAATTTACAATGACCAATTAACCTACCAACCGGTATGTCTTTGGACTGTGGGAGGAAACTGGAGCACCCGGAGGAAATCCACACGGTCACAGGGAAAATGTACATTCTCCTTACAGGCAGCAGTGGGAACTGAACCGGTCGCCGGGACTGTAAAGTGTTATGCTGACCACTACACTACTGTGCTGCCCAATCTGCCTACACTGCACTTTCTCCGTTACTGTACCACTTTATTCCCTCGAACTACCTCAATGCATTGATGTAAAGATATTATCTGTATGGATGGCATGCAAAATCCAGTTTTTCATTGTAGATTAGGTTAGATTAGATTATGAGGACACTCAGTCCTCGTTTATTGTCATTTAGAAATGCAAGCATTAAAAAATGATACAATGTTCCTCCAGAATGATATCACAAGAAACACAGGACAAACCAAGACTAAAACTGACAAAACCACACAATTATAACATATAGTTACAACAGTGCAAAGCAATACCGTAATTTGATAAAGAGCAGACCATGGTCACGGTAAAAAAAAGTCTCAAAATCCTGATAGCCTCATTGTCTCACGCAGGTGGCAGAAAGGAGAAATCTCTCCCTGCCATGAACCTCCAAGCGCTGCCAACTCGCCGATACAGCACCATTGGAAGCACCCGACCGCTGCGGACTCTGAGTCCGTCCGATAACTTCGAGCCTCCGACCAGCCCCTTCAACACAGCCTCACCGAGCACCATCCTCTGTCGAGCACTTCGACCCCACCCCGGTCGCCGAGCAACAAGCAAAGCCGAGGACTCGGGGCCTTCCCCTCCGGAGATTCTGGATCACAACAGTGGCAGCAGCAGCAAAGCAGGCATTTCAGAGGTTTCACCAGATGTTCCTCCATGTTCTCACGTCCGTCTCCATCAAATCAGGATTGTGCACGGCACCCTACTTGACAAGTAACAGACATCACCACCGGAGTGGCCGCTGCGAGCTGCGTCACGCCGCCATCTTCTCCTCCCACTCAGTACATGTGACTATAATAATTTACCAATTTCAAAGATTAGTTTTATTTGTATTGTGTACAGTTCACCAATGACCAACAGAGTCCAAGAATGTGCTGGTGACAGTCTGCAACTGTCACCACATCTCCGGCGTCAACATAATCATATCCACAACTCACTAACCGCTTAAGGCAGAAGTTGATAGAATCTTGACGAGTCAGGGCATGAAGGGTATACTGGGAGAAGGCAGGACTATGGGGAGGGCGTGGACCAACATGTCGGAATGGGACTCAGAATTGGAATTAAATGTTTGGCCATTGCAGTATTCCAAGGTTAAAACAAGACGGATTGTGAGGTCAAAAGTCCATGTTATCATGCAAGGGAACCATTCAACTGTCTTATACTGTAACAGTGGGGTAGAATTTGTCCTTGAGCCTGTTGGTACATGCTTTCAGGTTTTGCATCTTCTGCCCGAGGGAAGAGATGAGAAGACGGAATGCCCAGGGATGGTTGGTGTCTTATGCTGGCTGCTTTACTGAGGCAGCGAGAAATATAGTTAGGGAGATGAAGAGCTCAACTTTTAATGTTTGAGGAGTCACTTCAAGAATATGATCATTATCATTATGTGTCACGTTGTAAAAACGTGGGTGATCACGATCTCATGATCATGATGGTTCTTGGCAAATGTTTCTACAGAAGTGGTTTGCCATTGCCTTCTTCTGGGCAGTGTCTTTACAAGACGGATGACCACAGCCATTATAAATACTCTTCAGAGATTGTCTGCCTGGTGTCAGTGGTCACATAACCAGGACCTGTGATATGCACCAGCTGCTCGAACGACCATCCACCACCTGCTCCCATGGCTTTACATGACCCTGATCGGGGGCTAGGCAGGTGCTACACCTTGCCCAAGGGTGACCTGCAGACTAGTGGAGGGAAGGAGCACCTTACACCTCCTTTGCTAGAGACGTATCTCCACCCTGCCACCTGGGACGAAGGGATAGAAGTTGTCCTTGAGTCTGGTGGTTTGTATACTCAGGATTTTATATCTTCTGCCAGGCCAAAGCAGGAGAACAGAGAACGGCCGGGATTGGCTGATTTCCCAAGGCAGCAGGAAGCGTCAATGGAGTCAGCGGAGGGGGGGGTGGGGGCTGGCTTGTGTGATGAACTCTTTGGTTTCACAACTCTATGCAATTTACTGTGGTCTTGGGCAGAGCAGTTGCCATACCCATCTGTGACGCAGCTGGATAGAATGTTTTTATCAAAATGCCCAAAGCAAAATCTCACCAAAATTCATGACAGTGTCACTAAAAATAAAATGCCACAGAAGCTGGAAAGCTAAAATCAAAAATAAACAAACTGAATCTACGGGTTGGTGAAACACACTCAGTGGCCACTTTATTAGGTACTCCCATACCCCAGCTTGTTAATGCAAACATTTAATCAGCCAATCACATGGCAGCAACTCAATGCATGAAAACATGCAGACATGGTCGAGAGGGTCAGTTGTTGGTCAGCCCAAAGATCAGAATGTGGGAAAATGTAATCGAAGTGACTTTGAGTGTGGAATGATTGTTGGCGCCAGACAGGATGGTTTGAGTATCTCAGAAACTGCGGATCTCCTGGGATTTGCACAAACAACAGCCCCTAGAGTTTACAGAGGATGGCACTGGAAACAAAAAGCATCCAGTGAGCAGCAGTTCTGTGGGCTAAAGTGCCTTGTTAATGAGAGAGATCAGAGGAGAATGGCCAGACTGGTTCATGCTGACAGCAACTTAGATAACCCTGTGGTTCAACAGTGGTGTGCGGAAGAGCATCTCTGAACACACAACACATCGAACCTTGAAGTGGCTGGACGACAGCAGCAGAAGACCACACCGGGTTCCACTCCTGTACCTAATAAAGTGGCCACTGAGTGTAAGTGTTCACCCAGTTAGGGTTAAAGATGAGGCAACAAGCTTTCTGTCAGTGGGTGCTGAACTTTTTTCCCATAAGGCACTGGAAGCAGGATTTGAAATGTTTTGTGCTGTGTTCTCCTGCTACTGGACAGGTAGAGTGAGGAAGCCCCTCGATTAGCGTGGTAGTGTACCACGCCAAGAGCAACATGAGTGGTAACAGTCCTCTCGGTTTTACGGGATGTAATAGAACACGACTTAATGCATTGACTGTACTTATAAGAAGGAAAAGACATCGTGTTTGTTGTGCTTTTAATATTTCAGTAATATTTGAGTAATTTTGATTATATATATTTGTTGATTAAGCATTTGTGTTCATTTAAGTAATTCATTATCAGTTACCAGAATGAGAATTAGGTTTAATATCATTGGCATATGTCGTGAAATTTGTTAACCTTGTAGCAGAAGTACAATGCAATGCATAAAAATAGAGGAAAAAACTGTGAATTACAGAAGTATATATACATTTTTAAAATAGTTAAATAAATAATGCAAAAATAAAGATAAAAAAGTAATGAGGTGGTGTTCATGGGTTCAGTGGTCATTCAGAAATCTCTCCCCTTCTGATCCGTCTATGAGGCTCGTCTTACCCTTCCTGAAGCCCACAGTCAACTCCTTGGTCTTACTCACGTGGAGTGCAGGGGTGTTGCTGCGACAGCACTCAACTAGCCAGTATGTTGTATGTATGAATATGTGAATTACATACGTCATCAGGCTACCACGTAGTATACGCCGGCCTGGCTTAGTGCCGAGCACTTTCTATATGGGGAGCTTCTTCCCGCGAGGGGGACAGACATTGGTGCCACGGTATTACTGAGCTGAGATGTCCCATAGAAGGTGTTTATGTTTGTGTTTTTGGAACTGGCACTCAACACCCGGCATGTGCCAAGTTGTTGCTCTGACAAGGGTAATTTATCACTGCTGGGACCCTGGGCCACCTTTCAGAAAGCAGAATCCATTCTTCAATCTCCGTAGCACAGAACAGGAAAGCACTGGTGCCACATCAGAGACTACAGATGCTGGAAATCTGGAACAACACACACAAAATGCTTCACAGAGTGGAATAAACAGTCAATATATCAGACTGAGACCTTTCATCAGGACTGGAAGTGAAGGGGGCAGAAACTAGAATAAGAAGGTGGGGGGGGGAGGAATTAAGGAGGAATCGGTTCAGGGAGAAATGACTTGAAGTTAGAGAAATCAATGTTCATGCCATCAGGTTGGAGGCCCCTAGAAGCTACTCATTTCAATTCGATCTCCTGTTCCCATTATGACGTCTTTCTGTGATCTTCTCTACTGCCATGATGAGGCCAAAGTCAGCTGGGAGAAACATAGCCTCATATTCTGTCTGGTGGGTTGGTGGGACCTCATCGAAACCTATGGAGTGGCGTGGAGAGGATATTTCCAATAGTGGGGAAGTCTCAGACCAGAAGGCACAGCCCCGGAATAGAAGGATGTCCCTTTAGAGATGAAGAGGAATTGATTTTGAGGGTGGTAAATCTGTGGAATTCATTACCACAGATGGCTGTTGAGGCCAAGTCATTGGATATACTTAAAGCAGAGGTTCCTAACCTTTTTTATGCCATTGACGGAAGTGGAGAACTCCTGTTTAAAAGACAAGGTTGATAGGGTCCTGATTGGTAAGGATACCAATGGTTATGGGGCAAAAGCAGGAGAAGGGGGTTGAGAAGGATAAAAAATCAGCCATGATTGAACGGCAGAATAGACTCAATGGGCTGAATGGTCTAATTCTGCTCCTCTGTTTTATGGTCTTAAGTAATTCATGTGACATGAATGTAAATTAAATTTCCGAGATGAGTTTGGCAGGTTTTTAAACTTTAAATCATGTTTCACCAGCTCCATAATATCCAACACCTGGTGGCACATGGCTCTTTACTCCTGATATCCCAAACCAGGCACTCAAAGTGTCATCCTTTGTGTCAGCTCAGTGAAGCTCATTAACCTGATGCTGCGACCGCCAGTTTCGACACAGAGCACTTGTCTCAAATTTTTCAGCCATTATAATGGCGATACTGTTTAAGCCAGTATGTTAACAGTGCTGTTAAGGCAGCAGTGAAAGTGATTTTATATGGTTCTATTGCTGTTACATCTCTCAAGAGAACTTTTCCTCATCCAAACCCTTCAAGTGTTCACCATCCCCCATCTCACAATCACAATCAGGTTTATTGTCACAGACATATTACGCCGTGAAACTCCTCTTCGATGTTCCATCATCAGAGAATGCCACCATCCAGACCATGCTGTCTTCTCACTACTACCCTCAGGCAGGAAGTTCTTCAGCCGTCAAGCTCCTGAACCAGCTTGGATAACTCCACTCGCCTCAACTCTGAACTGATCCCTGAGCATTCAAAGACGTACGATTGACGTACATTTATTATCAAAGTGTGTGAATGCCACACACGACCCTGGGATTCATCTTCCCCACAGCCAGCCATGAAACAAAGAAAACCCTGGAACCAGTTCAAAAACGTAACATCAAACCTTACTCCGCCATGAGCAAAAAGATAAACAAATCGCACAAATGGCAAAAAAGAAGAAAAAAAGAGCGAGAAACACAGAATATAAAACATAAATCGAAAGAGTCCAGGCATATTCAGTTCAGCTTTGTTCATTATCTGCAGGCCGCCCCAGTCAAAGTCGCCTAAAATAGCAGCAGAAAAAGGAGCAACCGGAATCCAGAAACACATCAGAAGATAAACTTATACTTTATACTTTATTGTCGCCAGACAATTGATACTAGAACATACAATCATACAGCGATATTTGATTCTGCGCTTCCCACTCCCTGAATTACAAATATTAAATACTAAAAATATTAAAAATAGTTAAAATTAGTAAATATTAAAAATTTAAATTATAAATCATAAATAGAAAATAGAAAAATGGAAAGTAAGGTAGTGCAAAAAAACCGAGAGGCAGGTCCGGATATTTGGAGGGTACGGCCCAGATCTGGATCAGGATCCGTTCAGCAGTCTTATCACAGTTGGAAAGAAGCTGTTCCCAAATCTGGCCGTACAAGTCTTCAAGCTCCTGAACCTTCTCCCGGAGGGAAGAGGGAGAAAAGTGTGTTGGCTGGGTGGGTCGTGTCCTTGATTATCTTGGCAGCACTGCTCCGACAGTGTGCGGTGTAAAGTGAGTCCACTATGGACTCGTTTTAAAGGACTCCACATCTCAGTTTATTTATTTATTTATTATTATTTCCTTTTGCACAGTTATTGTTTGCCAGTGCTTGTGTGTAATGCTTCATCAATTCTATTGTATTTCTTTGTTCGGCTGTGAATTCAAATCCCACCGCTGCCTGCAAGGAGTTTGTACTTTCCCCCCATGACCGTGCGTCTTCCTCTGCTTTAAACATACCAATGACTTGGCCTCCACGGCTATCTATGGCAATGAATTCCACAGATTCACCATCCCCTGGCTACGCCTCCTCACAATGGAGCTCCTCAAACGGGGACTTGAGCACCGGAGTTATAGGGAAAGGTTGAACAGGTTAAGGTTTTATTCCCTGGAGTGCAGGAGAACGAGGAAAAATTTGATAGAGGTACACAAAATTATGAGGGGTATAGATAGGGGAAATGCAAGCAGGCTTTTACTACAGAGGTGGGGTGACACTAGAACTAGAGGTCATGGGTTAAGTGTGAAAGGTGAACTGTTGAAGGGGAACTTCTTCACCCAGAAGTTGGTGTGAGTGTGGATAGAGCTGCCAGTGGAAGTGACAGATGCAGGTTCAACTGCAACATTTAAGAGAAAATTGGATAGGTAGATGGATGGGAAGGGTATGGAGGGTTATGGTCCAGGGGCAGGTCTATGGGACGAGGCAGAATAATAGCTCAGCACAGACGAGATGAGCCAAAGGGCCTATTTCCATGCTGTAGCACTCTATGTTTCTGACTCAGTCCATCTGGAGAGAGCAAAAGTGATTATTTCAACTTCCCGGAAGGAATGAGCTGTGCCTTCTCAGACACGTCAGTGTGGATTTCAAATAAGTCACCAAATTAGCCGTTAACGTTAAAATTGAGTGCAAAGTTCGACACCAGTGTGAATGAAATGAGTTGGTACTTTGAAGAATGGAGAAGGATTATGCAGTTTGTTTGCAGATGAAGATAAGTATGTGATGTGGATTTTGATCCAACTGCCTTGAAGGCCTCAGTTCTTCAGGTGAATGCTTGTTGCTACAGTCTTGTTCACGCATCTCCTTTCCCTGTGTGAAGAATCAATTACTTATTGATGACTGCTATTAAGAATTTGATTTCACTGTAGGTGACTCATTGTCTACACATTACTTATAGATAGTTATTTTCTGCAAGGGAATTCTACGAAGATTGGATTAACAATTGCTTCATATCCCAAAAGGTTCCCTGTGCAGTTGAAATTAGTTTCCACATGTTTGACGAGAAATTGCTGCCTCTATCAAAGGAAGAATCCCACCCCCAAAAAAATCAAATGTTTATTAGAGAATGTGTGTAGCATTAATCATTGTAATGCTGATACGTGAAATGTATGTATCGACTATTTGAGGCCAATTTGGTTGTGAATATATCGGATTCTTCTCCATGCTGTGCTGAACTTAATGAGGCCGATATTGAGCATCTATAGAACAACCTGACCTCAGTGGAAGGAAAGTGGGATGATTCATAAAACTCAATGGAATTACAAATCAGCTTTGCGATACTGAAACGTATCAATTAATTTTCCCACTACCTCACTACTCTTTTCTGCAGTTGTGCCCTTTTCTTTAAGTCAAGCCAAGGTTTGGAATAAGTCAGAAAGCCCCTTTATGTCGAGTACCTTTGCTCCATCAGTGGCCAGCAAAACTTCCCAGTGGCCAACCATTTTAATTCCATAGCAACACACATAAAATGCTGGAGGAAATTAGAATTAGGCTTAATAACAGTGGCATATTTTGTGAAATTTGTTGTTATGAGGCAGCACTACAATGCAATACATACTATAATAATAAAACCTCTCCGTGGACTGTCACCTTGTCGTGGTGGAGAAGCTTGTGTGGTCCTGTGATCCCGAGAGCTATGCTCCTGGTAGGGTCACTCATGGCGGTAAGGTCGAGGGTGAGGTCCCTGACAAAGAACAATCCAACCAAGACCTCAACGGTGGAACAGGCGGACGAAGTTACTTCGAACTCAACGGCTGTGAAGGCGGATGAAGGCTGCAACAAATCCATCAGTTCCAATCGTCGTGGTTACCATGCCATTGGAATTAGTTGGTTGATTTGTGAAGTATCGTGTGCTTCTTGGAGTGCAACATCAAGTACACGTTAAACAAATCCACGCACAGGCGTCTTCGGTCTGTGAACAGAACGAAGACCATCATCCTCGACCTTGAGGGATAGCTACGATAATAATAAAAACTGTATATTACAGGAATATATATATAAATATATTGTTAAAGTTAAATTAAATAAGCAGTGCAAAATGCAGGGAAAAAGTAGTGAGGTAGTGCTCATGGGTTCAATGTCTATTCAGAAATCTGATATCAGAGGGGAAGAAGCTGTTGCTGAATTCAGCAGATCAGGCAGCGATGGAAATTAATCAATAGTTAACGTTTCGGGCGGAGACCCTCCATCAGGACCAGAAAGGAAGAGAGAAGACGCCCGAGTAAAAAGCTGAGGGGAGGAGAAGGAGGATAACTAGAAAGTGATTGGGGAAACCAGATGGGTGGGAAAGGCAAGGGCTGGAGAAGAAGGAATCTGATAGGAGAGGGGAGTGGACCATAGGAGAAAGGGAAGGAGGAGGGGACCCAGGGAGAGGTGTTATTTAGGTGAAAAGAAGTAGAAGACTTCAGTGTGGGGAATAGAAGAACAGAGGGAAGAGGGAAAATATTTTTACTGGAAGGAGAAATCAATATTCATGCCATCAGGTTGGAGGCTACCCAGATGGAATATAAGGTATTGCTCCTTTGCCCTGAAAGTAGTCTCATCTTGGCACAAGAAGAGGCAATGGACCAACACGTCAGAATGGGGATATAGACCAACATGATGAAATCTCAGATTCTGTTTGGGATGCCTCCAACCTGATGGCAAAAGCACTGCCTTCTCTAACTTCCAGTAATTTCTCTGCCTCCTCCTTCTCTCTTGTTACATTCCCCATTCTGGCTCTCATTTTACCTCTTCTCCTCACCTGCCTATCTCCTCCCTCCACCTACCCTCTGGCTAAAAAAAAATTGCTCCTCATCTCTGTTCTAAAGGGACATGCCTTTGGGTCCTCCCCCACGATAGGAATCTTCCTGCCCACATCCACACGATCTAGGCCTGTCAATGTTCTATAAATTTCAATGACATCCCCCCTCATTCTTCTAAATAAAGTAAGTACAGGCCCAGAGCCTTCAAATGCTCGTCATATGTTAACCCTTTCATTCCCAGAATCATTCTTGTGAACTTCCTCTGAATCCTTTCCAATGCCAGCACATCTTTTCCAGATAACAGGCCTAAAACTGCTCACAATACTCCAGATGCGGTCTGACCAGTGCCCTTCTTATAGCGCTATCTGTTTTTATTTCAAGTTTCCAACATCTGCAACTGTTTTGATTCTTCTTTGAAAAAAATCCATTTTTTTTCAAGTTGGCAGGAAGAGGGATTGGAAAAGGGGAAGACCTCAGCGAACAGAAAGAGAAACAGAGACAAGCGTGGAGTGAACAGGGAAAAAGAGACGGATGGGAATTTGTTGCAGCCTAGACCTGTGGAGGCCAAATGACTGGGTAAACAGCAATTCTTTATTCCTTTCCATAGATGCTGCCTGATCTGCTGAGTTCCTCCATTATTTTGTGTGTGTTGCTCTGGATTTCCAGCACCTGCAGAATCTCATGTGTTTATGGATGACTTGCACTGATTGCATGCTGTGCTATTCCATGACTGCAACACTGAAAATATTTGGCAGAGTTTGAGGTAATAAGACACAAGACATAGGAGTGGAATTAGACTATTCGGCCCATCAGTTCTCTGCTATTCCAACATAGCTGATTGATTATCCCTCTCGACCCCATTCTAATATCTTCTGTCCTTAAACTCTGTTGCCCTTACTGATCAAGAACCTATCAACTTCCACCATGGCCACCAGCCTCCGTAGTATTCCAGACTTCTTCAAGGAGCGATGCCTCAAAAATGTGGCATCCATCATTCAGGACCCTCATCACCCAGGTCACACCCTCTTCTCATTGCTACCATCAGGAAGGAGGTACAGAAGTCTGAAGGCACACACTCAACAATTCTGGGGCATTTTTTGCTTCTGGCACCTGATTTCTGAGTTGACATTGAACCCATCGACACTACCTCGCTACTTTTTTTTAAATTTCTATTTTTGCACTACTTATTTAATTTACCTGTTTATTTATATATATATATATAGTAATTCATGATTTTTAATTATGTATTGCATTGTACTGCTGCTGCAAAGTTCAAATTTCACGACATACGCCGATGATATTAAACCTGATTCTGGCTCACATTCTGAAATATACCCAAAGACTTGCCCTCTACAGCCAATTCCGCAGATTCACCACCCTCTGGCCCAAGCACTTTTTTTCCTCATCTCACCTCTGACTGGATGTCTCTACTCTGAGGCTGTGCCCTCTGGTCGTAGATTTCTCCCACTATAGTCAACATCTTATCCACATCCACTTTCAATATTCAATGTGATTCCCCCCAACCCCAATTTTTCTAAACTCCAGCAAGTAGAGGCCCTGAGCCATCAAATGCTCCTCATACATCAACCCTTTCATTCCCAGAATGGCTGGATATGAGGAAGGTGCAGAAAGTGGTGCTGAAATGAAAGATACATTTCATAAACTCATTGAGAGTCAGAGCAAGTTCAAGTGGGCCGAATGTCCTGTTCTTCTTTCTATTTCATTCAGTGTTTTGAAGAATTTCTCAGTAAAGTCCAGGACATTAACAGTTGAAAAAGCACAAGACACTAGAGTCAAATGATCCTTCAAAGTAAGGGAAGGGGTGTTGGACGCTGTGAGAACATTGAGGGGAGGGGAAGGTGGGAAACACACTACAGAGAGACGTGAAGCCAGTCTTGGTATCTGTCAAGCAGTTGCCATGGAAATGTGGATAGTGCTGATAATGAAAGCTAATTTTGTTCAGCTTCTTGAGTGATCACAGGTATAGTTTTCACACAACACCAGGCCTCGCTATCATTTGTGTGATATAACAGGACAAACCTGATCTTATCGAGCCAAAGCCCTGCAGCCACCGGAAACCCACAATTCTGAATTCTGATCCAAGCAGTTCCAATGTCCCTGCACAACCTGCAAACAGCCCAGCCGTATGGTGTGCTGAGCACATCACTGCGGTCCGGGGGAGCACCTTCTCCATCTCCTGAAGCAGTCTCTCCATCAGGAGTTGACAAGAAAACTCCACCTGCCCCCATGCTCTCTGGTTAGGACAGCGGCTTCAATCCATCACAGAGTCGCGGAACACCACAGCACAGAAACAGGCCCTTCAGCTCAGCTAGCCCATGCCTCGTGCCATCGATCCACACCTGGACCATCGGCCTCCTTATCCCTGCCATCCAAGTACTTGTCCAAACTTCTGTTTGTGGATACAATAGGGTCTTTTAAGAGACCCTTAGACAGGTACATGGAGCCTAGAAAAATAGAGGGCTCTACGGTAGGGAAATTCTAAGCAGCTTCTAGAGTAGGCTAGATGGTCGGTGCAACATTGTTCGCTGAAGGGCCTGTAATGTGCTCTAGATTTTCTATGTTTCTAAGTGTTGCAATCGAACCCATGTCCATCACTTCCACTGATAGCTCATTCCACACTCACGCCACCCTCTGTGTAAAGATGTTTCACCTCAGGTTCCACTTAAATTGTTCACCTTTCACCCTTAACCAACGACCTCTAGTCCTAGGCTCACCCAGCCTCAGTGGAATGACCCTCTTTGCTTGTAAACATAGAATGGTACAGCACTGTACAGGTCCTTCGGCCCACCATTTTGTGCCAATTTTTTAACCTACTCTAAGATCAATCTAATCCTTCGCTGCCACAGAACCTTCCATTTTCTGTCATCCATGTGCCTATCAAAGAGTTTCTTAATGTATCTGCCTCTACCACCACCCTGGTAGTGTGTTCCACACACCCACTCTCTATGTGAAAAAGCCTACCTCTTACATCCCACCCTCACACTTTCCTCCAATCACCTTAAGATTACGTCCCCTTGCGTTGGCCATTTCCACCCTGGAGAAACGTCTCTGACTGTCCACTCAATATATGCCTCATCATCTTATCCTCCTGTATCAAGTGACCTCTCATCCTCCTTTGCTTCAAAGAGGGAAGCCCCAGCTCACTCAACTTTTCCTCATAAGATACACCCTCTAGTCCAGGCAGCATCCTGGTAAATTTCCTCTTCACCTTTCTGTAAAGTTCCACATCCTTCCTGTAATTTCGTTATTTCTGGAATTTCTTTAGCCAGAGGGTGGAGAATCTGTGTAATTCACTGTGGGGGCCAAATTATTGGGTATATTTAAAGCAGGGGTTGATAAGATCTTGATTAGTCAGGATGTCAAAGCTTACAGGGAGAAGGCAGGAGAATAGGGTGGCGAGAGATAATAAATTAGCCATGATGGAATGGCAGAGAAGACTAGATGGGCTGAACAGCCTCACTCTATTTCTATAATGAGACATGCATTCACCTTATCTATACCCTCATAATTTTTTCATGGGTGTGGAGGCTCAAGATTGTCTCTACCAAAGGAGGTGTAAGGTGCTCCTTCTCTCCACTAGCCTGCAGGTCACCCTTGGACAAGGTGTAGCACCTGCTTAGCCCCCCGATTAGGGTCACGTGAAGCCATGGGATCAGGTGGTGGATGGTCATATAAGCAGCTGGTGCATATCACAAGTCCTGGTTATGCGACCACTGACACCAGGCAGACAATCTCTGAAGAGTATTGATAATGGCTGGGGTCACCCATCTTGTAAAGACACTGCCCAGAAGAAGGCAATGGCAAACCACTTGTGCAGAAAAATTTGCCAAGAGCAATCATGGTCATGGAAAGAGCATGATCACCCACATCATACAGCATGGCACATAACGAACGAATGAGCGAACATAATGTTGTATAGCATGGACTGAACGTACACAGCAATCAGGTAACACCAGGAGTAGTGTGTATGTCACATCTGTCAGGGATAATGGCATCAGAGGAGGAACGGCTGACATATTATGGGAAATAGTCAACACCTCCCACTGAATCTCTCCCCAAATCATTTAGGGACTCTCCATAATATACGCTCTGTGTGCATGTGTACGTTTGCATGCTTAGACCAATTTTAATCCATACAGACTGTAGCTGGAGCACTTGGAATTATATTGCCTCATTTAGATTAACATCTTGCACTGATACAATATGGCCAAGTTCATGCCTGCCTCCAGCATTTCTCCCAACCAAGCGGAAAATCACTTTCAAATCTATTATTTAGAATTCCTGAACTAAAAATAACTTGTTTTGCTCAAACTGGCGAGAACTGACTCACCATAAGAGATGAGACGTAGGATCTGAACGAGGTCATTCAGCACATTGACACTGCTCCACCATCTCATTACTGCTGACACATTGCCCCTCTCCACCCCATTCTCCTGCCTTCCCCATAACCTTTGACACCCTTACCAATCAAGAGCCTATCAACCTCTGCTTTAAATGTACCCAATGACTTGGCCTCCACTACCATCTGTGGCGAATGAAATACAAAGTTGGAAAGTACATGGTCATGCACTTTGGCAGTAGAAATAAATGTGCGGAATATTTTCTAAACGGGGAGAAAACCCAGGAATCTGAGATGCAGAGGGACTTGGGAGTCCTTGTGCAGAACCCCTTGAAGGTTAACTTGTAGATTGAGTCAGTGGTGATGAAGGCAAATTCCATGTTAGCATTCATTTCAAGAGGTATAGAATACAAGAGCAAGGATGTGATACTGAGGCTTTATAAGGCACAGGTGAGGCCTCACCTTGAGAATTGTGAACAGTTTAGGGCTCCTCATCTTAGAAAAGATGCGCTGACATTGGAGAGGGTCCAGAGGAGGTTCACAAGGACGATTCCAGGAATGAAAGGATTATCATACGAGGAATGTTTGATGGCTCTGGGTCTGTACTCGCTGGAATTCAGAAGGATGGGTGGGGGGGGTGGGTTCTCATTGAAACCTTTCGAATGTTGAAAGGACTAGACAGGGTAGATGTGGAAAGGATGTTGCCCGTGGTGGGAGAGTCTCGGACAAGAGGGCACAGCCTCAGGATAGAGGGGCGCCCTTTCAAAACAGAGATTCGGAGAAATTTCTTCAGCCAAAGGGTGGTGAATTTGTGGAGTATGTTACCACAGGCAGCTGCGAAAGCCAGGTCGTTGGGCATACTTAAGGCAGAGATTGACAGGTTCTTGATTGGACATGGCATCAAAGGTTATGGTGAGAAGTCTGGGAACTGGGGTTGAGGAGGAGAGAGAAAAAAGGATCAGTCATGATTGAATGGTGGAGCAGACTCAATGGGCCAGATGGCCTAATTCTGCTCCCATGTCTTATGGTCTTATCAGTTGTCCATTCTTATGTCTTAGATCAGTATTCACTGCTCCATCAACAGATCTAACAGCAGTATGACATGGTTGTGCAGCTGGTACAGATGCGGCCTCACAGCTCCAGGGATCCAGATTTGATCCCGACTTTTGCCCCTGTCTGCATGGAGTTTGCATGCTGTTCCTGTGAAAAAGAACACAGAACAGTACAGCACAGTATAGGCCCTTCAGCCCACAATCTTTAACCTACTCTTAGATCAATCCAACTCTTCCCTCCTACATGGCCCTCCATTTTTCTTCAATCCATGTGCCTATCTGAGAGTCTCTTAAATGATCCTAATACATCAATCTCTACCACCACCCCTAGCAGCATGTTCCATGCACACACCATTCTCTGTACAAAAAATCTACCTCTGACAGGTAGGTTTTTTTATGAGATATCAAGGGTAAGTTTTTTACCCAGAGAGTCGTGAGCGTGTGGAATGGGCTGCCGGCGACAGTGGTGGAGGCAGATACGATAGGTTCTTTAAAGAGACTCCTGGACAGGTATATGGAGCTCAGAAAAATAGAGGGCGATGGGTAACACCAGGTAATTTCTCAGGTAAGGACATGTTTAGCACAGCATTGTGGGCCAAAGGGCCTGTATTGTGCTGTAGGTTTTCTACATTTCTACGTCTATAGTGGAGATAAATAGTGGAGTCCTGATGAAGGGTTTCAGCCCAAAACGTCAACTCCAAAGATGCTGCCTGACCTGATGAGTTCTTCCAGCATTTTGTGTATGTTGCACAGTGCAGGAACGGACCCTTTTGCATACAATGTCAATTTTATTTTGAGAGGCCCAGAACATAAAAGCAAGGACGTACTGCTGAAGCTTCATAAGGAATTGGTCAGACTGTATTTGGATTGTACGGTTTTGGACCTCATATCTAATGGAAGATGTACTTGCCCCGGAGAGAGTCCAGAGGAGGTTCACTGTATGGGGAGCATTTGAAGATTTTTTGGAGTTCCTGTAGCTGCTGGAGTTCAGAAGAATGAAGAGGAATTCATTGGATATATTTAAGGCAGAGTTTGATAGATTCTTGATTAGTCAGGGCTTGAAGGGTTATGGGGAGAAGATTGGAGATGGGACTGAGAAGGAAATGGATCAGCCATGAACAAATGGCAGAGCAGACTCGATGGGCCAAATGGCCTAATTCTGCTCCAATATCTTATGGTCTTATGGAATTCATGGAAACTTAGAAATTACTGAAAGGCTTGGATTGAGTGTTCATAGAGAGGATGTTTCCTATGGTGGGGGAGTTTAGGACTGGAAGGCACAGACTTAAAATAGAACATCTCTTTGGAACAGGGATGAGGAGGAATTTCTTTAGAGAGTGGTGGATCTGTGGAATTTATTGCCACAAGCAGATGTGGAGGCCAAGTCATTGGGTATATTTAAGGCAGAGATTGATGAGTTCTTGTTTGATAAAAGCTCAAAGGTTACAGGGAGAAGTCAGGAGAATAAAGTTCAAAAAAAGACAGCCCCGCTTGAATGATTGGGCAGAGTCAATGGATCAACTGACCTCATTCTGTTCCTATATCTTATCACCTTATAATGCAATGGTAAATTAACTAAGGACACTATAGAACTATATAAGGGTCCCGTCTGAGTGTGGGGTTGGGGTGGGAATGGGATTTGTTTTGTCGTTGGTGCTTGTTCTTTTAAATATTGTGGGCATGCTACGTTGCTGCCAGAATGTGTGGCAACGCTTGCGAGCTGCCTCTAGAACACAGAAACAGAGTCATAGAGCATTAGAAAATAGAACCGGGCCCATCAGCCCATCTAGTCAGTACCGAAATGTTATTCAGCACCCGGATCATAGCCCTCCCATCTATGTTCATTCACTATTCTTCTAATCGAGATAGCACAGAATAGCCCCTTCCAGCCCTTTGAGCCACACTGCCCAGCAACCTCCAATTTAACCCAAGCCTAATCACGGGACAATTTACAATGATAATCAACCTATCAACCAATACGTCTTTGGACTGTGGGAGGAAACCGGAACACCCAGAGGAAACCGACTTGGTCACAGGGAGAACATACAAGCTCCTCATAGACAGCAACGAGAATTGAATGCGGATCATCTGTGCTGTAAGGTGTTGTGCCAACCATGCCGTGTCGTAAGATGTGGGCAATCATGCTCTTTCCATGACCATGATTGTTCTTGACAATTTTTCTGCAGAAGTGGTTTGCCATTGCCGCCTTCTGGGCAGTGTCTTTACAAGACGGGTGATCCCAACCATTATCAATACTCTGCAGAGACTGTCAGCCTGATGTCAGTGGTCACATAACCACGGACTTGTGATATGCAAAAGTTGCTCATACGACCATCTACCACCTGCTCCCATGGCTTCACGTGACCCTAATCGGGGACCTAAGCAGGTGCTACACCTTGCCCAAGGGTGACCTACAGGCTAGCGGAGGGAAGGAGTGCCTTTTGCCTCCTTTGGTAGCGATGCATTTGCACCCCACCACCTATCCCATCCATGTACCTGTCCAAATTTTTCTTAAATGTTGTAATCAAACCAGCATCCGCCACTTCTACTGGCAGACAAACTCTCACCACCCTCTGAGTGAAGAAATTCCACCTCATGTTCCCCTTCAACATTTCACTTTTCACCCTTAACCCTTAACCTCTCTCCCATTCTCAGTAGGAAAAGCCTGCAAGCACTTACCCAATTTACACACCCCATATCTCCAAGGGGACCACAAACTTGTCGTGGTTTGGAGGCTTGCATACCTCAGTGGCCTGGAGAGCAGTGTTGGCTGGAGTTTGGCTCTTGGTAGGGTTACCTGTGCCTCACAGGTCAAAGGGTAGCGACCAGACTATGAGTGGTTCTCTGGTCCTCCAGGTTCAGGGGTTCAGCCCAGGGCTAACAACTCTGACTCGTAATACAAAACTGTTCTGGAAACAGCAATGAATGATCCTTCTACATCTGAGTGTGAAGGTATTCCAAAGGTTCGAAGGTTCATTTTATTATCAAGGTATTGCAAGCACAATATAACTCTGAGATTTGTCTTCTCCAGATAGCCATAAGATACAGAAAACAATAGAAGTGGCTGAAAGAGAGACATCAATCACTCACCTCCCCACATGAAAAGAGAAAGAAACAAAAACTTGCAAACCCCAAGCCCCCTCAATCCCTCCCTCAAACAAACAAACAGATCACCCACATAGAGAAACAACACCAAGAACATCAAAACCCTAACCCCCAGCCTGCCAATTGGCAACAAGAAAGAATAAGCCCGAACACGAAGAAGACAGAGGCCAATATGAACTACAGTCCAATACATAAATCTAAGAATTTCAACAGCCAAGATCACCGGGACCCAATGGCCCCTCCGAGGGCAAAGACTCGAACCAGCAGCCCCTCCAAGGGCAGCAAATCGAACGAGCGGCCTCAGCAAGAACCGTTCGCTTTCCTCCGCATTTGCTTCAATGTTTCAATCAGCCTGGACACTTCAACCTGCGAGAACTGTAGTCGATCATGGCTCCTTGCCTTGTCTCTGAGCTTCTCCTCGCCACAGCTCATGCTCGCATTCCTCTCCTGGGGACAGCAGAGCGCGAGCTCACTCGATTGAACTACAGACTGTAAGTCACAGGCTCCAATAGTTTCAAAAACAAAATTAAGATAAAAAGAATCAGTAGAAGATGTAGAAAAACTGAAACGATTGACTACCTGGAAGATGCTGCCTGAGGAATTGTTCGCTGGCGCCATCTTGACCAGATTTCCACTCAGGACTTGCATGACTGACAGTAGTGAAAACTGAGGAGAAGCTATTGACATGATGAAAGAAGCCCTGAACACTGCCAGAGATCGAGGACTTTCATTGCTGCCCTAAATGCCAGTGGCATAATGGGCAGTGAAAAAAATTCGCCTTACAATCCCTTGAAGAAAGTTGGCCTGAAGTGGGAAGGCACCCAGATGGGAGACATCTTTGCACCTGAGCTCGTGCTTGTAAACAAGATGCATGTTCATTAACAAACCAGACCGTTTAGTAGGAGCACCACCTGTGAGCTTTGGATAATTAGACAACAGTTAACGAAGGATGTATCATCAGGGTGTTAATGGAGGGTACCTAACTGCAGGGAGGAGATACGTCTCTATATGAGGTGTAAGATGCTCCTTCCCTACACTAGCCTGCAGGTCACCCTTGGGCAAGGAGTAGCACCCGCCAAGCCCTCCCGATCAGGGTCATGTGAAGCCATGGGAGCAGGTGGTGGATGGTTGTATGAGTAGCTGGTGCATATCACAAATCCTGGTTGGAAGAATACAAGGGGATCTCATTGAAATCTATGGAATGCTGAAAGGACTAGGTGAAGTGGATCTGGAGAGAATGGTTCCTATGGTGGGGGTATCCTCAACTAGAGGGCACAGAGTAAGGAGGATTTTTTTTTAGCCAGAGAGTAGTGAATCTGTGGAATGCTCTGCCACAGAATAAGGTGGAGGCCAAGTCCGTGGGTATATTTAAGGCAGAAGTTGATCGTTTCCTGATCGGTCAGGGCTTCAAAAGATATGGCGAGAAGGCAGGTTTATGGGGCTGAGTGGGGTCTGGGATCAGCCTTGGTGGAATGGTGGAGCAGTCTTGATGGGCTGCATAGCCTAATTCCGCTCCTATGTCTTATAGCCTTATGCAAACACTGGCGCCAGGCAGACAATCTCTGAAGAGTATTGATAATGGCTGAGGTCACCCGTCTTGTACAGACACTGCCCAGAAGAAGTCAATGGCAAACCACTTCTGTAGAAAAATTTGCCAAAGACAGTCACGGTCATGGACGGACCATGATCATCTACGTCGTACGACACAGCACATGGTGAATGAGCCTAACTGCAACAACTTCGTAGACATAAACACAGGAGAATCTGCAGGTGCTGCTCATCTTGAACAACACACAAAATGCTGGAGGAACTCAGCAGGTCAGGCAGCATCTATGAATGGGAATAAGAAGGCAATAACTTTCATCAGGACTGGAAAGAAAGGGGACAGAAGTCAGAACAAGAAGATTGGGGTAGGAAGGAGAGGAGTGCAAACTGGTAGGTGACAGTTGAAGCCAGATGAGGGGGAGAGTGGGTGGCTGGTGAAGGATAAAGTAAGAAGCTGGGAGGTGATAGGTGGAAGAGGTGAAGGGTTGAAGTAGAAGGACTCTGATAGGAGAGAAGGAGGAGAGGAGCCAAAGGGAGTGATGGGCAGGTGAGAAAAGAAGAGGTGAGAGAGGAACCAGAATGAGGAATGGAAAAAAGAGAGACGAGGGAGGAGGTGAATTTATCAGAAGTTAGAGAAATTGATGGTCATGTCATCAGGTTGGAGGCTACCCAGACAGATTTTGAGGTGTTGCTCTTCCAACCTCATTTTGGCCTTATTGTGGTAGTAGAGGAGGCCATAGACTGACATGTCAGAACAGCAATGGGAAGTTGAATTGAAATGGGACATCCTGCATATTACGGAGCTCAGACTGAAGGTGCTCAAAAAATTGGTCCCCCAGTCTGCATCCGGTCTCCACCAATGTAGAGGAAGCTGCACTGGGAGAACGGGATACAGTAGATGATCCCAGCAGACTCACAGGTGGAGTGTTGCCTCACCTGGAAGGACTGTTTGGGGCCCTGAATGGTAGTGAGGGAGGACGTGTAGGGACAAGTGCAGCACTTGTTCCACTTGCAGGGATAAGTGTCAGGAGGGAATGGGGAGGGACGAGTGGACAAGAGGGTCAGGTAGAGAATGATCCTTGCTGAAAGGAGGAGATGTCTCGAGGGGAAGTAGGTGCAGACGAGGGGATTCCTATCCCGGTTACAAAGGCGGGAGGGTAGATGTGTGGGCAATGGAGCAGATACCTCATGGGGTGGTAGATAAGGACCTTGGGGAACCCTATCCCTGTTACAGCAGCAGAAGGATAGGGAGAGGGCAGATATTCAGGAAATGGAGGAGATGCCTTGTGGGGTGGTAGATAAGGACATTGGGAAGCCCTATCCCTATTATGGCAGCAGAGAGATGGGGTGAGGTCAGATGTGTGGGAAATGGAGAGAATGTGGAAGAGAGCATCAACAATGATGTTCTCACACACCTCCAGCTAAGCTAAGCCCTTCGTGATTGTTTGGCAATGGCAATTAGCCAGGGTATCAAAGGGTATGGGGTGAAAGCAGGGGAGTGGGAATCAGTCCATGATTGAATGGCGGAGCAGACTCGATGGGCCAAATGGCCTACTTCTGCTCCTATATCTTATGGTCTAATCAAATGAAAACCAAGCTACTGCAGATGCTAAAGCATCAAACATAGAACACGGGAACAGGCCTTTCGGCCCACAGTCTCTGTGTTGAACTCAGTGCTGAATTAATTATCCTCTCAACCCCATTCTCCTGCCTCCTCCCCACCCCACCGTAACCTTTGATGGTCTTCTAATCAAGAACCTATCACCTATCAATCTTTGCTTCCACAGCTGCCTGTGGCAATTAATTCCACAGATTCTCTACTCTCTGGCCAAAGAAATTCCTTCTCACCTCTGTTCTAAAGAGCCATACTTCTATTCCGATGCTGTACCCTCTGGTGTAGACTGCCCCACTATAAGAAACATCCTCTCCACATTCACTCTAACTAGGCTTTTCAATATTCATTAAGTTTCATTGAGATCCCCCCCCCTCCGGCCTTTTTCTAAACTCCAGTGAGCACAGGCCCAGAGGCTTCAAAAGCTCCTCATATGTTGTCTGGATTAGACAGCATGTTTTATGAAGAAAGATTGAACATGCCTCAAATACACCAATGAATTGCTCTCCACAGTCAACTGTGGCAATGAATTCCACAGATTCATCACCCTCTAGCTAAAGAAATTCTTCCTCATCTCTATTCCAAATGGCAGTTCCGCTATTCTCAAGCTGTGCCTTCTAGTTGTAGACTTGATCAGAAACATGCTTTCCACATCCACCCTGTCTAGTCCTTTCAATATTCAGTAGGTTTCAATGAGATCCCACCAATGCCCCCCATTACTCTTCTAAACTCCAGCGAGTACAGGCCCAGAGTCATCAAACACTCCTCAGACTCTTTCATTCCTGGGATCATTCTCATGAACTTTCTCTGGATCCTCTTTAAACTAGCATATTCTTCTGTAGATAAGGCATCCAAAACTGCTCACTATGCTCCAAGTGTGGTCTGACCAGTGCCTTATAAAGCCTCAGCAATACATCCTTGCTTTTGTACTCTTGTCCCCTCGAAATGGACGCCAACATTGCAGTTGCCTTCCTTAGCTCTGACTTAATCTGCAAGTTAACCTTCAGGGAACGCTGCAAGGGCCAGATGGAGATGACATGTGCTCCTGGTCTCCGAAGCATCGGAAAAGGATGTTGGAGAGGCCACTTGGTTCTCTGCCAAATCCTTCAGGTGTGTCTAATGGAAGCTGATGCTCATTGGAGGATTCATAATAAATAGATGTTTACAAGTTAACACGCGCTTCGCCTAGTGGCTCAATATAGGGAGTGATAACCCCCTGCCCGGCTAAACTTAAGAAATCTCGTTTGGGTGGATGCTGCACCACGTGTCCCCTGTTTCAAATCAGTACCCCGAATAACAAACAGTATACAGTATGTGATTAAACGATTAAGCTTTATAACTCTTACTTTGACTATATGGTTAGCAGAGAAAAAAAATATAAAGGAAAAAGGGCCCAAATCTTATTAAACAATCTGTGCACACAAAGTTGGAGCTCACACAGTTCAGTAGTCCTTCATCCACCATCAGTCTCCCCCAAGCGTCGCCAACTTTCGGACCCCCGCTCAGAGTCCTCCCCGTCCGGCGGTCTACCAGATCTCTCCATTCGCATCTTCTCTCTTCATCTCTCTCTCTCCCTCTGGCAAAAGCCCACGAAATCAACTGCTTCCAGAATCACAAGACAGGGCAACAAACTCTTGATTGGTTAACCCCTGCATTCCAAAGCCCCGTTATCTCTAGCCATAACCCAAACATTGCTGCTGCAGAGAAACCGTCACCTAAGCAGTGAACATTACAAAGAAGCCATTACACAAGAATAAACCATTTGATGCCTTTTCATCCTCTACATTCCTAGTCAATGCTTTCAGTACTGTTCTATTACATTCCTACACATCAATATCACTTGAGGCTACATATGTGGCCCCCTGGGGTGGGGCACTACCACAATAACTGAGGGGCTTCTGCCCCTTCCCCACCGAGCTCTTATGGCGGCTGCACCGAATGTCAGTGCATCCTTCAGCTCATAACTCCTGCAGTCTGGAATGCGGCAGACGGCAGCGTCCCTCCCCAGACATCTCAGTGTGCTGGCAGAGCGAGTTTCGGGCGGACCAACGGACGCTTTCCACCGAGCTGATGATCTGCCAGCAACACCTGATGTTCATCTGTGCGTGCGTCCCTGGGAAGAGCCCGTAGATCAGAGAATCCTCTGCCATGCATCTGCCAGGGACGAAACATGACACAGGCCCTTCAGAGGACAGGTTAACCACTCGCCCACTCCAGTGGCCGCTTGATCGGTCACAGTGTTGCTTCACAGATTGTGCTTGAGCACTGCACAAATTTTATATGCACTGAGAATAATTAATTAACAGCAGCAGGAGAATTAAAAGCTTAATCACAGAATACAAATCAATTGAAAAAGTAGTGATGGAGAAGGTTAAAAGCTTTCAGAACGTCAGCTGAGCACTTGCTCTGGAAATTCTAAATCAGCCCTCATTAGTAGTTCATTATTATGCGGGAAGCTAAATTTTATTAATGTAATTAAGTTCTACGGTTAAGGAGTTTTGCCGATGGTCTATCACATGGTGTTCAGGTATCGGTAAAAAAAATCTCCTCCTCACAGACCATCAGCATAGGCTCACTTCAAGGATGCATGCTTACCCACTGCTCCACACTGGAGTCTGGAGATCAAAGCCCAAGGCTGGCAATTCTGGAGATCAAAGCCCGAGGCTGTCAATTCCAGAGGTCGAAGCCCATGGCTGGCAATTCCAGAGGTCAAAGAATGAAGAAGTCGGCAATTCCGGAGGTCGAAGTCCAAAGGTCGAAGCCCCTAGATCAGTGAATCTGGAGGCCATAGGCCTGATGTCTGTAAGTCCAAGGCCACAAAATGGAGGTCGGAGGCCCAGAAGCAGACTGTCCTGTGTTGGGAGGCTTGCCAGTGTGTACGGATGGAGTGGGGATGGGGGGGATTGGAAATGGGTGGAAATGGGTTGTTTGGTTGCTATTGCTTGGACATGATTTGTTCTGCTGAACAATGTGTGGAGACTTTGTTGACGCCGGACTGTGTGGGCTGCCCTCAAAACTTCCTTCAGTTGTGTTGGTTGTTAATGCAAATGACACATTTCACTGTGTGCTTCAATATACGTGTGATTAATAAATAAATAAAATACAGTCTACTCTCTCTACACCCATGACTGTGTGGCACAAACACCATCTATAAATTTGACAGTGATACCACATGGTAAAGTCTCAGATAGTGATGAGGAAATGTACAGGAGAGAGATATATTGGCCAGTTGAATGGTGCAGCAACAATAACCTCGCATTTTGTGTGCATTGCCCCAACATTTGCAGAACGTCTTGTGTTTCTGTTAAGCCGAGCCACTCTGATATTAAAATATTCAGGCATTCTCCACTCATGGGAACCGGAGAGGAAGTAAGTCATTCTCAATCCTGGGGGACTGCCTCAGAAGTAAGTATAATTGCAAGTAAAATGTCTCTACTCTTGTACTCAATTTGTCTTCCTGCAAAGGCCAACAGTTTGTTTGCCTTTGTGTATTGACTTTTTAACTGCTTAAATCAAAAATAAATACTTCTTTTAACATCATTTTACTTTTATAAACAGGCCTTTTGTGATATTGTCATTGACATTTATAAAACGTTGGGTTTAAATCATTGTGATTGCTCAGATGTTTACGGTAGTGTAGCTTTACAGTGCCAGTAATCACTGGTCGGGGGCTCGAATCCCACCGCCGTCTGTAAGGGGTTTGTACGTCCTCCTCAAGACCGTGTGGGTGTGCCACTTTCCTCCCACATTCCAAAGATGTACGGTTAGGGTACTGAGTGTGGGCATGTTGTAGAAACATGGTGACGATTGTGACGTACTGCTGCCTTAAAACGTATTTCATGTCATACTGTATGCCGGTGCTATTAAACCTGATTCTGAAGATGTAGGAGCAGAATCAGGCCATTTGGCCCATTGGGTATCAGTGTAAATATATCATAAATAATTTAGAAATTAAATTAAATAAGTAGTGCAAAAAGAGAGCAAAAAATAGTGAGCAACACACATAAAAAATGCTGGTGAACGCAGCAGGCCAGGCAGCATCTATAGGAAGAGGTACAGTCGATGTTTCGGGCAGAGACCCTTCACATGAGCTCATTTTCCATTCAGAAATCTGATGATAGAGGGGAAGAAGCTGTCCCTGAATCGTTGAGCGTGTGTCTTCGGGCTCCTGTGTCTCTTCCCTGATGGTGGCAATGAGAAGAGGGCATCTCCTGGTGATGAGGATGCCGAATGCCATCTTTTAGAGGCAATGCCTTTTAAGGGTGTCCTGAATGCAGGGGCAGCTCTGATGGGAATCATCAAAAATTGCTGCATCACCATCTGTCTGTCTAGGTACCATATCCGATGCAGACGTTGGCGACCATGGTTTTCCATATAGATCTATCCTTCGTTTTTTGGATGACTTCCATTTCCTCGATGTGTAGCCACCTGGCTATGCTTTTGATGTCCATAAGCCGAGGTCTTCCTCTAGGTTTGCTCCCCTCGATCTTTCCAGAGAGTATGAGTTTTTCTAGTTCATCTTTCCGCATGGTGTGTCCGAGGAATCTGAGTTGTCTTTCTCTTATTGTTGGTATGAGCGATCGAACTGCTTGGGCTCTTCTGAGAACTTCTTCATTTGATGTGTGTGTGGTCCGTGATATTTTTAATATTACACTAAAAACAGAATACTGCAGTGCTACATCTATTCTATCCTGACTTATGGAAGTGAATGCAGGACCATTTCTCCAGCAATGGAAAAGAGACTAGAAGCAGCTGAATTATGGTTCTACGTCACGATATAAAGAACTAAATAGTGTAAATGAATAGGGTCAATTACCAGCAAAACCCATGGCAGGCTTCATGGTCAGCATGAATGAGATGGGCCAAAGAGCTTGCTTCCATGTTCTGTTATTCTATCACTATGATTTCAACTCTTGAAAAAAAAAATTCTGGCTCTCTACCCTGTTTATGCCTCGTAAATTTACAATGGGAAGGGAAATTGAATTTGGGCTTGTATTTCAGAATCAGAATCAAGTTTATTATCACTGACATATGCTGTGAAATGTTGTTGCTTTGCGGAAGCAGTACAGTGCGAGACATAAAAAGATTACTAAGCAGTATGTAGCAGCAAGACCAAACCAAAACAAAACAATTGCCGATACCTGCAACCCTGAGGATCTGTTATACTTGCATAATGCACCCCCAGCTCCAACGATTGCTCCTAAAGTCAAATCCTTTATTCGATTCTTTATTAGCAATTGGCAAACATACAATCTTGAAGTGATGAACTTAAATGTACTCCAGTGTAAACTAAGCAATAGTGGGCGTTATTGAACGGTCAGCAAAAGATAGGACATCTGCCAGTCCCAAGCCACAAACTGCCACGAAATAAGCAAGAATGCGTAACTCATTCCCTTCACTTTTGCCACGCCCCCTACCCAAATGACTAGTTACCATAATAGATGTGCAACACAGAATACAAAGCAGATAGAGAACAGATGCATGGCTCCTACACAGTGAGTTACAATAAATAAAAATAAATAGGAGGAATATTGAGGTAGTGTTGAAGGGTCTCAGCCCAAATCATTGGCTCTTCATCGTTCTCCATCCATAGATGCTATCCCGATGGTAGCAATGAGAAGAGGGCTTGTTCCCAATGGTAAGGGTTTTAAATGCCAATGTTAGAATGAAGTCGAAGCCATAAAAATTTGGGTTAGATTTCTTTTGAAGGCCAGTTAATAAAACGGTGACATTACAAATGCACAGGGGCATTGCAGTTCTACTGAAGGCATGACCCTCTTATTCTCTGCCACAGTGCTGACTTTAGTGAGTGATAAAGCACTGAATTTAAAAGCCATTCCATTAGCTTATCTCTTTTAAACATATTGCTCAGGTAGATTTAATCCTAACATGTCAAGAAGGTTTGGATGTCGGGAGAGGCTGTAAGCACCGTATGCATCCTAACCATCTAGGTTTCATATTTAATTACATTTCAACACTGTCTACGGATAGAATGAAATATACCAGATCAGCTCTGCATTCTGAACCAACGTTACCTGACCAAGACACAAGAGACTGCAGACTCTGGAGTGTGGAACAAAAAACAAAATGCTGGAGAAACTCCGCAGGTCAGGTAGCATTTGTGGAGGGAAATGAACAGTCAACATTTGGGTGGGGTGGGGGGGGGCAAGATCCTATATGGCTTACTTACTTATTGCCTGTTACACCACTGACATTTAAGATATTAGGCAATAAGATACAGGAGCAGAATTAGGCCATTTGGCCCATTGAGTCTGCTCCACCATTTCATCATGGCTGATCCAATTTTCCTCTCAGCCTCAATCTCCTACCTTCTCCCCATATCCCCTCATGTCCCGGCCAATCAAGAATCTATCAATCTCTGTCTCAAATACACGTAAACACAGCCACCTGTAGCAAAGAATTCCACAGATTCATCACTCTCTGGCTAAAGAAATACCTTGTCATCTTTGTTCTAGAAGGACGCCCCTCTATCTTGAGGTTGTGTCATCTGGTCCTAGACTCTCCCACCACAGGAAAGATCCTCTTCACGTCCACTCTCATCAAGGCCTTTCAACATCCAATAAATTTAAATTAGGTCACCCATCATTCTTCTGAATTCCAGCGAATACAAGGCCATAGCCATCAGACGCTCTTCGTATATGACAAGCCAGGCAGATCTGGAATCATTTAGGGCAGCAATAAAGATCCTCCATCTCCAGCAATGTTCAGGGCTTCCTTCATCATACCAGTAGCTTCCTTTCGGTTTTCACTACTGTCAGTCATGCAAGTCCCGGGTGGAGACCCATGTATACTGTCACACACACGTATAGAAGGATTCTTCATTGGTATTTTCATAACAATTTTACTTGACCAGTCAGTATTGTTATCCCTGAGCTGAACCCCTAATGACCAGTGACCACTCTTCATCTGACCTCTACCTTTTGACCTGTTGGCATGGGTGACCCTACCAAAGGCCTAAGCATTAAGCCCTGACCCCAGCCAGCATAGCTCTCCGGGTCATTGAGACACGCAGGCCTCCAAACCACATGGCAATGTTGTGGTCCTCTTGAAGCAGAGCTAATATCTGGACTGCTTTTATATAATATTCTCCTGGGCTTGGTAAATGATGGTATACAGCAGATAAAGGCTGCAGAAGATGATGGGCCGACTAACTTACATCTTTGTTGCTGAGTCGTTGGGTAATACAGGCCCTTTTGCCCAGCTCATCCATGTTAACCAAGATGTTAGACTCTATTGCAAACATCTGGTCCACATCCTTCAAACCTTTCCTATCTATCTACCAGTTCAACTGTCTTTTAAATGTTGTTTAAATGGAGGTCATGATCAATTCCATTTCCTGCTGATCCTGACAGTTAAAGTGTTGAGCAAGTTTGAAATCAACGTGAACGGGAGCGGAAGGCGAGCGGGTGTTCAGCGCCGTCTACCTGTGTTTGACCGGCCTCTCTCTCCCTCGCACTCGATCCTGCCAGAGGATGGTGATAGAGTACTGGGTCTTGGGCCAGGTGTGTGGATTGAACTCTGTAGTTCATGTCATGATGTGCTTCTGGTTTCTGGTTTCTCCCTTTTTTATTGTGTTTTTCTGATTTTAATTAGGATGGGCTCACTCCGCAGCCTGCAGTCGAGGAACGCTAACCTGAGCTGAACTGAACCGAACTGAACATTTCTGCTTTGATGTTGTGCATTCTGTGTTTTATTGCTCATTTTTTTGCTGTTTGCATGACTTGTCCTTTTGTTTTTCACGTCGGGTGTCTGATGTTTTCTTTAAATGGTTCCACAGGTTTCTTTGTTTCCTTGCTTCGTGGCTGGCTGCGCGAAGACGTATCTCAGGATTGTATACTACATACATGCCTCGAACTTCAATGTACCTGCCACAACCACTTGCTGGAGCAGTTCACTCCCTATACTAACCACTCTAGGTGAAAAGGTTGTCCCACAGGGTCCTATTAACTCTTTCCCCTCTCACCCTAATTCCATGCCCTCTCACCCTTGATTCATCAACCCAGGGAAAAAGACTGCCTGCTTTCACCATATCCAAGCCCCTCATTATTTCATGCACCTCTCTTTTCCTGCACTCCAATGTACAAAGACCCAGACTGCACAACCTCTCTCTATGTCAAGTCTAGTCAAGTTTATTATCATTTAACTATATAATGTTCATGTATACTGCCAAATGAGACAACTTTTCTCCGAACGAGGGAGTAAAGCACAGCGACATATGTAACACTCTCACCGTGGCTCATAACAAGCTCGGCTCGTTAGCTAACTCTGGCTGACAGCCACGTGACTCACCATTACGTGGGTAACAGTGAGAAGGCTGTCGTCAACAAGCAACACACATCTGCAGGGTGTCGGTATGATTCGGGTTCAACCAAACAGGAAAGTTGGAATGTTCCGATGAGGGAGCGGGAATTGTGGTGAAAGCTGTGTAAATGTTGCCCCTCGCAAAGTTACCATTCGCCAGGAAATGATAGACCTTACACTGCATTGAATTAAAGTGGAAGTGTATCTCAACTTCAAAAAGAAAAGGGCCCAGTACAGTTAAACCAGCCTAAATGCGCAGATAAACATTGGGGCTCACTACCGGAGTAGTCAGGATGCTTCACTTTGATCACTCACACACTGAAACAAATGTTCTGGTGAAAAACTTCAGCCATAGTTCGAACATCCCTCGAAGACCATTTCGAACAAGCTGGTTAACTCAGGAGTATTGACACTTCCTCCCCGGAACTATTCATCTGCACAAAGCTCTTCTTACAACGGGGTCTCCCCTTCAGGTGGGATCCTCTGAGAATCTTCCCTTGTGCTCTTCTCCACACCTCCTCACTAAAGACCCAAAACCAGACTTCTGTCCTTCAGAAATCTGATGCCACCCAGCTTTCACAAATATTCCGTGGCATCCCACTGGACAGAACATTACAGCACAATCCCAAGAAAGCCCAACAGGCTGACACAACAGCCTAAGGCTGAGCAGACACTTCTTATCTCAGCTGAAACCACTAGTCTACGAAGCTTAACTAACGGAACACACTGTGTTTGCAGAAAAACTACTAACATTTTGCTTTATTCTATGCCCTCTCTTTTGCTTTTACAATAGCTTTGACTTCCCTTGTCAGCCATGTTGTACTATTATGCCATTTGAATATATTTTTGTTTTTAGAATACATCTATCCTGCACCTTCCTCTTTTTTCCCAGAAACTGAAGCCATTGCTGCTCTGCTGATATCCCTGCCAGCAGCTCTTCAAATTTACTTTGGCCAACTCCTCTCTCATACCACTGTAATTTCTTTTACTCCACTGAAATACTGCTATGTCAGACTTTACTTTCTCCCTACCAAATTTCAAGTTGAACTCAATCATATTGTGATCACTGCCTCCTAAAAGTTCTCCTACCTTAAGCTCCTTAATAACCTCCGGTTTATTATATACACCCAGTCCAGTACAGCTGATCCCCTAGTAGGCTCAACAACAAACTGCTCTAAAAAGCTATCTAGTAGGCATTCAACAAACTCACCCTCTTGAGATCCATTACCAACCTGGTTTTCCCAATTGACCTGCATGTTGAAATCCTCCATGACTATCATAACATTTTCTATTTGACACACCTTTTCTATTTCCTGTTGTAATCCAGCTACAGTTGGGAGGCCTGTGTATAACTGCCATCGGGGTCCTTTTACCCTTGCAGTTTCTTAATTCAACCTACAAGGATTTAACATCACAATCACAAGGAAATCTGCAGATGCTGGAAATTCAAGCAACACACATCAAAGTTGCTGGTGGAACGCAGCAGGCCAGGCAGCATCTATTGGAAGAGGTACAGTCGACGCTTCGGGCCGAGACCCTTCGTCAGGGATTTAACATCTTCTGATCCTATGGCACATCTTTCTACTGATTTGATGCCATGTTTTACCAGCAGAGCCACGCCATCCCCTCTGCCCGCCTTCCTATCGCTCTGATACAGCGTGTAACCTTGGGCATTCAGCTCCCAACTACAACTATCCTTCGGTCTCGATTCAGTGATGGCCACATCATCATACCTGAGAATCTGTAATAATGCAACAAGATCATCCACCTTATTTCTTATGCTCTGTGCATTGAGATATAACACTTTGAGTACCGTATTTGCTACCTGTTTTGATTCTGCGTCCCTAATGCACTGATACTCACCCTGCTGGCTGCGGTTTTGTCCTATCACCTGCCTGCCCTATCTGACAGTCTGACTGCACACTATCTTTGCATTTTTACCATCCACCCTATCCTGAGTCCCTTCACTCTGGTTTCCACCCCTCTGCCAAGTTTAAACCCTCCCCAACAGCTCTAACTAACCTGCCCACGAGAATATTGGTCCCCCTCAGGTTCAGGTGCAATCCGTTACTTTTGTACAGATTATACCTCCCCCAGAAAAGATCCCAGTGATCCGAGAACCCGAAGCCCTGCCTCCTCCAAAGCTCATTACACTCTGGACTCTCACATGCAGAGACACACACATGACATCCTTTACACATGCAGCTGGAATTGAAGATATCCAGAGCGTCCAACTGTTGTTCCCTAATAGATTTAATCGTTTTCCTTTGTGCAGTATGGTGCTTAGTCACACATCGCAGTCTCAATTGTAAAACGATTCTTCCGCAAAACAAAACAAAAATTAAGCACAGTAATTTCATCCGCTTTCCACCAGAGCCATAAAGCTCAGTGTGAAAGAATAAATCTCTGTATAATGGACACCAAGGAAAGCAATGAAACAGTAAACAAAACAACCACTCTCTACAGATTCAATTCCAGAAACATTTTATGCTCAGCTTCCAACTTATTAAAGCTATGGATCTTCCTTCCTTGTTGGTCAGAAGGTGCCAGAACTTTCCAAGTCACAGGCTGATAGCTGGGCCTTTTGGAGTAGGCTATCAGAGATGCAGAAGCTGTTTAAGTCTGCATTCTGATGCTCCTGTACCTCCCCTCTGATGGTAATAATGAGAAGGGGTGTCTCGGATAGGAGTCGTTAACAATGGATGGCACTTTCTTGAGTCACTGCTTTTAGAACATATCTTTTATTGCATGTTGGGTTTTGCACATGGAAACATAGAAAACCTACAACACAATACAGGCCCTTTGGCCCACAAAGCTGTGCCGAACATGTCCTTACTTTAGAAATTACCTTGGGTTACCCATAGCCCTCTATTTTCAAAGCTTCATGTACCTATCCAGGAGTCTCTTAAAAGACCCTATCACATCCGCCTCCACCACCATTGTTGGCAGCCCATTCTACCACTCTCTGAATAAAAAACTCACCCCTGACATCTCTGTATCTACTTCCAAGCACCATGAAACTGTGCCCTCTCATGTTAGCCACTTCAGCCCTGAGAAAGAGCCTCTGACAATCCACACGATCAATGCCTCTCATCACCTTGTACACCTGTATCAGGTCACCTCTCAGCCTCCGTCGCTCCAAGGAGAAAAGGCCAAGTTCACTCATAAGACATGCTCCCCAATCCAGGCAACATCCTTTTAAGTCTCCTCTGCATCCTTTCTATGGTTTCCACATCCTTCCTGTAGTGATGCAACCAGAACTGAGCACAGTACTCCAAGTGGGGTCTAACCAGGGTCCTATATAGCTGCAACATTACCTCTCGGCTCTTAAACTCAATCCCACAATTGATGAAGGCCAATGGACCGTATGCCTTCTTAACCACAGAGTCAACCTGAGCAGCAGCTTTGAGTGTCCTATGGACTCAGACCCCACGTAATAGAAGTAGATGAGACAGTAAGGGTTGCAAACCTTTTCTATGCCATGGACCCCTACCACCAACCGAGGGGTCCATGGACCCGGGTTGGGAACCTCCACTCTGCAGCCTCTTGAGATCCCAAATATCAGGCAGAGATACAACCAGTCAGACCAGTTGGGCAGAAGGGCCTGAAATTTGCAGTCTTTGACGACATGCCAAATCTCCTCAAACTGCTAACAAAGTAGAGCCAACAGTGTGCCTTCTTCATGATTGCATCCATGTGTTGTCTTGTCCTGTCTCCCTTTCTCTTCACCATTTACACCTCAGACTTCAACTACTGCGCAGAGTCTTGTCATCTTCAGAAGTTTTCTGATGACTCTGCCATAGCTGGATGCATCAGCAAGGGAGATGAGGCTGAGTACAGGGCTACGGTAGGAAACTTTGTCGCATGGTGTGAGCAGAATTATCTGCAGCTTAATGTGAAAAAGACTAAGGAGCTGGTGGTAGACCTGAGGAGAGCTAAGGTACCGGTGACCCCTGTTTCCATCCAGGGGGTCAGTGTGGACATGGTGGAGGATTACAAATACCCAGGGATACGAATTGACAATAAATTGGACTGGTCAAAGAACACTGAGGCTGTCTACAAGAAGGGTCAGAGCCGTCTCTATTTCCTGAGGAGACTGAAGTCCTTTAACATCTGCCAGATGATGCTGAGGATGTTCTACAAGTCTGTGGTGGCCAGTGCGATCATGTTTGCTGTTGTGTGCTGGGGCAGCAGGCTGAGGATAGCAGACACCAACAGAATCAACAAACTCATTTGTAAGGCCAGTGATGTTGTGGGGATGGAACTGGACTCTCTGACGGTGGTGTCTGAAAAGAGGATGCTGTCCAAGTTGCATGCCATCTTGGTCAATGTCTCCCATCCACTACATAATGTACTGGGTGGGCACAGGAGTGCATTCAGCCAGAGACTCATTCCACTGAGATGCAACACTGAGCGTCATAGGAAGTCATTCCTGCCTGTGGCCATCAAACTTTACAACTCCTCCCTTGGAGGGTCAGACACCCTGAGCCAATAGGCTGGTCCTGGACTTATTTCATAATTTACTGGCATAATTTACATACTACTATTTAATTATTTATGGGTTTATTACTATTTAATAATTTATGGTGCAACTGTAACGAAAACTAATTTCCCCCGGGATCAATAAAGTATGACTATGACTATGACTATGTTGGGCCCAGGACAGATCCTCTGAGATATTGATGCACAGGAAATTGGATCTGCTCACTCTTTCCACTGTTAACCATCAATGAGTTCTGGTGCATGTTCCCTTAACTTCTGCTTCGTGACATTTAGAGATGGTTAATATATTACAATTAATACAACACACACAAAATGCTGGGGGAGCCCAGCAGGTCAGGTAGCATCTATGGAAATGAATAAACAGTTGACGTTTTGGGCCAAGGTCCTTCTTCGGGACTGAGAAGGAAAGGGGAAGGTGCCAGAATTAAAAAGGTGGTGGGGAGGGAAAGGAGCCTATCTGGAAGGTACTAGGTGGGTGGGAGGGAAAGGTAAAGGGTTGAAAAAGAAGGAATCAGATGGGAGGGGAGAGTGGACCATAGGAGAAAAAGGAGGAGGAGAGGACCCAGGGAGGTGACAGGCAAGTGAAAAGAGGTAAGAGGTCAGAATGGGGACTAGAGGAAGTGGGGACGGAGGAAGAAATGTTTTTACCAGACGTAGAAATCGACATTCATGCCATCAGGTTGGAGGCTACCCAGATGGAATATAAGATGTTGGCTCCTCCAGCCCGAGGGTGGTCTCGTTTTGGCACAACTGTAACTTCCCTTTGGACTTGAAGGTAATTAATTTGATGTGGCAGCACTAAGACAAAGTGAGGCGGCAGGCCCATTGCCAAGAACGAGGGAGACCCAAGGCTCAGTCGTTTTAAGCCCCATGCCAAATTGGAGAGTTTGGTTAAGGTGGTGAGGTCCAGGCACCAGAGCAGATTGGGGTGGCGATTTAAGTGCGCGGCTGAATCGGAAAGGTCAGTTAAAGGCCGAGTCGAGGCAGTGAGGTCCAGTCACCAGAGGGTACTGAGGCCACCGAACCCAGTGTTTAGAAATCAATTTAGGCATCGGACCAGGTTGAAAAGATCCTGGTGTCAGGGCCCGAGGTGAGGGATGCGCTGGTTCAGATCGTTTCTCCACAAGGTTTACTCGGCTCTGCGCTGATCTGTGAGACATTCTTTGCAGGTTTCAGCTCAGAACACTATTTGCTTGTGGTTTTGGTTTGCATGATGTGTTTTTATTCTCTGCACATTGGGTGTTCAATAGTCTTCTTTTTTCAATGTTTTTTTGGTTTCTTTGTTTCCTGGCTGTCTGTTAGGAGACGAACCTCAAGGTTGTATAATGAGTACGTACTTCGATAATAAATTTACTTTGAAATTTGAACTTTGAGTTCCTCCAGTATTTTGTGTGTACTGCTTTGGATTTCCAGCATCTGTAGAATCTCTTGTGTTTAAAAGTTTCAGGTTAAAGTATCAACTGTTCCTGTCTTCACCCAGATGCTCCCAGCCCACTGAGTTCTTCCAGCAGGTTTTGTATTATTCCTTCTGAACATCTTCTGCACCCTCTCTAAAGCCTCCACGTTTTGAGGTAGAGTGGGAGAGTTACCCTGATGATTTGTGAAGTTCACTCCTAGAGTTCTCAGCCGGCTCAAATTCAGAGTGATTGCTGTACGTAGGAGCATATGCATCTGTCTATTAATTGATTGTCCCCATACTGGCAAACTTGATAGGCTTTCTAGACCCAGTTCAATCCTGTTCTCAGGTGCTACCAGTCTGAAGCCACGCAGCTCGAGAGGCCTGGGTTCAATCCTGGCCTCTGCTGTTCCCAGCGTAGAATTCACATGTCTCAGCCCCGAAACACTGACTGTTTATTCATTTCCATAGATGCTGCCTGGCCTGCTGACTTCCTCCAGCATTTTGTGTGTGTGTGTGTGTGTGTGTTGCTCTGGATTTCCAGCGTCTCGCAGTCTTTCTCGTGTTTGCTCTCTGTGACCATGTGGGTTTCCTCATGGTGCTCTGGTTCCCTCCTACATCCCTAGGATATAAAGATTGCTATCTTGATGGACTTCTGTGAGAGAGAGAGGGAGCTCGTCGACCAAGTTCTTAAAAGCTTCACACAAATCACACAAAACGCTGGAAGGGGGAGCTGACAGAACAGTGAGAAGACCAGGTCACAGGGAAAGTTAGTGAAGGAATGAGGTGGGCCAACAGAGTATTAATGGGCCGAATGGTAGGGAGCAAATATGAGCTGCGTCATTGTTGTTAGTGGGATTTAGGCTGCTGCAGGGAGGATGTGTTTCTGAAGATTCACTCCATTTGTCACACAGACGGTGGTGAGAGTGTGGAACGAGCTGCCAGTGTAAGTGGTGGATGCAAGTTCGATTTCAGCATTTAAGAGAAGTTTAAGACAGGCGGGCTACGGACGGCTATGGTCCAGGTGCAGGTCGATGGGACTAGGCAGAACAACAGTTCGGCATGGGTTAGATGGGCAGAGGTTTCAGTGGTGAGTTGCTCATGACTGTGTCCAAAAATATTGAAACATACCGTGAAAAGTGTTTTTTGTTTAAATTGAATAAGTACGGATTGTGCGAGGCATCCTGCAAGTGACACCACGCTTCTGGCACTACCATAGCATGCCCACGACTCAGTGACCTTAACCCGTATGTCTTTGGAACGTGGGAGGGAACTGGAGCACCCACAGGAAACCCACATGATCACGGGCAATAGCGCAGTCGTTAGCACAACACTTTACAGTGCCACTGACCTGGGTTCAATTCCCGTCACTACCCAAATTTGTAAGTTCTCCTCGTGACCGCATGGGTTTCCTCCGGGTGCTTCGGTTTCCTCCCACAGTCCAAAGACGTACCGGTTGCTAGGTTAATCTGGGTGTCCTTGTTCATCAGTCACTGAAAGTAAGCATGCAGGTACAGCAGGCAGTGAAGAAAGCTAATGGCATGTTGGCCTTCATAACAAGGGGAGTTGAGTATAGGAGCAAAGAGATCATTCTGCAGCTGTACAGGGCCCTGGTGAGACCACACCTGGAGTACTGTGTGCAGTTTTGGTCTCCAAATTTGAGGAAGGACATTCTTGCTATTGAGGGAGTGCAGCGTAGGTTCATGAGGTTAATTCCTGGGATTGCGGGACTGTCGTATGTTGAAAGATTGGAGCGACTGGGGTTGTATACACTGGAATTTAGAAGGATGAGAGGGGATCTGATTGAAACATATAAGATTATTAAGGGATTGGACAGGCTAGAGGCAGGAAACATGTTCCCGATGTTGGGGGAGTCCAGAACCAGAGGCCACAGTTTAAGAATAAGGGGTAGACAATTTAGAACGGAGTTAAGGAAAAACTTTTTCACCCAGAGTGTTGTGGTTCTGTGGAATGCTCTGCCTCAGAAGGCAGTGGAGGCCAGTTCTCTGGATTCTTTCAAAAAAGAGTTAGAGCTCTTAAAGATAGCGGAGTGAAGGGATATGGGGAGAAGGCAGGAACTGGATACCGATAGTGGATGATCAGCCATGATCACCGTGAATGGTGGTGCTGGCTCAAAGGGCTGAATGGCCTACTCCTGCACCTATTGTCTATTGTCTATTAATTGGACATTGTAAGTTGTCCCATGATTAGGCTAGGATTAAATCAGGAGTTTCTGGGCAGCGAGGCTCGAAGAGCTGGACGGGCCTATTCCATTCTGTATCTCAACAAACAAATAAGCAAACAAACAAATAGATGAATGAATAAATAAATGTACAATCACCTCTCAGGCAGTGGTGGGAATTGAACCACTATCAGTGATCACTGGCACCGCACACCCTCCCGCCACTGTGCCACAGTGTTCTTGGTGGGAGAATGTGTGTAAGGGGGAAGCAGGTGGCTGTGACCAAGGGGACTATCGAGGATGCAATACTTTCCACGCGAAGCATCACCGCAAAACAGCTGCTGAACCTTCAGAAACATCACAATCATCCGTCCCATTGGGACATTCAGGAGACCAGATTGCAATTAAAGTCAGCATTAATTACTGGCATTATGAGGTGATTACTTTATGATTAGAAAGTCATTGTTACTGCTCACGAGCTCCTAGATACTCAATTGAAAGAACTCTCACTCAATATTTAAAGCATTAAGAGTGTACAGAGGGATGGGGGAGATCTCATTAATAAAATTCTTAAAAGCTTCATGCAACACACAAACTGCATTGTCTAGTAGCACGCCGCTGAACTGAACTAAACCGAATACTACTGGTTTGATATTCTAAGTGTTGTTCGTTCGCTTTGGGCCGTTTGTGCAATTTTTTTTCATGTGTTGGGTGTTTGATATTTTGTTGAACGGGTTCAATGGTGTTTCTTTGTTTCGTGGCTGTCTGTGGGAAGACAAATCTCAGGGCTGAATTCTGTACACCTACTTTGATGATAAATGTACTTTGGATCTTGAAGCTTTGAATTAGAATCAGGTTCATTATCACTGACACTTGTCACGAAATTTGTTTTGCTGAAGCAGTGCAGTGCAATACATAAAAACTATAAATTACAAACACAACTGTGTGTAAAAAAATAAAGTTATAATTTATTATTACAATGGGATAAGCGTCCTTTATCTAAGATTAAACAGGATTGGGAAAAGGAACTTAATTTGACTATTATGACGAAGGATTAGATGCGGATTTTGAAGTTGGTTAACTCTTCTTCAATTTGGGCTAGCCATTCATTGATTCAATTTAAAATTGTACATTGTAATCATTTGACGAAGGAGAGACTTTCTAAAATCTTTTCCAATGTTGATAGCCATTGTGATAGATGTAAAACTGAGACAGCTATTTTGACTCTTATGTTTTGGTCTTGTTCTATTTTGGAACAGTTCTGGAACAGTTTTTTCAACAATTTCTAAAGCACTTAAAATTAATCTACAACCTAATAAATTAACTGTGCTTTTTGGAATAATTACTCAAAATATTCATGGTATTTCTGTGTCTGACCAACATGTTATTGCATTTGTTACATTTATTGCTAGGAGGGCCGTTTTGTTGAAGTGGAAGGATACATCAACTCCCACCTTTGTCACAATGGTTCTGTCAAGTGATGTTATGTCTTAGTTTGGAGAAAATTAGAAGTTGAACCTTTGAAACTTTATTTGATTTTGAGCAAAATGGGGCTCATTTGCTCGTTATTATCATTTGAGCTAATTGATAGAATTTTTCCACGATCTAATTGTAAATTTTTTAGTACATTTTCTTTTCTTGCTGACGGTTTGATGTTTATTTTTAGAAGCTTTTTGTATGATGCATGACTCCGGGGTTGTACACCTAATGGGTTCTTTTTTTTCCCTCACTTTTCTGCTTAGTAGGTTTTTTTTTGTTATCACAAATTTTTTTTTCAGTCTTTAAGATAATGTCTTTTTTGAGACATTGTAAGTGTTGTTACTTCAATGTACTCGTTATTTTTTTGTTTAATATAACAATAAAAAGATTTGAAAAGATGGAAAAAATGAAATGATGCAGAAAGAGAGCAGAAGTGAGGTAGTGCTCGTGGGTTCATTGAGAGTTGATAAATCTGATGACGGAGGGGAAGAAGCTGTTCCTAGATTGCTGAGTGTGGGTCTTCAGGCTCCGGTACCTCCTCCCTAATGACAACAATGAGAAGAGGGCATTAGCACCCTGGGTGGTGGGGGTCCTAAATGGTGGATGGTCTCTTTTTGAGGCATTGCCTTTTGAAGATGTCCTCGACGGTGGAGAGGCCAGTGCCCGTGATAGTGCTGGCTGAGCTTACAACTTTCTGCAGCTTTTATTGATCCTGTTCGATGACCCCGCCATGATGATGTAACCAGTCAGAATACTCTCCATGGTACGTCTGTAGAAATTTGTTAAGAGTTTTCGGTGACGTACGAAACCTCCTCAAACTCCTAATGAACTAATCCAACTCAGCAGCATCTTCGAAGCTGAATGGACAGTCGACATTTCAGGCTGCAGCCCTTCATCAAGGTTGCTGGGTGAGATGCAGGGAATCACGCACGATCAACGGGGCGAGCAGCATCTGTGGGAGGAAGGGAACAGTTGATGTTTCGTGTCAGAAGCCTACTTCTGGACTGAGAGTGAAAAGGGGAGATGGCCAGGTATGAAGAGGAGAGGGGAAAAAAAGCAGAGACTTTTCCCCACTCAGGTATTAAAAGGAGAAGGTGGAAAGGTGAGATTTGGGTTGGTAGGAGATTGATGGACTGAGGAGGGATTGAAGAATGATGGACAGCTGGAGCCAGGAGGGGTGGAGTCTGCAGACAGAGGCAGATGGGTGACACTTGGAGAGCATAGATCACAGTAAAGGTTAAAGATTATCTTTCTCTGTCACATGTACATTGAAACATACAGTGAAATGTGTCGTTTGTGTCAAATCAACAAGTATCGTGCAGGGCAAGTGTCACTACACCTCTGGCACCAACATGGTATGGCCACAATTTACGAACCCTAACCCATATGAGGGAGGAACTGCACACGATAACAGGGAGAACGTACGAACTCCTTAAAGACAGAAACACGAGGAATTCTGCAGATGCTGGAAATTCAAGCAACACACATCAAGGTTGCTGGCAAACACTGCTGTGTTCACCAGCAACTTTGATGTGTATTCCTTAAAGACAGAAGCAGGAATTGAACCCCGACCGGCGATCACTGGTGCTGTAAAACAAACTGCTAACTCCTATGCCCCAATGAAACAGTGCAAAGCAGGAACCTACAATTCACCCTACAATGTCTGTGCCAAACATGTTGACAAATTAACCTAAATCTCTTCTGCCTGCATGTGAACCATCTCCCCCCCAGCCCCGGCATATTCATAAACTTCTTCAACGGCACTATTGCCATCCCCGCTGCCCATTCCAGACGCCCACCATTCTCAGTGCAAAAAAAACTTGTCTCACTCAGGATAAGCTTTTCCCTTCTCACCTTAAATGTATGTTCTCTAGGATTTGACACTGCCAATCTTGGGGGGAGGGGGTGGAAAGATTCTGACCATCTACATTATCCAAGCCCCTCATAACCTCTATCACATCTCACACCAGCCTCTGATGCTCCAAAGTAAACAACCCAAGTTAGTCCAAGCGTTCCTTACAGCTCATACCCTATCATCCAGACAGCGTCCTGATGAACCACAAAGTACAAAAGTACAAAGTGTGAAGTAAATTTATTATCAAAGTACATACAGTAAATGTCATGTGTCACCATATACTACAGTGTAAAAGTTTTAGGCACATATATATAGCTAGGGTGCCTAAAACATTTGCACAGTACTGTAGTAACTTTATGTATTGCACTGTACTGCTGTTGAAAAAAAAAACGAATTTCAAAATTTCATGACATTGTGAGTGCTGAGAAACCTGGTTCTGATATGGGTCGCTTGTGGACTGAGAGTGGGAAGGGGGCAGGGAGAGGGGAATCGTGGTTGGGAAAAGGGGAAGGGAGAGGTAGGAATCAGCGAGACATTCTGTAACGATCAAGAAACCAATTACAAACAAGAGAAAATCTGCAGATGCTGGAAATCTAAGCAACACATACAAAATGCTGGAGGAACTCAGCAGGCCAGGCAGCTTCCATGGAAAAGAGTACAGTTGGTGTTTTGGGCTGATACCCTTCAGCAGGACTGGAGAAAAAAATAGGAGTAGAGTTAAAAGATGGCGGGAGGGAATGGAGAAACAAGGTGATAAGCATGTGGTCAAAGAGTCAGAGGCCTGCAGGGATCACAGAGGGGGAGCAGTGAGAGAGGGTTTCACGGGACTCCCGTCAAAGGGAAAATTTAAACTTCATCAGGGTAAGCATCCCTGGAAGAGACTTCGCAGGGCAGTAATCCAACCAAACCAATTGTTTGGAATCAAATGACCTTGCCTGATGTGTCAGGACTGGGTGTGTCTGCACTTGGGCCACCTCATGGCTCCTGGCACTTCTCTACCACCTGTCCCACACTCCCACCCTCTACCCCACGCCCAGCCCCCGTGGCTCTCCACCCTCGCCATTCCCAACATCCTTTGTCCTGCCAGATTTACACATAAGGGGTTTCTCCTTTTATGTTACTGCAAAGGCTAACAAAATGGCTTCTTTGTTACGTTATAATTAAAATGGCTTTTCTGCAATAATAACTGCGATGTAAGGAGTTCTCTCTCTCTCTCTGCTTGTTTGGGTTATATTACTGATAAGAGGAACAATGAACCAACTAAGATAGATGTTATTCATTCTTGCATGTTTGTAAGCTATTATGTTTCCCGGGCTTTGGGGCAGAAAGCGCGATGGGGACAGAGAGAGGAGACGCGGTGCTGTGACCCCGGGTGGTGGGACCGACCCTGAGTGGGAGTCCGACGCCCAGGGTCTTCAGCGAGGAGAGGAGACAAAGATAGACTCGTGTGGAGCATCTGGTCGACCACCGTGGTTGGTCCCAGGCGACAGGTCGAGGAGGTCGGAGGGGATCGAATGGCGGAAAGAAGACTCCATTAATTGAGCTCCAATGGTTGTGCACAAAGTGGATGAACTTTGATAAGTTTGGCGCCTTTTACTTTCCTTTTATATTTTATCTCTATTAATTACATAGTTCCAGTAAGATCTATAAAGTGAAATCATTTAATCGCATATGGTGTATTGACTGTTATTTGGCAGGGTGGGGTACATCACACAGCGTCCACACAAACTCGATTACCCAGTTTGGGGGGGCCAAAGGCTGTTCCCCCAGACGAAAGCGAGCTGAGCGAGCCTGAGGCTTACCCGGGGGCTACATACAAACTTGCTCTCCACTCCATGTTGACAAATACGGTACTGTGAAAAAGTCTTATGCATGCTAGCTATATATATGTGCCTAATATATATTTGCACAGTACTGTATATTCTAGAAATTCATTTTCTTGTGGGCAAACACAGGAAATCCAAGAAACACATTGAAAGTCTGAACCCTGAAGGACGTACGAACAACCAACGTGCAAAAGACAATGAACTGTGCAAATACAGATAAATAAATAAACAAACAAACAAAAAATATCGAGAACATGAGATGAAAAGTCCTTGGAAGTGAGTCCACAGATTGTGGGTCCAATTCAGTGATGGGGCGTGTGAATTTGTGAGAAGTAATCCCTGCTGGTTCAAGGACCTGATGGTTGGGGGGTAATAACTGTCCTGAATCTGGTGGTGTGATTCCTGAGGCTCCTGTATCTTCTTTCTGATGGCAGTAGTGAGAAGAGAGCATGGCCTGGGTGGTGGGGGTCCTCAATGATGGATGCTGCTATCCGGCGATAGCTCTCCATGTAGGTGCACTCATTGGTGGGGAGGACTTTACCTGTGATGGACTGGGCCATATCCACCACTGTTTGTAGACTTGTCTGTTTAAGGGTGCTGCTGTTTCCATAGCGGGCTATGCTGCAATCAGTTACCACACATCTATAGAAGTTGGTCAAAGTTTTAGACGACATGCTGATTCTTTGCAAACTTTTGAGGAATTAGGTGCACCTCGGTACTCTTTCTAAAGCTTCACATCCTTTCTGTAATGGGGCAACCAGAATTGTACGCAACGCTCCAAATACGGCCTAACCAAAGATCTATACCAGGGTTCTCACCCTGGACTAATACCATTAAGCAAGGAGTTTGTGAACCCCACATGGGGAACCCCTGTTCTATACAGCTGGTACAAGACTTTATCACTCTTATACTCAATACCCCAACCAATGAAGATAAGTATGCCACAGGCCTTATTTACCACCTTACCTAGTTATGTGACCACTTTCTAGGAGCTGAGGACTTGGACCACGAGATCTCTCTGTACCCCAATGTTGGTAAGGATACTGTATACTTTCCCCTTACACTTAACCTCTTACAGTGCAACACCTCACACTTGCCTGGATTAAACTTCACCCACCATTTCTCTGCCCCTATATGCAATTGATTCATAACCTGTTATTTGTAATGAGCTCTTCTGGCCTGCGTGGGGCGCTGGAGAGCATTGGGCTCCGAGGTTGTTGGAGCATCTGACCTGGTTAATAGCTGTCCAACGAGAGTCATTAATCATTTAGAGTTCCTTGTGATTTTTCTCGAGTGACTCACTCTTTGTAATGCTGTCTCCCAGTGCTTTCTGTTTAAACTTGTTAAGTTTATTCTGATAGGCTCAAGGATTCCGTCTCACTTGTATTTTTTAAGTGGATGTCCAATTAGCACTAACCAGAGGGTCCTAGTTTTGAGAATGTTGCTTCTCACAGTGATACTCGGCTTAGCCACCAGAGTTCCGTTGGAATTCTTATGAATAAACTCTCATCACTGTCTCTACATTGGAGTATGCCTTTCCTCGCACTTGGTTCCAACATTGCCAGCGCACATCGTGATAGTTTTATCCCTCTACACTGACCACAACTCTTTGTATTATCTTCAAACTTACTAAGCTATCCTTCTACATTTTCATCCAAGTCATTGGGTATACAGTTGATTCGATTAATTGGAACACATCGGACCAGTACCTTTCGGCCAAATTAAGCCAAAGTTTCATGGAATTAGTTTTAAATAGACAAACTATCATTTAACTGTGTAAGAAATTATATACTTAAATGAAATACAGAACAAGTTACAACACCACCAATATTACTACAGTACTATAAAACTGTGTATTATTTCCAAATAAAGCAGGATCTCCCAGTGGCCACACATTTTAATTCCACATCCCATTCCCATTCTGACATGTCTATCCACGGCCTCCTCTACTGTAAAGATGAATCCACACTCAGGTTGGAGGAACCACACCTTATATTCCGTCTGGGTAGCCTCCAACCTGATGGCATGAACATCGACTTCTCTAACTTCTGCTAATGCCCCACCTCCCCCTCGTACCCCATCTGTTACTCATTTTTATGCACACATTCTTTCTCTCACTCTCCTTTTTCTCCCTCTGTCCCTCTGAATATACCTCTTGCCCATCCTCTGGGTCACCCCCCCGCCTTGTCTTTCTTACCGGACCTCCTGTCCCATGATCCTCTCGTATCCCCTTTTGCCTATCACCTGTCCAGCTCTCGGCTCTATCCCTCCCCCTCCTGTCTTCTCCTATCATTTTGGATCTCCCCCTTCCCCTCCAACTTTCAAATCCCTTACTCACTCTTCCTTCAGTTAGTCCTGACGAAGGGTCTCGGCCTGAAACGTCGACTGCACCTCTTCCTACAGATGCTGCTTGACCTGCTGCGTTCACCAGCAACTTTGATGTATGTTGTTATTATTTCCAAATGGTTATTTTCGGAGGAATTGATGCAGTGTACACAGGCGTGTTCTTTTGATTGAGTGTAAATGAACAAAATCAGTGCAAACACCTAGTGTAAACAACGGACTCTCCTCATACAAGGCTTTCGACAATAGCATTCTCCAAGATGATTGTTGATACCTTCAAATTCTTCACTTGATGAAGTAATGAAATTGTTTCATTGTCACTCCTGGCCATTTCCGGGATCTCCAAGCCTGAATGCTTTAAACTGCAGTGACCAAAGCAGTTCAGAATTGTCTTACTGCCTATTTCTCACCATCAGTGACAAAAATCACTGCTTTTTGAACACAAACACACACAAGTGATGTTATTTAAAAACTGGTTGCTCTAAGCAGTGTAGTGTCTAACAGCTACACAAATACATGCAACTGACACTAGTTAGAAGCTACTTGCAACAGTCTCCTGTCCCAATTAAGCAACGTAGTGTCCCAAATAAACGAAGGGAATCCCGGCTAGTTTCTCGATTTGGTTTTGTTTTTTAAGAGTTGTCCCAAATAACTAGCTGCCCCAATTAACTGAAGGCCCAATTAACTGGAACCTACTGTACATCGCAAACAACAGAGGTGTTAACACTGATCCCTGCAGAACATGGCTGGTCACTGTCTTCTATGGGCAAGTCAGTACTGAATCCAAACTATGGAAGGCAATAAACATTCAACGTTTCAGGCCAAGACCCTTCGTCAGGACTGGAAAGAAAGGGGTCGTAAGCCGGAATTAGCAGGTGGGAGGAAGGGAATAAACAGTCAATGTTTTGGGCTGAGACCATTCATCGGGACTGGAAAGAAAGAGGACAGAAGGCCGAATAAGAAGGTGTTGGCAGGTGAATAAGCAGTTGAACTTTCAAGCCAAGACACTTCGGGTCTGGAAAGAAAGAGGACAGAAGGCCGAATAAGAAGGTGTTGGCAGGTGAATAAGCAGTTGAACTTTCAAGCCGAGACACTTCGGGTCTGGAAAGAAAGAGGACAGAAGCCGGAATAAGAAGGTGGGGGGAAGGGGGACAAACGGTCAATGTTTTGGGCCGAGATCCTTCAGAGTGGGAAAGCAAAGGGGAACGAGGCAGGACAGGAAGATGGGGACAGGAGATGGAGTGCAAGATGGAAGGTGATAGGTAAGACCAGGTAAGACCTGGTATGACCAGGTATGACCAGGTAAGACCAGGTAAGGGGGAAGGTGGGTAGCTGAGGGCGGGGGATGATGTGAGAAGCAGAGAGGGTAGAGGTGGGAGGAGTAAAGGACTGAATAAGAAGGAATCTGATAAGAAATTATAGTGGACTACGGATGAAAGAGAAAGAGGTAGGGCATTAGAGATAAACTGGTCTCCCTCCAGCGAGTAAAAGGTTATTTTGCATCAGCAACTAGACTGCAGTGTCTGGATGCCATTACAGTATTCAATAAGGGTCTGTGCTCTCCTGTGTAAACAATATCCTGTTCTCTTAAACTTCAGTTCAGTACACCGCTGCTCAGCATGCGGTTTGAACATTCTACGTTTGATTGCACATTGATTGATGGATGGGTTGAGTCCTCAGGGGACGGTCTCCAGTTGTAAGTATCGATGCTGGCGGTTACTGATTGAAGGTAAAGCAAAGTCAGTGATGGCATCTGGGGTGGCGCTGTCTTATCTGATCATCCTGGCAAGAATGATAATCCTCTGGCCGCACTCCTCCAACTGATCCATCTCAAATCCACAACCAACCGAGACACAGGTGCTGGAAGTAAGGGGTTCAGTATCTGACAGATTAAAAGAAAGAAAGCAACACACATCAAAGTTGCTGGTGAACGCAGCAGGCCAAGCAGCATCTATAGGAAGAGGTACAGTCGACGTTTCGGGCCGAGACCCTTCGTCAGGACTAACTGAAGGAAGAGCTAGTAAGAGATTTGGAAGTGGGAGGGGGAGGGGGAGATCCAAAATGATAGGAGAAGACAGGAGGGGGAGGGATGGAGCCAAGAGCTGGACAGGTGATTGGCAAAAGGGATACGAGAGGATCATGGGACAGGAGGTCCAGGGAGAAAGACAGGAGGAGGGGGGGAAACCCAGAGGATGGGCAAGGGGTATATTCAGAGGGACAGAGGGAGAAAAAGGAGAGTGAGAAAAAGAATGTGTGTATATAAATAAATAACGGATGGGGTACGATGGGGAGGTGGGGCATTAGCGGAAGTTAGAGAAGTCGATGTTCATGCCATCAGGTTGGAGGCTACCCAGACGGAATATAAGGTGTTGTTCCTCCAACCTGAGTGTGGCTTCATCTTTACAGTAGAGGAGGCCATGGATAGACATATCAGAATGGGAATGGGATGTGGAATTAAAATGTGTGGCCCCTCCCACTTTCAAATCTCTTACTCACTCTTCCTTCAGTTAGTCCTGACGAAGGGTCTCGGCCCGAAATGTCAACTGTACCTCTTCCTAGAGATGCTGCCTGGCCTGCTGCGTTCACCAGCAACTTTGATGTGTGTTGCTTGAATTTCCAGCATCTGCAGAATTCCTCGTGTTTGCGAAAAGAAAGGAAGATCAGCTTTCCTTGACTACACAGCTTGTTGGTTGTGCGCCCTAATAAAGAAGACAGCTATCTCCAGTGACAAATATTGGAATGATTAAAATGTTACGGGTTTGAGTCCTGTCACAGTCATTTACCATTGAATGGACATAACTTTGTTGTATATTCTATGTGCATAGATAGGAGGGGATGAAGGGCTACGGCCCAGCTTCAGGTCAACGGGACTAGGCAGAATAGCAGTTCAGCATGGACTAGATTGTCCGAAGGGCCTGTTTCTGTGCTGTAGTGCCCTTTGATGCTGTTGTCACATCTACATCAAAACACGCAGTGAAGTGCATCGCGTGCATCGACCACCAGCACAGTCTGAGGATGTGCTGGGGGCAGTCCGAAAGTGTCCACACACTTCGGGTGCCAACGTAGCACGCCTATAACGTTCTAACCTTAATCCGTTCACCTTTGGAATGCAGGAGGAAACCAGAGCACCTGGAGGAAGCCAACGCAGTCACGGGGAGAGCGTACAAACTCCTTAGAGACAGCAGAAGAAATCGAACCTCGGTTGATGACCACTGGATGCGACACGCACAAGATGCTGGAGCAGCTCAGCAGGTCAGGCAGCATCGATGGATGGGAATAAACAGTCGATGTTTCGGGCTGAGACGCTTCATAATGACTGGACAGGAAGGGCGATGAGGTCTGAATAAGAAGGCGGGGGAGGCGAGGAAGAAGTACGAGGTAGGAGGGTGATAGGTGAAACGGAGAGGCTGAGGGGGTGAAGCAGAGAGCTGGGAGGTTGATTGGTAAGAGAGACAGGGCTAGAGATGGGGGAATCTAATAGGAAAGGACGGAAGGCCATGGAAGAAAGGGAAGTGGGAGGAGCACCAGGGAGAGGGGATGGGCTGGTAAGAAGACAAGGTGAGAGAGGGAAACAGGAATGGGGACTGGTGAAGAGGGAGGGGCGTTGGCCTCTGGGTGTACTCAAGCTTCCCTCCCACCCTTGATATTCTTCTCCCCCCTCCCATCAGGCAGAAGATACAAAAGCCTGAAAGCATGTACCAACAAGCACATCTTCTATCCCACTGCTATCGAACTCTTAAACTGATCTCTCATGTGTTAGAAGGATAAACTCCTGATCTCCCATTCTACCTCATTATGGCCCTTGCACTTTATTTGTCTGCCTGGACTGCACCTTCTTTGTAAATGTAAGACTATATTCTTCATTTATTTTCTTTTTATGACCTCCGCCACCCAGGACATCCCATCTTCTTGCTGCTGCCATCAGCAAGGAGGTACAGGAGCCTCAGGACTCACGCCACCAGGTTCAGGAACTGTTATTACCCCTCTACCATCAGGCTTAACTTCACTTGCCCCATCATTGAAATGTTCCCACAACCCATGCACTCTATTGTTTCTTCCTTTTGTATTTGCACAGTTCGTCATCTTCTGCACTCTGGTTAAACGCCCTAGTTGGGCAGTCTTTCCATATAATCATATAACAACTACAGCACGGAAACAGGCCATCTCCGCCCTTCTAGTCCGTGCCGAACTCTTATTCTCACCTAGTCCCACCTAGTCCCACCGACCTGCACACGGCCCATAACCCTCCATTCCCTTCCTGTCCATATATCTATCCAATTTTACTTTAAACAACAATATCGAACCTGCCTCAACCACTTCTGCTGGAAGCTCGTTCCACACAGCTACCACTCTCTGAGTAAAGAAGTTCCCCCTCATGTTACCCCTAAACTTTTGCCCTTTAACTCTCAACATATGTCCTCTTGTTTGAATCTCCCCCACTCTCAATGGAAAAAACCTATCCACGTCAACTCTATCTATCCCCCTCATAATTTTAAATACCTCTATCAAGTCCCCCCTCAACCTTTTACACTCAATTTTTTTTAAAAATTCCTCTGTACTCTCTCAATTTTATTGACATCTTTCCTATAATTCGGTGACCAAAACTGTATATAATACTCCAAATTTGGCCTTACCAATGCCTTATATAATTTCAACTTTACATCCCGACTCCTATACTCAATGCTGTGATTTATAAAGGCCAGCGTACCAAAAGCTTTCTTCACCACCCTATCCACATGAGATTCCACCTTCAGGGAACTATGTACCATTATTCCTAGATCCCTCTGATCTACAGCATTCTTCAATGCCCTACCATTTACCATGTATGTCCTATTTTGATTAGTCCTACCAAAATGTAGCACCTCACATTTTTCAGCATTAAACTCCATCTGCCGTCTTTCAGCCCACTCTTCTAACAGGCCTAAATCTCTCTGCAAGCTTTGAAAACCTACTTCATTATCCACAACACCACCTATCTTTCACTGATTCTTTTATAGTTATGATTATGCCCACAAGAAAATGAATCCCAGGATTGTATGCGGTGACATATATGTACTTTTGATAATAAAATTTACTTTGTTGTAAGTTTGTATGGTACGATCTCTCTGGATGAAACCCAAAAGAAGGCTGATCTAATGTTTGTGACAGTGACCATAGATACAGGAGTATCAAAGGTTCTCTGGGAGAGTGCTATAATTTCACTACCACTAGAAGTCATAGGTTAAGGGTTAAAGGGCAACATGAGGGATCATCTTCACTCAGAGGATAGTGAGGGTGTAGTACAAGCTGCTAGTGGAGATGGTGAATGCAGGTTCAATTGGAACATTTAAGAACAGTTTGGATGAGTACGTGGGTTGGAGGGCTATGAAGAGCTATAGTCAGCATGCAGGTTCATCAGAGTAGGCAGAATGATACCTCAGCACTGACTAGATGGGCCAAAGGGCCTGCTTGTGTGTTGTATTTCTCTATGACTCTAACTTCTGTTGGAAACAAGCACAGAATGCAGAACCTGAATCAAGTTTATTATCACTGACATACGTTATGTCATGAAATTTGGTGTCTTATGGCACCAGTTCAGTGAAAAGACATAAAATTACTATAAATTACAGAAATAACTAAATCGTGCAAATAAAAAGAACATTAAGGTAGTGTTCGTGGTCTGACTTGCTGAGCTCCTCCAGCATTTTTTGTGTGTGGGCAGTGTTCATAGGTTTATGAACCACTCAGAAATTTGACGATGGAGCGGAAGAAATGTTCATGAATCATTGAGAGGGGATCTTCAGAAGCCTGCACCTCCTCCTTGGTGTTAATAACGAGAAGAGGGTATGTCCAAGATGGTGAGATTGTTTAATGATGGATGCCGCCTTCTTGAGGATCGGCTTCTTGAAGATGTCCTCAACGGCAGCGAGGCCTGTGCCCCGGATGGAGCCTACAGCCCTCTGCAGCCTCTCTCAAGCCTTTGCGTTAGAAGCTCCACACCAGACAGTAATGCTCTCCACCGTACAGCTGTAGAAACGTTAAAGTCTTTGGTTAATATAGGCATGTAACTTCATTGTGATTGTTGGGCCTAGGACAGGTCTGTGAGATGCCGACACCCTGCATCTCATTGGGGAGGGATCTGCTGTTCAAATGGCTCAGATGATTCAATTTAATATCAGAGAATGTATACAGTATACAACCTGAAATTCTTACTCTTCACAGATGTCCACAAAACAAGAAACCCCAAAGAATGAATGACAGCAACATCAGAGCCCCAAAGACCCCTTCCCCTCCTACGCATAAGCAGCCAAAGCATCAACCCTTCCCCCTCCCCTACTTGCACTAGCAGAAGCAACACCCCCCCCACCATAAAAGCAATAGTAAAAACCCCCCCAATGAGATTTTGATCTAGAGTCCATCAAAAACTATAGTCCATAACCCATCACTTCGATGTCTCAGGCAGTCTGCATCCCTCCAGCGAGGGAGAGGGAGATCACACCTGCAGCAACGAGACCGAGAGACCAGCAGCTCGCTGTTCCGTTGTTACAATCGTCCATGATCCTGCCCACATTGAGCCTGCTATTACACACAAGCCTTGCCACAACTGTCAAGGGCTCAGGCAAGGACAAGTTACATTCATACCATCAAAATGCCAAACAACGTCCATGTTCACCTACCCTTGACAGCATTATCATCCCTGAAGTCCCCCTTCCATCAAAGTCCTGGGGATCGCCACTGACCTAAAGCTCGGCTTGGACTCGATTCAGTGCTTTGGAAACAAGAGCCGGTCAGAGGCTGGGTACCCTGTGCTGAGTGACTCACTCGTCTCACCACCACAGGACACCACATCATCAGGAAATCACAAGGCATGTTCAAGATGGAACACTCTGTTTATTTAGGGATGCACCACAATAACAGGCCCTTTTTGCTCAAGAAGCCTGTGCTATCCCATTATACTTAGTTAAATTAATTAAGTAGTGCAAAATCAGAAATAAAAAAGTAGTGAGGTAGTGTTCGTGGGTTCAATGTCCATTCAGAAATCGGATGGCAGAGGGGAAGAAGCTGTTCTGAATCATTGAGTGTGTGTCTCCAGGCTTCTGTACCTCCTTCCCGATGGTAGCGATGAGAAGAGGGCCTGTCCTGGGTGGTGGGGATCCTTAGTGATGAACTCTGCCTTCCTGAGCCTCTGCACCTTGGGGATGTCTTCGATGCTACAAAGGCTCGGGCCCATGATGGAGCTGACTAAGTTAACAACCCTCCGCGACTTACTTCGATCCTGTGCAGTCGCCACCCCTCTCCATACCAGACTGTGATGCAGCCTGTCAGAATGCTCCCCGGGGTACATCTGTAGAAATTTGCAAGTGTTTTAGGTGACAGGCCAAATCTCCTCAAACTCCTCATGAATTGAATTGAGCCGCCGACCCTGTAATTGCGTTCTGCTAACCACCGCGCCACCGTGCTGCCTGGGAGGGCGCAGGCCCATCAACCTATAAGAAGCTCATCACTAGCCGGGAAAGGCAGTATGGTTGGTATCACAACAACCACCCTGAACTCTCCTTACCTCCTCTGCCACTCCTTACATTTCTCCAAACTGCTTAATGGATTTCCCTTTGCTCAGGGCTTTTCCTGATTTAAATAATGGTCTGTTGTGCCAGAGAAGGTCAGTAACGTGATTGTCACCGTATTATTCTGGTGCACACCATTACTTAGCATCGTAAAAACTCTACTTAGTGTGGAAGTGGATTATCCTTTACTCTACAAAGGTCCGACAAGCAAATCAGCCGGGCAAGCTGGCCAGTGATCAGTGACCTTGTGAACCACTAGTGAATGAGCTCTTTAATTCCCTATGAGTTACGACACATTCACTATATCCTCCCAGTGACTGTGGGCAGTACCGTCCCCAGCTTCCCACCAATTGTCTCATAGTTTGTCTCAGTTCACCGCCACAGTGACGCTGGGGCATTGGAGAAGGTGGCTTGCTCAGCTAAGGTTTAAAGCTGTGCTGTCGGCCTGGTCAAAGGAAGTGAGGTTAAGGACAGGGAATGTGGAATCAGAGACAATTTAGATCTCACACACACATGGACACACACACGGACACACTCACGCACACACACACTCACACACACTCACTCACGGACACACTCACACACACACACACACACTCACACTCACTCACGGACACACTCACAGACACACTCACACTCACTCACGGACACACTCACACACACTCACGGACACACTCACACACACACACACACACACACTCAAGGACACACACACACACACACACACTCACACACACACACACTCACACTCACTCATGGACACACACACGCTCACTCACTCATGGACACACTCACACACACACACACACTCACACACTCACTCACACTCACTCACGGACACACTCACACACACACACACTCACACTCACTCATGGACACACACACGCTCACTCACTCATGGACACACTCACACACACACACACACACTCACACTCACACTCACTCACGGACACACACACACACACTCACTCACGGACACACACACACACTCAAGGACACACTCACACACACACACACACACACACACACACACACACACACTCACTCACGGACACACACACACTCACTCACTCACGGACACATGCTCAGGAACACATATATCCTCAGTTACAAACATGCATCCCTTCACAGACATGTAGACGCACAGGTACATCAAAGACACACACACACTCAATTACACAAGACACACAAAAAGACATACAGAATATACACAGACACACACCAATGTACACACAGACAAAAACTCACCGTCACAGATGCACACACATGCACGTACATATACAGGTATATGCAACTCTCACTCTCATACATTCACACACACACAATGTTGTACGTTCATTCCGATACAATTTCTGTCTCTCTCTCTGATGCATATGTACACACACACACACATACAGTATACTGTACGCTCCTTCAGACACAATTTCTCTTTCCCTCTCTGACGCACACACTCACACACACATGCAAATGCAAACACAAAGGTCAATAAACAGAGATACAAACACACACACAATTTTTCATTGGGGGCACAGGCTCGTGGTGTGATGTGGCATGGTCAACCCACTCTAGACCATCGATTGATCTGGAAAAGAGCAAGGATTTATTTACAACACCAATATCTCCCTGATCCGTGTGTGGTGCAGGTGACCACACACTTAAACAAGTGGCAGGTTTTAGCTAAACCACGCTCAAAGCATCAGTTAAGAACCAATTTGAATTGTATAGATATTTGCAGTCAGAGAAGTACTGAGAAAGAGTGATAGATTTCTTTAAAAGTTGGTCAGCTCTCTTCCACAGCTGCACAGCAGTCTGGGGTGAAAGGTTTCAGTTACAACCTCTCGATTCACAATCAGGCTTTGACCTAAACCAGGGGTTCCCAACATGGCATGCACAGACCACTCATTTCATGATAAGGCTCCATGGCATAAAAAAGTTCGGGATCCCCTGATCTAAACTCTGCCAGTAGTGATCAGGGAGATGAAGGTTCCCTGAATGCAAACATTTCCTCTGTGCCCTTACTCTTACGACAGGAGAGGTTTAGGGCTTAACCACGAGATCACATTTTTGACACTAGTGTGGTCCGATCCAATATTCTTTGGAAGAACGCTCCCCTCTGTCTCAAAGTGAGACTTTGTCCTGGCCATGACACTTCCCTCCCTTTCCCACTTTCTATCGCAGAGGAATGGCAGATGGAGGTTAATCGAGCTGAATGTGAGCTGTTGCACGTTGGGAGTTCCAGTGTCAAGAGACAATGAAAATAGTAGCGTAGGGGTTAGCAAAACACTTTACAGTACCATCATCCAGTTTTCAATTCCCTCCACTGCCGTAAGGAGTTTGTACTTTCTCACCATGACCACGTGGGTTTCCTCTGGGTGCTCCTGTTTCAGTCCACAGTCCAAAGACCTACTGGTTGGTAGGTTAATTGGTCATTGTAAATTGTCCCATGATTAGACTAGGGTAAAGTTGTGAGCTGCTGGACAACGTGGCTCAAAGGGACGAGGGGCTTATTCCATGCTGTATCTCAATAAATAAATAAATAGATAAATAAATAAAAGCACTGTTGATGAACAGAAGGGTCTTGGAGTTCAAGTCTACAGCTCCCTGGACGTGGCTACTCTGGTTGACAGGGTGGTAAAGGAGGTATATGAGTACGCTTGCCTTTATTTGTTGAGGAACTGAGGTCAAGAGTCGGGAAGTACTGTTACAAAACTCTAGTTCGGTCCACCTGGAGTACCGCATTCAGTTCTGGTTGCCCCACTATAGAAGGATGTGAGGCATACATCACTTCCCCTGCAGCTCGTTCCACCCTCTCACCACCCCTTGAGTGAAGAAGCTTCCCCTCTCATTCCCTTTTCACCCTTAACTCATGACCTCTATGTCTAGTCTCACCCAACCTCAATGGAAAAAGCTTGCTTGCCTTTACCCTGTCTGTACCTCTCATAATTTTACAAACCTCGATCAAACCTCCCCTCATTCTCCAGGGAATAAAGTCCTAACCTGTTCAGCCTTTCCCTCGAGCTCGACCTCAGATCCTGGCACCATCCTTGTAAACTTTCTCTGCACTCTTTCAATTTTATTGATATATATCCCTGTTAAGTAGGTGACCAGAATTGCACCCAATATTCCATATTTGGCTTCACCAATGTCTTGTAGAACTTCAACATAACATCACAATCCCTTTACTCAATACTATTTATGGGGGCCATTGTGCCAAAATCTGAATCAGAGTCAGGTTTAATATCACAGGCATAGTGCCAGAATCTCTTTATAAGCCTACCTACTGTGGCACCACTTTCAAGGAATTATGTCCTGATGAAGGGTCTGGTCTGGAAAAGTTGACTCTTTATTCCTTTCCTGTTGAGTTCCTCCAGCATTTTGTGAGAGCTACCAATTATGCATCTGTATTCCCAATTGTATAGTAAAGGACGACTAAGTTTCTTGAGTGCATATGACAGATGATCTCTCTGGTCCCTGAACACCATCTCTTTAGTTGAGAAAGCACAGCAGTGCCTCCACTTCCTGAGGAGAATGAGGTGAGTGAACTCTCCCCCCCTCCCATTCTACGGGAGCACCATCGAGATTGTCCTGACCAGCTGGATCGCCGTCTGGTATGGGAATTGCGAAACATCCAACTGCAAGACCCTGCAACAGATTGTGAGGACTGTTGAAGTCTCTCAGCCCTATCCAGGATATATACCAGAAGCCCTGTGTTCACAGACCACTCAGCATTGTCAGGAACCCCTCTCATCCATCCCACAATCTCTTTGACCTCCGTCTGTCAGACAGAAGGTACCACAGTATAAGAACAGGGACTGTCAGACTGGGTAACAGTTTCTTCCCCCAGGCTGTGAGACCTCTGAATGCCCCGCTACCACCCTGTACAAGTTATTTATGAGAGTGCCAGAAGCATTATATTGTTGCATATTTAACTATATGTTGCATATGCACTTTATGTCAACTTGTACGTCTACAGAATACTTTTTTATCTGCAATATTATTTTATGTGCTGTTTGTGATATATGTAATCCTTTTTGCACCTTGATCCTAGAGAAACATTGCCTCATTTACCTGTACACATGTGAACAGCTTAATGACAACAAGCTTGAATTTGAACTTGACAAGGGCTGAGTGGCCTTTTCCTGGCCCAGCATCTGAGACTTTTCACACCTCGGAACATCCCGAGGAATCAGACACGGGCAAAGATGTCCCTGTTAACAGGTACTGCCTACACTCTCTTTGCAGTATTAAGACGGTTACTACCAAGCCACCCAGATCATTGCTGGAGCTTGACTTCAAGTAAGGAAGAAGGCAATTAACAAGAAAATTATTAACATTTCAAAGATCATCAATCATGAATAATATATGACAGTTTCATAATTACAGCTACAGAAAGCTGCAGGCTGATTACACCTCAGAACATTGGCGTACATTAAAGCTGCAAAGTTTAACCGTATGTGTTTACAAAATTGTAAGCACTTACAATTCTCCCTCCAGAATTAATAAATACTGTTACTATCACTGTCAGTGGGTTGGGAGGAGCCAGTGGCTTATCTATATATTAAAGGAAAAATTTGCATTCCTTTTCATGGACTTGTAATGGCCAATTAAGCACATACTTTAGAATGATTGGCTCATTATGTAGCGGAGGGAGGTGATTCTGTCCTTCGCACTGAGTCCCATAATAAGACCATAAGACGATAAGACAAAGGAGCAAAAGTCGGTCATTCGGCCCATCGAGTCTGCTCCGCCATTTTATCATGAGTTGACCCATTCTCCCATTTAGTCCCACTCCCCCGCCTTCTCACCATAACCTTTGATGCCCTGCCTACTCAGATACCTATCAATCTCTGCCTTAAATACACCCAATGACTTGGCCTCCACTGCCGCCCATGGCAACAAATTCCACAGATCCACCACCCTCTGGCTAAAAAAATTTCTTCGCATCTCTGTTCTGAATGGGCGCCCTTCAATCCTTAAGTCATGCCCTCTCGTACTAGACTTCCCCCATCATGGGAAACAACTTTGCCACATCCACTCTGTCCATGCCTTTTAACATTCGAAATGTTTCTATGAGGTTTCCCCTCATTCTTCTAAACTCCAAGGAATACAGTCCAAGAGCGGACAAACTTTCCTCATATGTTAACCCTCTCATTCCCGGAATCATTCTAGTGAATCTTCTCTGTACCCTCTGCAACGTCAGCACATCCTTTCTTAAATAAGGAGACCAAAACTACCCACAGTACTCCAAGTGAGGTCTCACCAGCGCCTTATAGAGCCTCAACATCACATCCCTGCTCCTATACTCTATTCCTCTAGAAATGAATGCCAACATTGCATTCGCCTTCTTCTCTACTGACTCAACCTGGAGGTTAACTTTAAGGGAATCCTGTACGAGGACTCCCAAGTCCTGTTGCATCTCAGAACATTGAATTTTTTCCCCATTTAAGTAATAGTCTGCCTGTTTAATTTTTCTGCCAAAGTGCATAACCTTACACTATAGAGCTTAGGGGAAAGGTCCTCCCGCTCACTACGTCAATGTTGACCACTAAGTCAGAATCAGAATTACTGACATAGGTCACGAAATTTGTCGATTTGTGGCAGAAGTATAGTGCAATATTAAAAAATTACTAAAAGTTACAATAAGAAATATGTGGAGGCGTTTGATTTTGCGGGGTATCACCGAGCTTGGTAATTAAGTTGCAGATGTTTCATCACCAGTCGAGGTAACATCCTTAGTGTGCAGTTGCCCATGGTTCTCGCTGAGCCCCATTCGCTAACCTCAGTCCTGATTGGCTACCCCTTCGGTTAACCTTTGAATTCTATTGGCTCGTAGATGGCATCTATTTCGATGCGTTTGCTTACAGAGTTATCAGAAGAGAACATGCTTCTAAAAATTCTCATGCCTGCTTCGTGCTTGCCTGTCACCAGAACCTCCATGGTGCCCAAGTTATAGTGGTGTCCTTCCCGGTCTTGGTGTACCAAGATCAGGGACAGTGAATCATATATCCGTCCTGCGGATGGGGCCTATATAAATGCGAGCACGCCCAGAGAGAAACACCAACAACTACACTCTGCGGATGTCACTTCGGCTTGTGATGAAATGTCTGCAAACTAGTTGCTAAGCTTGGCAAACATTGCAACATCACCCCGAGCTACCAAGGTTGGCCACCATCCTAAATCATGAGGGGCATAGAGTGGGTGAATGCAGAGTCTTTTCCACAGGGTTGGGGATTTAACAACCTCAAGGACATCATAAGAAAGAATCTGGTTACCTACATACAGGAAAGATAGCAATAAGCTTGAAAGAGTGCGGAGAATATTTACAAGGACATTGCCAGAACTTGAGGACTGGAGTTATAGGGGAATGGTCAATAGGTTAGGACTTAATTCCCTGGAGCACAGGAGAATGAGGGGAGATCTTATAGAAGTATACAAAATTATGAAGGGTATAGATAGGGTGAAAGGATACAGGTTTTTCCCCCAGTTTGGGTGAGACTAGAACTAGAGATCATAGGTTTATGGTGAAAGGTGAAATATTTAAGGGGAATCTAAGGGAAAACTTCTTCACTCAGAGAGTGGTGTGTGTGTGTGTGTGTGTGTGTGTGTGTGTGTGTGTGTGTGTGTGTGTGTGTGTGGAACAAGCTTCCCAGGAGTTCAATTGTAACATTTAAAAGAAGTTTCAGTGGGTACTTGGATGAGAGGGGTATTGAGGGCTATGATCCAGGTGCTGGTAAATGGGACAGAGCAAAAGACCAGACCGGTACGAAATATACAGGCCTAAGGACCTGTTTCTGGGTTCTAGTGCATAGAATTCATATAATCATAACTAAAAACTCAGCCAAAGAGGTGGGGCTTCATCAAGAAGGAAAGATGGAAAGGTAGAGATTTTTAGGGAGGAAACTTCAAAGGCTAAGAGCCTGGGAGGATGACATGAAGACATGCAACAGGCTTTTCTGCCCAACTTGTCCATGTTGACCAAGGTGCCCACGTAAGCTCGTTCCATTTGTTCACAACTGACCCATATCCCATCAAACCTTTCCTATCCATTTATCCTTTTAAATGATGGTATTGTACCTGTTGGGTGGTGGTGTGGAGATATGTCTCTACCAAAGGAGGTGTAAGGCGCCCCTTCCCTCTGTTAGTCTGCAGGTCACCCTTGGACAAGGTGTAGCACCTGCTTAGCCCCTGATCAGGGTCACGTGAAGCCATGAGGGAGGTGGTGGATGGTCGTATGAGCAGCTGGTGCAGATCACAAGTCATGGTTATGCGACCAGTGATGCCAGGCAGACAATGTCTGAAGAGTATTGATAATGCTTGGGGTCACCTGTCTTGTAAGGACACTGCCCAGAAGAAGGCAATGGCAAACCACTTCTGCAGCAAAGTTTGCCAAGAACAATCGTGATCATGAGATGAGACCGTGATCACCTCTGTCATACAACATGCCACATAATGATTGTACCTGTTTCAACCACTTCCTCTAGCAACCTGGTCTCTATCTCCAACCACTCACCCTCTGCCACTCAGATCTGTTTTAAACCTTCCCCCTCTCACTTAAACTCGTGCACTGAGGAGGAGGGCTGACCAGGGGAGTGTGGTAGACATGGTATAAATGCATGTGGATGTCGGTAAGACTTTGGTAGACTGCTCTGGACATATACTTAATTTCTTGTTTGGCAAGTGCACATTTTTCCACATTCATTCGATATGGATGTTGCTTTATGGATTTGGCGTTTCCAACATCTACATCATGTGAGGCTACCGTGGTTCTTTTTGGAACGTCTGGAAATAAATCCCTAAATTAAATTGGATAGATATATGGGCAGGAAAGGAATGGAGGGTTATGGGTCGAGTGCAGGTCGGTGGGACTGGGTGAGAGTAAGAGTTCGGCACGGACTAGAAAGGCCGAGATGGCCTGTTTCCGTGCTGTAATTGTTATATGGTTATATGGTTAGATCACATGGGATCCAGGGTGATCTAGCAAACTGAATATGATATTCACTGGATGGTAGGAAAGAGAGAGCATTATGCTTCAGGATGTTTCTCAAACTGGAGGTCAGTGCTAATGGTGTGTCCCAGGGGGTCAGTACTCGGCCCATGGCTAATTGCCATCTATATCAATGATTTGGATGAGGAATCATTATTAAGTGTGCAGCTGAGAGTAAAACAGGTTGTGTCACAGACAATGAAGAGGAGAATCAAGAATTGCAGTGGGAGCTTGATCAGACGTTGTAGGTGGGCTGAAGAATGTCAAATTCAGAAAATTGCTAAGGACAAATCAAATTAGATATCAGACATTGAATGCAAGGGCTCTGGGTACTGCCTGAGAACGGATACACCCTGGATGACAAGATTAAAGTTCGAGCCATGGACCCCGAGCATTAACCAAGGGGTCCATGGACCCCAGGTTGGTATCCCCCTGGTCCAGAGGGTTCTGGACAAAGTGCTGGGGTATGGGATTAGCCTGAATATGCATCTGATTCCGATCCCGATTTATTTAAAACAAGTAGTGAAATGCATCATTTGCGTTGGCAACCATCACACTCAAGAACGAGTTGGAGGCTGTAGCCACACATAGGCAGGAGATTGGGGCTGAGAAGAAAAATAGATCAGTCATGATGAAATGGTGGAGCAGACTCGATGGGCCAGATACCCTAATTTCTGCTCCTATATCTAACAGTCTTATTCTGGCGCCAGTACTGCATGCCCACCAAGCTTGGTAGAATGACACAAAACACAACAAGACAGCACATACCAAGCGACAAATCAATAGCTGCAAAACAAGCCCCCTTTGTTCCTTCCGCCCACCCACCTACGCACACACACAGTCTTTGAACTCCAAGACAGGATGTCCTCAGCCTCCAGCCTCCAGCAGACTGATGGATTCGCAGACCCTGGGGCCTGACTTTGTGGTTTCACTCATTATGTTCCACTGGTGCAGTTCTTCAGGAATGTATCAAGGGACCTGTTCCATTCACAGCTTCACTTAACGGATTAAGAATTTTTTTAACCGTAATAAACTTTATACATAATAAAAAAAATTATTTACAAAAATAAACCACGCAACGTCTTTCCATTCTTATTTACATTCAGTGGCCATTTTATTAGGTACACCTGTCCATTAAAGCAAGTATCTGATCAGCCAATCATGCAGCACACAAGCATGCAGACATGGTCAAGAGGTTCAGCTGTTTCTCGGACCAATCATCAGACTGGGGAAGGAATGTGATCCAAGTGGGACTTTGGTCTCGGCTCAAAATGTCGACTACACTCTCTTGTACAAGAGCTGCCTGGCCTGCTGAGTTCTTCCAGTATTTTGTGTGTGTTGCTTGGATTTCCAGCATCTGCAGATTTTCACTTGTTTGTTGACCGTGGAATGATTTGTTGGTGCCAGGCGGGTTGGTTTGAGTATTCCAGAAACTGCTCATTTCTTCTGATTTTCACACACAGCGGTCTTTAGAGTTTACAAAGGATGGAGAGAGAAGCAAAAAACATCCAGTGAGTGGCAGGTCTGTGGGTGAAAACACCTTGTTAATGAGAGAGGTCGGAGGAGAATGGCCAGACTGGTTCAAGCTGACAGGAAGGCGACAGTAACTCAGCAGTGGCGTGCAGAAGAGCATCTCTGAACATGCAACACGTCAAAACTTCAAGTGGATGACTACAGCAGCAGAAGACCACGAACATACACTCAGTAGCCACTTTTATTAGGCGCTTGTGGTACTTAACAAAGTGGCCACTCGGTGTATGCTAAGTAGTATTCTATTACATTTTTTCAAAACTACAGGAGCTATGGATGGTACACTACTGAAATAACTGAGGGGCTTCCTCACCCAACCCGGCCCTTCCCTCTCCAGCTATGGAAGAACCCTGTACCGTGGTCCTTCTGCACCAAGTCCTTATGCTGGCTGCACCAATCTTCAGTGCGCCCCTCAGTATGCACTCCTGTAACCTGAGATGAATGTGCCAGTCAGTTTCAGAAATAGCTATTGTACACTGAATCTTCAAAGTTCAAAGTTCAAAGTACATTGCCCATCAAAGCATGTGTGCCAAGCACAACCTTGAGATTCTCCTCCTTAAAGGCGCCTAGTAGAACCCGTTAAGAGAGCCCATCGAATCCCCAATATGGAAAAAAGGGAACAAATTGTGCACACAATAAGAAGTAAGCAAATAACATCCAGAAGTAAAGTTCACAAAAGTGAGTTTACAGCCACGAAGCTGGGCAACACGGCAGCCAGTCCAGGACAGAATCTGTGGGCTCTGAGTTAAGAGTAAATGGAACTTATCAGCTTCTTTTTTAGACACAGCAACATTCAGTACTGTATGCTGATAATAGTACAGAAACGCTCAGTACGTTAGAGTTGGCTCCATTTCCCGTGTCACAGCTGACAGTCCGCAGCTCAGTGAGGGCCGAGATATTAAAGGGGTGAGGAGGCAGCTGAGAGATGGCGGTGAATGAGCCTCTGCCCTTCCAAGCAATCTACTGGCCAGAAAATAGCCTTTATCTCTACACCGAGACTCTACAAGAAGATTAAATAAGTAATCTGATTGAGCCATTTAAGACGATTAAAGGATTCAATTACAGAAGGCTCGCTTTTCTGTTCAATCTTTCATGATTTTAGGGTGTTCTAAAGCCAATTTATTGTGGTTACTGTTGTACTGTAAGCAAAATGTTAGCAATGTCAGCTTCTATATACCAAAGGCTCAATAAACTGCTCCAGTAATGTTGATTGAAAAAAAGAAGTCTTGTCCCTTGAAGGAATGAGGAAAACATTGATCTAAGAAGTTGGGTTCCGTGGGGTCCAGGGCAAGTTGGAAAATTGGATCCAAAATTGACTGGACAAAGGACGTCACAGAGCAACACACACAAATTGCTGGAGGAACTCAGCAGGTCGGGCAGCAACCATGGAGAGGAATAAAGAGATGATGTTTGGGGCTGAGACCCTTCATCAGCACCCTGCTGGTCGAATGGTTGATCAGATTAACTGTCAGGGAGAGGAAGAAACTTTTAAGATGCTGTGAAGTTTTTGATTTAATAATCTTACAGCTTTTTCCATAAGCAAGAGAAAACCTGCGGGTGCTGGAAATCAAAGCAATTCTCACAACATGCTGGAGGAACTCAGCAGGCCAGGCAGAATCTATGAAGATGAAGAAACAGTTGATGTTTCAGGCCAAGACCCTTCAACAGGACTCCGTCCCGAATTTACGACTGGTCTCACCAATGTGGAGAAGGCCACATTGGGAACACGATATACAATAGATGATCCCAGCAGATTGGCAGGTGAAGTGTTGCCTTACCTGGAAGCACTGTTTGGGGCCATGGATAAAGGTGAGGGAGGGGGTGTATGGACAGGTATAGCACTTAGGCTGGATTCAGGAAAAGTGCTGGGAGGGAGATTAGTGGGGATGGATGAATGGACAAGGAAATCATGGAGGGAGCAATCCCTGTGGAAAGTGGAGAGGGGGAGGTTGGAAAGATATGTGTCATTGTAGGGTCCCATTGAAGATGGCAGATTCTGCGGAGGATAATGTGTTAGATGCAGAGGGCTGATGGGGTGGTTGGCAAGGACAAAAGGAACTCTATCACTGTTAAGGCTGCAGGAAGATGGGGTAAGATTTCAGGTCAATAATCTTTCATCCAATGGACAGAGATGAACAGATTTGAAAATGAAAAGAAATGGGAGGAGGGGAAAGTCTTGAAGTCTGCCTCCATTTCATTCATGTCTTCAGACCCTTGACCAGAGAGTGGGGAACATACAACATACTTACGCCCTGTAAGGACCTCAGGTCCTCAAGGACGACAAGTAATATTGAGTCTGTGCTGAAATTGTTGAGGCCCTCCTTGTCTCGAAGCATTAAAGGTGTAGGTTGTAATGGTTAATGGTGCTCTGAATGCTAACAATTAGATGACAAACAACTAACGAGGTAGATCCCTCCAACTGTTAGCTTGGCTTCGAGCTAACAAGAAGAGAGGATTCATATTTCACAGACTTCAGTCCCTAAAAACTTTACAATTTGCTAGTTTTCAAATGTAGTCATTGCGTAAGGAGCAGAATTAGGCCTTTCAGCCATCAAAACTGGCCCGCTATTCCATCATGGATGATTTATTTTTCATCTCAACCCCATTCTCCTGCTTTATCCTCGTAATCTTTACTAATCAAGAACCTATCGATATCTGCTTTAAATATACCCGATGACTTGACCTTCATGGCCATCTGTGCCAATGTCACCATCCTTTGGCTAAAGAAATACCTCCTTGTCTGATCTAACTTCTAACTTCTGTGTGGCTGTTATAATTAAGCTTCTGATTACTAGTAACTCCAAGATATTATATATTATACCCTGACTACCATTCAAAGGTCTGTATATGACTCCCATCAAGGTCCTTTTACCCCTACCGTTCCTTAACTCTACCCACAAGGATTCACGACTTCTGATCCTATGTCACCTCTTTCCAGGGATTTGATGTCATTTTTTACCAACAAAGCCACTCCACCCCCTTCTCCCTACCTGCCTGTCCTTTCCATACAATGTGTATCCTTGAATGATAAACTCACAGATCTTTTTTCAGCCATGACTCCGTGATGCCCACAACGTCACACCTGCCAATCTCTAACTGTGCTACAAGATCATCTACCTTATTCTGCATACTGTGTGCATTCAAGTATAACATTTTCAGTCCTGTGTTCATCACCCTTTTCAATTCTGCCCTCATGTTACACTTCAACTCATCCCACTGCCTGCAATTTTGCCCTGTCATCTGCCTGTTCTTCACAGTCTCACTACACACTGCATCTAGTGGTATACCAACAGCCCCATTTTCGGCTTATCACCCTGGTTCACATTCCCCTTCCAAGGTAGTTTAAACCCTCCCCACAGCTCTAGCAATCTTACCCACAAGGATATTGCTCCCTCTCAGATTTAGGTATAACCTATCCTTTTTGTACAGGTCAGATCTTCCCCAGAAATGATCCCGATGATCCAGAAATCTGAAACTCTGCCCCCTTCATCAATTCCTCAGCCACACACTCATCTACTGAATTATCCTATTCTTACCCTCACTGGTGCGTGACACAGTCAGATTACTTCCCTTGAGGATCTGCTTTTTAGCTTTCTATATTTTCTCTTCAGGACCTCCTCCCTTGTCCTACCTATATGTACCACAACTTCTGGCTGTTCACCCTCCACCTTTCGAGATCAGACAAGGAGGTATTTCTTTAGCCAAAGGATGGTGACATTGGCTGTGGCCCAATCCGAGGCATCCCTGTCCCTGGCATCTGGGAGGCAACAGACCATCTGCGTATCTTTTTCACATCCACAGAATCTCATGTCTGTTTCTCTAACGATAGAATCTCCTATCACTATTGTAGTCCTCTTCATTCCCCTCCCCCTCCCAGTCAGAGCCACGAAGCTAGACAGTGCCAGAGACCCAGATGCTGTGGCTTCCACCGGTAGGTCATTCCACCCAACAGAATTCAAGGTGGTATACTTATGACTGGGGAGAATGACCCCAGAGGTACTCTGCACTGCCTGCCTATTCCTTTCACTCTCTCCTGACAGTCACCCAACTACTTGCCTCTTGTAACTTATGGGTGACTACATCCCTGTAGCTCCCATCTTTCACCTCCTCATTCACCCACATGAGCCAATGGTCATCGAAGTTGCAACCCCAGTTCCTTAACACAGCCTCTAAGGAGCTGCACTCAATGCACTTTGTGCGTGTGAGGTAATGAGGGAAATTGGAGATCTCCCAGAGTTCACACATCTCCAACAAAGAGTATACCACTGGCCCTGAATCCATTCTCCATGTACCAGCTATGTGTTTATAGACAAAGAAAGATAAAAACAAAACTTACTTGAAACTTAATTAGAGCATTGGTTGTGCTGACTGAAGCCTGTTGAGCCTAAGCCTCCACTCTAATCAAGGCCCACTCCAACAATGGCTGCTCCCACAATGGCCACTCTACTTACACCATACTACTTTTTATTGGCACTTGCTAAGTTACTAATAACTGAAACTATCTCCTGCTCCCACGGACAACTCCTGAGAAGTCCTGCTCATTTTTGAAACCTGAGTCTCCACCTGGGACCAGCATGACTGACAGTAGCAAAAACCAAGAAGAAGCTACTGACATGAACATCATCAGTGATGGAGGGCCTTCGTGCTGCCCTAAACGCCGGTGGTGTAACGAGCGGTAAGTAAGCTGGTACTGTAAAGCGTTGCGCTAACCGCCACGCTCCCATGCCGCCCGACGGAATTGATTCAGGCAGTGAGTGGTTGCCCTGTTGAATAAATTGACACTGGGCAGTAAGATGGCAGCAGCTAAATAATCTGCATTCACTGTCTGTTCGCTGTATAAATTCTCTCCATCACTTCAAATACCTGAAACTAATTGAGTATAAACAGTGCAGTACTATTTACTTCTCGGCAATTTTGCAATGAAATTATGTGTTTTTAATGAGGCTAGGTCAAGCTATCTAAACCTCTCCTTGCAATCAGTGATGATGGAGAGGAAGGCAATTGATGCTGTTTTCATTTGATTCACTCTCTCAAGCTGCACAATCCGGTCAGCTGTGAAAACAAGACTCTCAAGGGGTCTATCTCAGTTATCTATGGGAGTGCAGAACTTCAACATTCAAAGTTCAAAATCAATTTATTGTCACCATATACAACCTTGAGGTTCATTTTGCTAGGTGGATACTCAATAAATCTATAGAATAGTGTGTGAAGATATTTCGCAACCAAAGGAGGTGTAAGGCACTCTGTTAACCTGGGGGTCACCCTTGGGCAAGGTATAGCACCTGCTTAGTATTACCCCCACCCCCCGAATCAGGGTCACATAGAACCATGGGAGCAGCTGGTCCATATCACAAGTCCTGGTTATGTGACCACTGATACCAGGCTATTCAGCCCATCGAGACTGCTCTGCTATTCCATCACAACTGATCGCTCATCCCTCTCAACCCCATCCTCCTGCAATCCCCCCGAAACCTTTGGCGCCCTGATTAATCAAGAACCTATCTTCCTCCATCTTAAGTATACCCAATGGCTTGGCCTGCACGGCCATCTGTGGTATTGAATTCCAAAGATTCACCACCCTATGGCTAAAGGAAATGGAGGGCTTGGTGGAAAGAAGGGCTGGATTAATCTTAGAGAGGGTTAAAAGGTTAGTACAACACTGTGGGCTAAAAGACCTGTACTATGTTCTACGTTTCAGTCTGGCAGAAACCAATTGTCCTCACCCAGCAACACACATCAAAGTTGCTGGTGAACACAGCAGGCCAGGCAGCATCTCTAGGAAGAGGTACAGTCAACGTTTCGGGCCGAGACCCTTCGTCAGGACTAACTGAAAGAAGGGCTATCATTTTGGATCTCCCCCTCCCCCTCCCACTTTCAAATCTCTTACTAGCTCTTCTTTCAGTTAGTCCTGACGAAGGGTCTCGGCCCGAAACGTCGACTGTGCCTCTTCCTAGAGATGCTGCCTGGCCTGCTGCGTTCACCAGCAACTTTGATGTGTTGCTTGAATTTCCAGCATCTGCAGAATTCCTCGTGTCCTCACCCAGTCTGTCTTCAGTGACCAATGGCCACCGTGAGCTCAGATCATCTCTCCATTCCCACACTGACCTGTCTGTTCTCGGCCTCATCCACTGCCAGGGTGACGACAAGACACAGACACGAGAAACGGCACCTCATAGTCCAGCGGGCTAGTCTGCCACCTGGGTGCCCAATGTCATGAACATTGTATTCTGCAGTTTGTGGCAACCCCTTGTGACCTTTCCTCTCTCTCTCCTCCTGACTCACCCAGGTTCTCTCACATGCGTTCGTTTCTTTCCAACATTCCTCCCAGCCCCCACTTCCCCAATTTCTTTATGTCCGTCTAACCTAGCAAATGCAATATCCAGGGTGGGAGAGATCTTTAACTCAGCTGCAATAGTGAGGCAATGAAAAATGTAAAATCAGCTTATAATCAATTCCATTCATCATAAACTACACATTTACAAGCATTAGGAATTTGCTGTGAGTCTATTAGCATAGCAATCAGCAAAGAAACAACATTCAACAATTATAAAAATAAAGAATTATGTAAAAATAAAGATAGAAGCTAAGGGACAGATATGGAATAAAATATGCATAAATACATAAATACCATCGTGTGTTGACAAGGCCCTGCACTCGAGTGGTCGCTCTCTTCCATGACGCTGTCAGAGGATGATACCAAAGTTCTGGGTCGACGATCTATGGATTGGACTGTTGCTCATTTAGACTCTTTCAGTTTTGTGTTTTATATTCTGTGTTTTTGCCCCCTCATTCCTGTTAGGTTTGCACAATTTGTTTTTTTTTGCTTGGGGGACATTGGGGCTTGGGGGTTTGATATTCTTGAAGGCAGTTGTACGATTTGTTTGTTTTTGGGGATTTTTTACGTGAGGAGTGGAGTTTGGTGTTTGACGTTCTTGGTGCCATCTGCACAATTTGTTTTTTTGCAAATGGGTGGGGGTTGATGTTCTCGTTGCCATTAGCGTGATTTGGGTTTTTTTTGCGCATGGGGTAGAGTTCATGTCTTTCTTTGAACACCTTCCATGGTTTTCTTTGTTGTGTGGCTGTTTGGAAAAGACAAATCTCAGAGTTGTATACTGCATACATTCTTTGATTTAAAAAAAGTGTACCTTGAACCTTGAACCAAAGCAAACAGCATTATAAAAAGTGGTTTAAAGTGTTTACAGTGCAGTGATGGGAGCGATAGACAGAGGGGGGTGGTGGGGGGGATAACCAGAATAGATGATCTGGAGAAAGTTAGGCCAAAAGGTCTGTTTCCATGTTATGTTGCTTTGTGGCTCTGTGTCTATTCTGTGGCCAATGTTTATTCTCAATTAATGTCCCTAAAACTGTAAAACTTGTGGGTGCTCAGTACTAAATGCTCAACTCATCAATGGCAACCACGATCCCTCAAAGCCAGTCCCATTCGTCAGCTTTTGTCCCATATCCCTCCAAACCAGGGGAGTCGACGATGCTGTCATCTACCCGCTGAACAGAGCCTACTCCCATTTGGATAAGCTGGGCAGCACTGTGAGGATCATGTTTTTTGATTTCTGAAGTTGCTTCAATAACATACAGCCCTCATTGCTGGGGGAAAAGCTCTGTTTAGTGCAGATTGGCACTTCCATTGTATCCTGGATAATGGACTACCTGACTGGCAGACCACTGTTTGTGTGGCTTCAGAGCTGTGTGTCAGACATGGCTATATGTAGCACTGGGGACCCATAGGGGATTGTATTGTCTCCCCTCCTGTTTACCCTGTGTACCTCAGATTTTAGATACAGAATCATGTCATCTGCAGAAATTCTCTGATAACTCAGCAATAGTTGGGTGTATAAAGGGAGGACGGGAGGATGAATACAGGGCCCTGGTGGAAGACTTTGTCGAATGGTGCAAGCTGAATCATCTGCAGCTCAACATCAGTATGACAAAGGAGATGGTGATGGACTTTAGGAAGTTTAAGCCTGCTCTGCTCCCTGTTACTGTAGATGGTGAGGATGTGGATGTGGAAAGGACCTGTGAGTACCCAGAGTGCACCTGGATGACAGACTTCAGTGGAGCATCAACACAGAGGCTGAGTACAAGAAGGGCCAGAGTCTCCTCTACTTTCTGAGGAGACTGAGGTCCTTCGGAGTATGCAGGCCTCTCCTTTACACGTTTTACCAGCCTGTTGTTGCCAGTACATTTTCTATGTGTTTGGTGTGCTGGGGCAATGGCATCAACACCGGTGATGCCAACAGGCTCAATAAACTGATTAGAAAGGCTGGCTCTGTTATAGGAGTCAAACTGGACACACTGGAGGCTGTGATAGAACAAAGGCCCCTGTGGAAATTCCTGGCAATTCTGGACAATGTTTCTCACCCTCTGCACGCCACCTTGGCTGAACAGAGGAGCACTTTTAGTAATAGACTAAGACAACTGCACTGCTCCAAAGAGCACCATGTGAGGTCATTCTTACCCTCGGCCATTAGTCTCTATAATGAGTCAACCTATAGCTGGGGAAGTGATGACCCCCTCTTGTTAGACTGTTTGTGGTAACTTATTTTTTATTTATTCTTCTTACTTCTCTTTTAATATTGTATGTCTGTGAAGTTGTAATGCTACTGTGACACTGTAATTTCCTTTGGGATCAATAAAGTATCTATCTATCTTGTTTTTGATTCTATTTCACTGGGGAACAGAAGATTGTGTGCAATCACCCTATCAATGCCCCTCATACGATTTATAGGTGTCCAGGGAGGGGTACCAACTCTGGTGAAGGGGCTTCTTGTGCCCACTCCTGGGCAGCTCACTCACCTTCGGTCCCCACCAGACACTCCGCTCACACCTGTGGCTCCGGGTATCTGTCCGTCTTGAAATTTGACCTTCCAAAATGAAACATTTCATGCTTTTCCAGGCTGAACTCCACCTGCCGCTTCTTAGCCCTGTGCAACCTACAAGAAACCATCACACTATTCACAACCCCATTAACCTTCATTGGGAATGGCTGTGGGCGAGCTCAGTGTGTGATGGGTGGATGGAACCCACCGCTGTGGCAGGGCTGCAGTGCAGTCTGGGGCTTGATAGTACGACCATAAGACGTAGGAGCAGAATTAAGCCATTTGGCCCATTGAGGCTCCTTCTCCATTCCATCATGGCTGATTTCAACCCTATTCTCCCGCCCCTAACCTTCAACGCCCTTACTAATCAAGACTTATGAAACTCTGCTTTAAATATACCCAATGACTTGGCCTCCACAGCCATCTGTGGCAATGAATTTCACAGTTACACCATGTTTTGGCTAAAGTAATTCCTGCACATCTCTGTTCTAAAGGGACATCCTTCTATTCTGAGGCTGTGACGTCTGATCCTGGACTTCCCCACTATAAGAAATACCCTCTCCATGTTGACTCTAGCTGCACTCAGTGACCACTATATTAGATACCTCCTGTAGGTTCATTTTCTTCTGCTCTGCAGTCCATCCACTTCAAGGATTGATGTGTTGTGCATTCAGGGATGTTCCTGCACACCACTATTATAACACATGCTTATTTGAGTTACTGTCACTCTCCTGTCAGCTTGAACCATTCTCCCCTGACCTCTCACATTAACAAGGCATTTTCACCCATAGAACTACTGCTCACCAGATATATTTTGTTTCTTAGACCATTCTCTGTAAACCTGGGGACTATTAAGTGTGAAAATCCCAGATCAGCAGTTTCTCAGCTAAGACCATAAGACATTGGAGCAGAATTGAGCCATATGGCCAATCAAGCCTGCTCTGCCATTCTGTGATAGCTGATTTATTATCCCTCTCAGCCCCACTCTCCTGCCTTCTCCCTGTAACCTTTGACACCCTGACTAGTCAAGTACCTATCAACCTCCACTTTAAATACGCTCAATGATTTGGCCTCTACAGCCAGCTGTGGCAATGAATTCCAGATTCACTACCCTTTGGCTGAAGAAATTCCTCCTCATCTCTGTTCTAAATGGGTGTCCCTCTAGTCTGAGGCTGGTCCTAGACTCCCCCACTATAGGAAACATCTTCTCCACATCCACAGACCTTTCAATATTCGATAGGTTTCAGTGAGATCCCCCTCATTCTTCTAAACTCCAGCAAGTGCAGGCCCAGAACCTTCAAATGCTCCTCGTGCATTAACCCTTTCATTCCTGAAATCATTCTCGTGAACCTCCTCTGGACACTCTCCAATGCTAGATCATCTTTTCTTAGATAAGGGGCCCACAGCTGTTCACAATACTCCAAGTGCAGTCTGGCTAATACCTCATAAAACCTCAGCATTATATTCTTACTCTTTATTATTTGTTATTTGAGTTATATTGGTTGTATTTTTAATCTGTTCTTTAAAAATCAAAAGAACGGGAAACCAGAATCTGTCTGGACAGGAGAGCGAACAAAAACTCAAGTATACCCTCAGTTATACCCCAGAACAGCAATTCTATGGGTGAAAATGCCTTGTTAATGTGAGGGGTCAGAGAGATTTTTTTCTGCATTTTGGATGTGAACTTTGAACAAGAGACTTTTTTCAGTCTAATAGTTTTTATATTCTGAGTTTCTTCACCCAAACTTCTCATTTTTTTTTGTGTGGGGAGGAAGATTTGGGATCGATGTGCCTGTTCCATTTTTGTTCAGTTTTTTTTGTGGGGAGGTGAGATTTGGGGGTCGATAATTGTGCTGTTTTTTTTTCTTTCTTGGTATCATGGCTACAGTGAGAATTGAAGAATTTCAGAGTTGTATACTTTAGTAATGAACAAACATTTGAATTAAACATGAGTAGGGGAAATGGTCCTCAAACCTCCCCATCTGGCACTAACAAACATCCCATGGTCAAAGTCACTGAGAGCACACTTCTTCCCCATTCTGATGTTTGGTCTGAACAATAACCGAACTTTTGACTATGACTGCATGCCTTTATGTATTGAGTTGCTGCCACATGATTGGCTGATTAGATATTTGCATTGAGGTGCGAAAGTCTGCAGATGCTGGAAATCCAGGCAACACGCACAAAATGCTGGAGGAACTCAGCAGGCCAGGCAGCACGAAACATCAACTGCTTACTCTTTTCCATAGATGCTGCCTGGCCTGCTGAGTTCCTCCAGCCATTTTATGTGTGTTGCTCAGATATTTGCATTAAATGGTTCAATTTAATATCTGAGAATGTATACAGTATACAACCTGAAATTCTTACTCTTCACAGAAGTTCCTGAAACAAGAAACTCCATAGAATGAAGGATAGAAAGCCCTGAGGCACCCCACCCCCGGCTCCCTTCGCACAAGCAGCAACAGAAGCACTAACAACACCCCCACCCCCACCACCACCATGTAGCAATAGCAAAATCTCCCAAAAGAGCCCTTGATCCCGAGTCCATCAAGAACTACAGTGCATAACCCAGCACGTCAGTATCTCAGCCAGGCCCTCAGCAGGCATAGAGATATACCTGACAAGTGGCCACTCACTGCAGACCTTCAAATCTCCGATAGGTTCCAGGGAGAATCCCAATCCTTCTTCCAAACTCAAGTGAGTAATCCAGTCAAAGTCTCCAGAGGGGCGCCCATCACCATAATCCAGTATTGAGGAAGGAGGACCAGGATGAGAATCACTGGCATACGTTGTGAAATTTGTTAACTTTGTGGCAGCAGTGCAATGCAATACATGATAACACCTCGATAAAGAAAAACATGAATTACAGTAACTATGTATGTATTTAAATAGTTAAATTAAATAAGTACTGTGAAAAAATAGGAAATTAAAAAAATAGTGAGGAGCAACACACATCAAAGTTGCTGGTGAACGCAGCAGGCCAGGCAGCATCTCTAGGAAGAGGTACAGTCGACGTTTCGGGCCGAGACGCTTCGTCAGGACTAACGTCCGAAACGTCAGCTATTCCTCTTCCTGGAAATGCCGCCTGGTGCCCGAAATGTCGACTGTACCTCTTCCTAGAGATGCTGCCTGGCCTGCTGCGTTCACCAGCAACTTTGATGTGTGTTGCTTGAATTTCCAGCATCTGCAGAATTCCTCGTGTTTACATTTTTAAACAGTGAGGAGGTGTTCATGGATTCAATGTCCATTCAGGAATCGAATGGCAGAGGGGAAGAAGCTGTTCCTGAATCACTGTGTGTGCCTTCGGGCTTTTGAACCTCCTCCCTGACGGTAATAATGAGAAGATGGCGCGTCCTGGGTGGTGGAGATCCTTGATGATGGACACTGCCTTTCTGTTCTGAGGCTCCACTCCTGGAAGAAGACCTGGATATTGTGGAAGCTAATGCCCACGATGGAGCTGGGTTTTTTCGCAACTCTCTGCAGTTTACTTCGATCTTGTGCAGTCGACCACCCCCCACCACCCCCACCTCCATAACAAGCGGGGATGCAGCCAGTGAGAATGCTGTCCATGGTACGTCTGTAGAAATTTGCGAGTGTTTTTGGTGACATACCAAATCTCCTCAAACTCCTAATGAAATATAGCCGCTATTTTGCCTCGTTTGTAGCAGCATCGATGGGAGAGGAGCCAGGAAAAATGGAAGCTTTTAAAAATCACCATTTGGAGATGGCCGTGACAGGTGTCAGCACAAAACAGTCCGAGAGACAGCAAGTATCTGAAACCCTCTCAAGTACAGGAGAATAGGAATCTAAATCACACTTTATTGTGCTAACAGGTACAGATTGATTGGATTGGAGCTTTCGAGACTTCACAGCTCCTTCTCAAGCTCAGTTATAAACAACTTTAGATGAGATCTGTCTAATCTCAAAAGCTCTTAATTGGTTGTTTCTCCTTGTTTAATGGGTTTTATTATATCCAGAAGATTAGTCACATTCTTCGGGATGGTTGTTGCTGCACTGAACCATTAATCAGCAGGCGCAGCAGTCGTAATTAAAGTTGTGATGCAGTGGTGGTTAAAAGTTCACAAATTTTCCAGTGCAGCCTTCTGTTCAAACTCTGCCGAGGTAGAGGAGGAGAGAGAAAAAAATATATATATTGCGACGAATCAGCTTGAAACTGCGCAGACAAAACTTCCTTGGATGTTGCCAGGATCTGAGGATCTGTGTTACAGGGAGAGGCTGAAGAGAACAAAGAGCAGAGGAGAACAGAGCAGAGAAACAGGCCATTCGGCCCACCATGTTGTACTGAACCAACTAAAAAACAAATCAGAATCAGAATCAGGTTTATTATCGCTGGCACGTGTCGTGAAATTTGTTAACTTAGCATCAGCAGTTCAATGCAATGCATAATATAGAAGAATAAATAAATAAATAAATAGATTACACGTATATTGAATAGATTAAAAATCATGCAAAAAACAGAAATAACATGTATTTAAAAAGTGAGGTATTGTTCAAGGGTTCAATGTCCATTTAGGAATCAGATGGCAGAGGGGAAGAATCTGTTCCTGAATCACTGATTGTGGACTTCAGGAAGGGTAAGACGAAGGAACACATACCAATCCTCACTGAGGGATCAGAAGTGGAGAGAGTGAGCAGTTTCAAGTTCCTGGGTGTCAAGATCTCTGAGGATTTAACCTGGTCCCAACATATCGATGTAGTTATAAAGAAGACAAGACAGTGGCTATGCTTCATTCGGAGTTTGAAGAGATTTGGTATGTCAACAAATGTCCTCAAAAACTTCCATAGATGTACTGTGGAGGGCATTCTGACAGGCTGCATCACTGTCTGGTATGCGGGGAGCGGGGGGCTACTGCACAGGACCGAAGGAAGCTGCACTGCAGAGGGTTGTAAATCTAGTCAGCTCCATCTTGGATACTAGCCTAGAAAGTACCCAGGACATCTTCAAGGAACGGTGTCTCAGAAAGGCAGTGTCCATTATTAAGGACCTCCAGCACCCAGGCCATGTCCTTTTCTCACTGTTACCATCAGGTAGGAGGTACAGAAGCCTGAAGGCACACATTCAGCACACACATAAATCAAAAACACCCAAACACTAATCTCTCCTACCTACAACATGTCCATATTCCTCCATCTTCCTTGCATTCAGGTGCCTATCCAAATGTCTCTTAAGAGCCTCTAAGGTATTTTCCTCTACCACCATACCAGGCATCCACCATTCTCTGAGTAAAAATCTTACCCCCCACATCCCCTTCAAATTTAACCCCTCTCATCTTCAATGCATGCCCTCTGGTATTCGACATTTTAACCCTGGGAAAAAGATACTCTCTGTCCAATCTATCTATGCCTCTCATAATCTTGTAAACCTCTGTCAGATCTCCCCTCAGCCTTTGCTGCACCAGAGAAAATAACCCAAGTTTGTCCAGCCTCACATGACAACACATTCCCTCTAAACCAAACAGCATCTTGGTGAACCTCTTCTCCAACCATCTCCAAAGCCTCAGCACCCTTCCTATAGTGAGTGTTGTGGTTAGAACTTCATTCCCTGGAGTGCAGGAGAATAAAGTGAGACTAGATAGAGGTATAAAAAATTATGGGGCCCCTGGTGAGTTCCTTCTGCACCGTTTTGTAGTCCTGTACAAAATTATAGATAGGGTAAATGCAAGCAGGCTTTTTCCACTGAGGATGGGTAAGACCAGAACTGGAGGTCATGAGTTAAAAGTCAAAGGCAAAATGGTTAAGGGGGAACCTGAGGGGGAATTTTTTCACAGAGAGTAGTAGGGATATGGAATGAGCTGCCGGTGGAAGTGGTGCACGTGGGTTTAATTGCAACATTTGAGAATTTTAGATAGGTACATGGATAGGAGGCATATGAGAGGCCATGGTTCAGGTGTAGGTAGAAGGGACTAGGCAGAAGATCATGCCAGCATGTACTAGGTGGGCCAAAGGGAGTTCTTCTGTGTTGCAGTGGTCCTTGAAGCTATGATACTAAATGGGTTGAGCTTTTCAGAGGTTACCAATGACAATGTAAGGATACTAAGCAGAAGGCCAGGCCAGCACAGATTAGATGGGCCAAAGACCCTGTTTCTGTGCTGTAGTTCTCTGCGACTCAATGACACCAGACAGAGGCTACCAATAACGATATAAGGGTATGCATTAGACTTTAGCAGGAGGGTCGCCTTCAGTTCTGTTCACTGCATCAGAGCTGACTTACAGTGAGTTATAAGAAGACGGACATTACAGAGGACATAGCCGCTGCTCGGTAGGTTTCCCATCCACAACCATTCACTCACTCCTTCACTGACGCAGAGTGGCAGCAATGAATACCATCGACACGATGCACTGCACCAACTCACCAACGTTCCTGACAGAGTGTCTTCCAAACCCCCTCTCCTCACTTGGAAGTTGCCTTCCAAGCTACACACCATTCTGACTTGGAAATATATCATAGTTCCTTCACCATCACTGGCTTGAATTCCAGGAACTCCAGCCTTACCAAAGTTGTGGGCATAGCAACATCTCAAGATGTTGGTTCAGTCTGTGGAAACCCACATACCTCGAACGAATAAAAACCCTTCCGTCCCACATCACCCTCCATTTTTCTCTCATCCATGTGCCTCGGACTCTCTTAAATGTGCCTAATGTATCTGCCTCCTCCACCTCCCGTAGAGGAGCCACTGTAACTAAGTCACACAAACAACAAAGGATTAATATCCATATTACCTGAGGGGTAAGTCCACAAAATAGCTGCTGTGATGCATCTAGTGTGGTGGTAACGTGGGTAGTGCTCGTTGCTCTTACTTTCAGCTTCCACCATTTGGCTAACAGTCTTGCGAAAAGGAGAGCTGAATGTGTACATCTTTCCCTGCCGGTACGTAGTCTCTCCAAGAGAAGCCTCATGTACTGCTTCCTTGCTGACAACAAACAGAAACAGAACTCCTTTCGGACTTAGGCCGAACTGCAGAGAATGGGGGGGGGAGGAGGTCTGGCCCCTGCACACGTAGCACACAGCCCCATCAGTATGTGGCCATGCCCTGGTGCCCGTGAACCAGATCCCCAGCGATGGGTAAATAGCCCCACTGCCTTGTGGGCAGCCTTGAGAGAGATGAAGGCTACGGGAGTAAATCCAGACAGCACATCTGAAGTGGAGCTCCTAAGGCAGCTGGACATCATTGAACATCCTTCCGGCAGCTCCTGCAGCCGAGCTGGTGCCAGATATCTTGCTTCATAAACCTTCCTTTGGACTGCACTGGTGAGAACAAGAGGGGAATGCTGATGACTGGGCATCTCAGGATCCCCACACATTCCACCCAGGCTTGTGACGATGATCATCATTACCCATTGTATTCGAGGCAGCCGGATGCCAACCAACCAATGTTGGCCTGAGCAATATTGTGGAGGCGAGCTCTACAATTGTCCCACCCTCTTGGTAAACAGTTTTGCCTGAAATCCTAATTCCGACATTCTAAAATTCCAAATATGAACTACTCTCTGTATGATAAAAATGAAATAAGCAGATCCCTTTAAATCTTCCTCTCACCTTAAACCAATGCCCTCTTGTTTTTTAAATTCACTGCCACAGGGAGAAGGTTAAGATTATACCATATCTCTGCCTCTCATAATCTTCGATACGTCTGCTTGGTCACACGTTATCCTCCCTTTGTTCCAGAATATAGGTAACGTTTATAAGAGGTGCATCCCCAAGAAGTGGGTGGTGGGGTGGAGATACCAACGGGGGGAGAAGGTGCACATTCCTCTCCACTGGCCTGCAGGTCACCCTTGGGCTTAGCCCTCCCAATCAAGGTCATGTGAAGCCATGGGAGCAGGTGGTGGATGGTCGTATGAGCAGCTGGTACATATCACAAGTTCTGGTTATGTGACCACTGACACCAAGCAGAAAATCTCTGAAGAGTATTGACAATGGTTGGGTTCACCCATCTTGTAAAGACACTGCCCAGAAGAAGGCAAAAACAAACCACTTCTGAAGAAAAAATTGCCAAGAACAATCACGGTCATGGAAAGACCACAATCGCCCATGTCATACAACGTGGCATATAACAAACAACCCCAAGAAGGCAACATCCAACATCAAAGATCCCCAACATTTGGGCCATGCCAAATTCTTGCAGCTACCATTGGGGAGGAGGTACAGAAGCCTGAAGTCCCACACCACCAGGTTCAGGAACTGCTATAGTGGTGATAGAAAGTCTGCGAACCCTGTAGAATTTTCTCTGTTTCTGCATAAATATGACCTAAGATGTGATCAGATCTTCATGCGTCCCAATACTAGATAAGGAGAACCCAATTAAATAAATAACAATAAAACATTATACTTGTTCATTTATTAAGAGAAAAATTATTAAGAGAAATATTACATGTATTTGTTGGAAAAAGTATGTGAACCTCTGGGGTAACACCTTCTACAAAAGCTACTTGGAGTCAGATGTTTCAATCAATGAGATGAGATTGGAGGTGTTGGTTGTAGAGGTGCCCTGCCCTATAAAAAAAGACTCACAAAGTCACGTTACTGCCAGAGTCAGCTCTTCTCAAGAAAGATCTGTTTATGTGCACCATGCCTTGATCAAAATAACTTTCAAAGGACCTTAGAAGAATTGTAGAGATGCATGAAGATGGAAAAGGCCACAAAAGCATTTCTAAAGACCTGATGTTCATCAGTCCACAGTAAGAGAAATTGTCTACAAATGGAGGAAACTCAGTACTGTTGTTACTCTCCCTAGGAGTGGGTGTCCTGCACAGATCACACCAAGAGCACAACGTACAATGCTGAAGGAGATGAAAAAGAACCCAAGGGTAACAGCAAAAGACTTGCAAACATCTCTAGAACTTGCTAAAGTCTCTGTGCATGTGTCTACTATAAGAAAAACACCAAACAAGAATGGTGTTCATGGAAGGACACCATGGAGGAAACTACTGCTCTCCAAAAAAACATTGCTGCACCTCTCAAGTTTGCAAAAGACCACCTCCCATCCTCATTCTACTCACCATATCATTACGGCCGTTTCTCCATCTTCCTTGAAGAGGCACACAGAGGCAGCGGGTAGAGCTGCTCTCCCACAGTTTCAGAGATCTGGGTTTGTTCCAATCTCTGGCACCATCTGTGTGAAGTGCGCATGTCCTACCTGTGACCATCCGCTTCCTCCCACATCTCAGGGGGTGAGCTCATTGTCTGCTGTAAATTGGCTCTTGCGTGTGGGTGAGGGGATTAGAACTTGGGTGAATTTGGAGGGGAGGTACACGAGGCCTCCATTGGTCGGAGTTGAGCATGGGATGATGTGTTCTAGCTGTCTATGTGACGCAGAAGCCAGGGCAGTGCGATATGGAGAGCCGCTGTTGCCCATGCAGCAGCCTCCCCCATTTCCACGCAGCTGATGAATCCAAAGGAACGGTAAAGACCAATATGATGTGGCAACAGCGGAATTCCAGGGGTTGCCAACATAGGACTGCCTTGGGAACTTCAGCTCTGTATTTTTCTCTCAGGGTTTATTTCCAAAGCCTTCCCCATGAGTGGGTATGGCAGCGGAGGTTTGAGACCAGAGTTTTCCTTCTCCTAGATGAGCTGCCAACCACAGCTGACGAGCCCATCTGTCCAAAGCGACTGGTTTTAAGGCACCAGTAACCTGCCTTTGGCCCTTCTCCTGTCAGTAGACGAATGTTTACCTTTATGACAGCAAACATCTTCCATACAAAACTCATTCTTTAATCTTGAAGGGAGGTCGATCTTTAGGTTTCAATTAAAGTAAATCTTCAATATTGGCAACAAAGCAATTGATCAGAAATGTCAACTAAACATTAGGTTTAAAGTCTGGAAAAAAATTTCTGAGGGTGTGCAGCTATATTTCCATAGGAGTTTGATGTGATTTGGTCTGTCACCTAAAACACTTGAAAATTTCTATAGATACGGTATACCTTGGAGAGCATTCTGACTGGCTGCATCAGTGTCTGGTATGGGAGGGCTACTGCACAGGATCGAAATAAGCTGCAGAGAGTTGTAAAATTAGCCAGCTCCATCATGGGTACTAGTCTCTGTAATATCCAGGACATCTTCAAGGAGTAGTACTCAAAAACGTGGCATCCATGATTATATACTCCCACCGCCCAGGACGTGCCCTCTTCTCATTGCTACCGTCAGGAGAGATACAGGAGCCTGAAGGCACACACTTAGCAATTCAGGAACAGTTTCTTCCTCTCTGCCATCTGATTTCTGAAAGGATATTGAACACCTGAACACTACCTCACTGCTTTTTTATTTCTTTTTTTTGCACTACTTATTTCACTTAACTATTAAATATATATACTTATGGTAATACAGTTTTTTTCCTGTCTGTTATCATGTATTGCGTTGTGCTGCTGCTGCAAAGTTAACACATTTTACGACATATGCCAGTGATATTGAACCTGATTCTGTTTCCGGTCCCTCGAGGTTTGATTTTTACTCATTGTACAGGAACTGAGAACTCCAGTGTGGACAGTCCCAGGCCCGGCTGCAAAAGGAGGAGAGTTAGGCACGGGGCTAGCAAAGCCATCCCGTAAAAACCCAGAGCTACAGAAGCTCCAAAGACCTCATCCCTGGAAGAGGAAGGATCTTTGCCAAGAAGATGTACGAAGTCGTGTGGTGAAAGCAGAAGGCACAGGGTCAGTCAAACTTCTGTTGGCCCAGGACAGGGGACTCTGGCCAGCTGCTATTGGCCAGAGGCTATTGGTGGCCTGTGGGCTTAAGAAGAAGAAGACAGGAACTGGGCATCAGTGGCAAGCCCACAATTGGTGCATCAATTGCTCTGCCCAAGACTGCAAGAAATTGCGGAGGTGTGGACGCAGCTCAGCACATCACGGAAACCAGCCTCCCCCTCCATAGACTCCGTCTACACTTCTCACTTCCTCGGTAAAGCAGCCTACATCTTCAAAGACCCCTCCCACCCCGTAAATTCTCTCTTCTTCCCCCTCCCATCAGGCAGAAGACACAAAAGCCTGAAAGCGTGCAGCACCAGGCTGAAGGACAGCTTCCCCCACAGTTATGAGACTACTGAACAGTTCCCTAGTACAATAAAATAGAGGACACATACTTAAGGTGAGACGGGGTAAGCTCAAAGATGTTTCCAAAATTGGGAGGGGGCACTGCCTCAGGAGAGAAGGTTGTCCCTCTAGAACAGAGATGAAGAGGAATTTCTTTAGCCAGAGGGTGGTGAATCTATGGAATTCATTGCCATCGTTGGCTGTGGAGGCCAAGTCATCAGGTATATTTAAAGTGGAGATGGATAGATTTTTGATTAGTCAGGGCATCAAAGGTTATGGAGTGAAGGCAGGAGAATAGGACTGAGAGCAAAAATAGATTATGCATGATGGAAATGCAGAGCAGGGTCGATGGGCCAAATGGCCGAATTCTGCTCCTATGTTTTATGCTCGTGTTTGGGTGAGGCAGGCTTGGAGTTGAACAAGTTCACGGGAGAAAGAAGCTCTGATTCCAAGGTAGTACTGCGTCCCACTGCACAGACTAAAGCCCCAACAGACAGGGTGGAACTGCAGAGCACTGCCAACATGGCGTTGCTCTATGGAGGATACATGATACCGCGGCCTTGACCACTCTCTCTCAAAAAAATCCCATTTGCGAGGAGAGATCCTCCCAGATCCTTGGATAATATTTACCCCTTAATTGATATTCCTGGTTTGTCACGTTGATGTCCATGGGAGATTTCTGTGCGAAACGGATGTCATATTGTGTATGTTCCTTTAAGTGCTACCTAAACCCCATGATGTGCCTGATGATACACTGTGGTACCAGCCACCATGGTTAGTTGAGCGATGACTGACTTCAATTGGTTAGGCCTTCTATCATCCTTTCCAGACGGCAAGTCTTTGGACATCCCACACAACAGTCCCGCAGAAAGAATTCATCAGCTGCTCTGAAACAGATGTGGAAGGCACTACAGAAAGGCAGGTCTCTTCACACCTTCAGACTGCGAGAAGGGAGACTTGTGGAAGTTTATTCAACTTCGAGGAGCCACGGTCGCACAATGCCATTACAGCTCTGGAGAGTTCAGAGTTTATTTCCAGCGCTGTCTGTAAGGAGTTTGTCTGACGTCCACATAAATGTTTGGATTTCCTCCGGGTGCTCTGATTTCCTCTCGCCTTCAAAGACATACTGGTTGGTCTGTTAATTAGGCATCGTAAGTTATTAAACGGGCGGGTTGCTGGGCAGTGAGGCTCATTGGACCAGAACGTAGTTATGTGCTGTATCTCTAAATTTTAAAGGCCTAATTTGGAGTATTGTGTGCAGTTTTGGTCACCTACTTACAGGAAAGATGTAAATAAGGTTGAAAGAGTACAGAGAAAATTTACAAGGATGTTGCTGGGTCTGGAGGGCCTGAGTTAAAAGGAAAGATTGAATAGGTTAGGACTTTATTCCTTGGAATGCAGAAGACTGAGGAGATTTGATAGAGATATACAAAATTATGAGGAGTATAGATATAAACTGGTGTTTGCACGTGGCCAAGTGGTTAAGGCGTTTGTCTAGTGATTTGAAGGTCGCTAGTTTGAGCCTTGACTGAGGCAGCGCGTGTGTCCTTGAGCAAGGCACTTAACCACACATTGCTTTGTGACGACACTGGTGCCAAGCTGTATCGGTCCTAATGCCCTTCCCTTGGACAACATCGGTGGCGTGGAGAGGGGAGACTTGCAGCATGGGCAACTGCTGGTCTTCCATACAACCTTGCCCAGGCCTGCGCCCTGGAAACCTTCCAAGGTGCAAATCCATGGTCTCATGAGACTAACAGATGCCTATTAAAAAAAAGATAGGGTAAATGCAAGCTGGCTTTTTTGCACTGAGGTTGGGTGGGACTGCAACCAGAGATCATAGATCATAGATTAAGGGTGAAAGGTGTAAAGGTTTAAGGGGAACATGAGGGGAAACTTCTTCAGAGAGCTGAACAAGCTGCCAGTGTAAGTGATGCATGCCAGCTCGGTTTCAACATTTAAGAGTTTCAATAGGTACCTGGATGGGAGGGGTGTGGCAGTTTATGGTCCGAGTGCGGGTGGATGGGAGTAGGTAGTTTGAATGATACTGTTTCTATGCTGTGTTTTTCTATCAGTCTAAAAGTTAAAAAAATTATATTGACTGACCCAGGTATCTATGGGATGGCCCGTTCAACACATCACCACTGCCCACTGTATGCAAGGACGCAGTGCTGACATATTCAGTGACAGAACCGTGAGCGTTTATCACACGAGTCTGAAGGTCGATACCACAGGTCAAAGCTGAAGTTTGAAGAAAAAGGTCGGCAATTCCGTAAGTCAAGGTCCAAAGTGTGCAAGTCTGGGCCAGGGACTAGTGGGGGTTGGAGGTCTGGAGGTGGCCTGTCTGTGTGTGTTAGTAGTGGGTGGTTGGGAGGGAGGAAAGTGGTTTGGTTTGCTGTTGTTTTGTTGCTTATTGTGTTTTGTGTTGCTCTGCTGAACATTGTGGGCACGCTACGTTGGCGCCGGAATGTGTGGCGACACTTGCGGGCTGCCTCCGCACAATTCTCACTGATTTGACTTGTCGCCAAAGACGCACTTCACCGTATGTTTCGACGTATGTGTGACAAACAAAATCAATCAGTCCGCAAGGTTAACCTAGAAGCAGGACAAAGAAAGGAAGGAATAAAAGACACCCTTACACCTTTTATTTAGCAAAAATGTTTTTAATCTTTCCTGGTGCTCCTGTTTCTGTACAAGTAGCAAATCTGCAGAACTTCAAAATAGGAAGGCATGGTATTTACAGAGCCTGGACTGCACACCAAACATCACAGTCGTTTCAAGTCTGAAACAATTTTATAAATTTAATCAGTAATCTTAATATAGTATTAAAATCCATTTGATTGCATTTTTACCAGAAGTAGACTTTTAGTACCATCATAATGAGGTGTACAGTTATAATTACCTATTCATACAAAACATATTAATGGCCAGAGGCATTCTGACCTCTTGTACTCAATGCTTGCACTTTTAAAGGTAAATCACATTCTAAAATCTAGCTCCATCATGCAACAGTCTCCTGGCAAAGACGCAGGAGACTTGAAAACAACACAATTAGGGGTAATTTGACCTTCAGAATATAGCTTTCTGGCTCTTACCCGGTCTTCTTCACACACACACTCTCTCTCTCTCTCTCTCTCTCTCTCATTCAGTCAACCAACCCATGGAAAGAAAGGGCAGAAAGGACTTTAATATTATCTAAGTACCTGGACTATTGCCACAATTAGGGGTAACTTGACCTTCAAGATATAGCTTTCCTTCTCTGTTTCTCCCTCTCTCCCATTCCATCTGTCAACCCAAGGAAAGAAAGGCCTTTAACATTATCTAAGTATGCAAGCTATTTCCTCTACAAGGGGTAATTTGACCTTCAGAATATGGCCTGCTTTCTCCCTTTCTCTCCCATTCAGTCTGTCAACTTCATGAAAGAAAGGGCTTTAACATTACCTAAATACCCGAGCTATTGCTACCAATCTACTGGGCACAGGGGGAAACAAACTGGGTTTTCCATCAATTCAATGGTATTGGAACGGCTTGTGAAAAGAAATTGTCTCCTGTTAGGTTGGATAAGTAAAATACTCTTCTTTTTAATCCCACCCCATAGCCCCCTACCCAAGGCCAAAAGTTCCGCCTCTCATTTTATATAGCCACAGTATCTGCTTTGGATCAGCAGGTATTGGTAATTGGCTTGGGTTTCACTTGGTCTCCTGGAGGGAGACAGTGGGCAAACGTTCCACAGGAAACAAGTACAGAAGACACACCGATCTTGGAGGGGGAGGCGGGGGGTGTGGAATTGGCAGATGGTGCGGGAGATCTCTTCACTTCCCAACCTCTACAGTGCCAGATGCTCTGCACTCACAAGCTGGAGATGTGCAGCCACTGTGGTTCAAAAATACTTCACTAAACCTAAGCAACAGATCTCTTTCCAGAGGAGAGGGTCAGATTAAAAATCGATGAGCTCCAATTTCATTCACTGACCCCAATCCTACCTGCAACATCGAAGGCACTCTAGTTCTGATTCCCTCTTCTGCCCTCTCCCCCAGCACTAATGCTAACTGCGTAGGAGGTGATTCTCATTTGCCGGCTGATAACGATAACTGACACCGGCTAAAACATAGCCAAGGTTCAGCTGCAGGTGATATGCTAGCTGCAAGCCTAACTCTCTGGAAGTACGCAGAACTCCAGACCTCAAATACTCAAGGTCTGTTTCAGATTTCCCCAAACTTTTTGCACCCCACTAAACTATGAGGAGGATGCTCATGTTAAAAAAACACTGGTTACCAGTCACAGGAGGGAGGATTGGATAATCTGCAAGATAAATTGACTAACTGCATTCAATACACACTGGAGCAGAAGGATCCCGTAAGGCAGTGGAATATGCCAAAGACTGGCAGCACACAGAGTGTGTTATTACAATATTGTACCAGCCAATGAACCCGAGGTAAAGCAAAAGGACGTGCTGGAAGAACTCCAGGTGAAGCAGCATCTGTGGAGAGACGAATGGCCTCGAACTGAAACATTAACTGCCCACATCTCTGAACAGCAACACACACAAAACGCTGGAGGAACTCAGCTGGTCAGGCAGCATCTATGGAAATGAATAAAGAGTCAACATTTCCAACCAAGACCCTTCTTCGTGTTCTGAAGAAGAGTTTCAACCCGGAACACTGACTGTTAATTCCTTTCCATAGATGCTTCCTGACCTGCTGAGCTACTCCAGTGTTTTTTTTAACGTGTGTTGCTTTGGATTTCCAGCGTCTACAGACGTCCTCTTGTGTTTGCTTTGTTGTCCCTCCACAGATGCTGATCCACACACTGAGTTCCTCCAACAGCTGTTGATTCAAGATGGTTCAATGTCCTTTCCTGAACACAAGTGCAAAGAAGAACAAAATAATTGTTACCCTGGATCTCAAATGCAAGAAGAGATCTGCAGGCCACAAACGCGTTCTGATGAAGGGTCTCGGCCAAAAGGTCAACTGGATACTCCTTTCCATAGATGCTGCCCGGCCTGCTGAGATTCTGCAGATGATGGAGATCTTGAGCAACACACACACAAAATGCTGGAGGAACTCAGCAGGTCAGGCAGCATCTATGGAAATGAACAAAGAGTCAACATTTTGGGCTGAGACAATTCTTCAGGGCTGGTTTTTTTCGTGATCTAGATCCCAGCAGCTGCAATCTCTTCTGCCTCCAATGAACTGGAGGTGAATCAGCGATAGTTGATGATACCAAGACCAGAATAAACTTCCTTAAAAACAGAGCGAGGGGAAACAAACTACTTCTTCCACTACTAAAAACATGGGGGGGATTACTCCAGGAGAACACAGTGAATGGAGGTTAGCTGCCTGTAAATTAATTTCAGTCACTTCCTGCACACTTACAGTGTGGGTGACATGCCAGGCTGGCAAGGGGCAAGGGAGCTACCTAGTTTTAACATTTTTTTTAAAAATAGGCAGCCTTCCGGTGAAGGTGTTGCCAAGGAGATGCCAGTGCACAGTAGGTCAGACATTCACTGAGCAAAAGACATGCCTTCACTGGGACTCCGATCTTCACTGGGCACCTTCTGTAACTCACCACAGGCTGGTCAGTGTGTGAATTGTGAGGCAGCTGGGGAAGAAAATGATTACAGTGATTCAGGCCTTGCAACTGGCTGAAGGATTCAAGCTGGAATTTTTTTTTAACACAGTGAGGCTCTCCCACAGAGGAATGAATGATTAATCCCAACCAGTTATAAACAGAGAACGACATTCATTTTTTAAAAATCTTGCTCACCCCCAAACAGCCCAATAAATGGAGCTCCCCCCAAGTCTGGCATCTAATATTAAGTGGGGAACTGTCATCTAACTTTCCACCATAGTAATGTTCCTATTGTTCTCCGGTCCGGTGCCCACTGCTCTAGCAGATCGATCAGACGCCTCCCCCGGCACCTGTCCCCAGTGCGATGCTCAACATCAGGGTAGAAGTTGGCGCAGTTAGTGCTGCAGTCAGCATAATGCTATTCCAGTGTCAGCAACCCAAGGTCAATTCCTGTCGCTGTCTGTGAGGACATTGTGTGCTCTCCTTGTGGCTGTGTGGGTTTGCTCCGGTTACAGGTCAGTAGGTTAATTGGTCACAAGGGTGTAATTGGGTGGCGTGGGCTTACTGGGCCGGAATGGCCTGTTACCATGCTTTCTCTCCCTAAATCCAACGTCAACGTCTCATCCCTGCTCTACTCAAATTGCCCAAAGAACCTCAGAATCAATTATCTTTGGTGAGTGAGGCTAGACTGAACTTGAACTAAAAAACAGCCGGTGACCAGAATCTCTGCCCCATTTCTGAAGGCATTTATTACCCAGTGGGAGTTTGAGTCACAGGAGAAACTGTGATCCACAGGGAAATATTAGCATGGGCTAATATGGATGGAGGTATGGTACATGGGAAGCATGATTACTGACAGCCTCAGGTGTCAATATTTTGGCATCTCTTCCAATAGGTGCTTCCCATCTGTCTGAATACACTCACAGGGAGGTAGTGATTTCAAATTTCACCTTAGCACCTTGAACACACAATACAAAATGATGGCCCAGTGATGTACGGAACAAGGAGCCAGTCAGGAAGGTTAGATCAAGTCCCAAATACCTGCTTGGTTTGACACACAAAAAATCCTCTGTGGTGCTATTTGAAAGGAGTGCGTCAGATATCCTGGAGAAATGCTTAATCTTTAATCAACACTTCTGAACACAGATATCCTGGTCTGTCTTAACACAGGAGATTCTGGCAGATGCTGGGAATCTTGAGCAGCACACACAGAATGCTGGAGGGACTCTGAAGATCAGGCAGCTGTCTATGGAGGGGAATAAATAGTTGACGCTTCAGGCTGCGACCCTTCATCAGTATTGGAAAGGAACGGGGCAGAAGCCAGAATAAGACATGGGGGTGGGGGGGAAGTACAAGCTCCCACCCACCCAGGTCCCCTCACCTGTCGACTGGTTCCCCCCTCTCCCAAGTAATGGATGAGTATATACACAAACTTGATGTTGAAGTATCTACACATCCCTTCCTTGGGACAGAGCAGGTGATGAAATGGGATTTCAGAGCCAAGCCAACACCAAGCTTATTGAAATTCCACTCCGCTGACTCCTAAAGTTCTCCAGTAACATCCTGGAATATTGGTGTCAAGTAGGGCTCTAGACTGAGGCAATCTCAGTCCATCAGCCCTGGGCAGAGAAGGTGAAGGGTGGCAAGTCGGGTTGCCCATCGCATTATGTTCTCGTGACTAGTTAAATGGTGCCCATTTTACTGGGATAACTGTCCAGAAATAATCTCAGGGCAGCAACTGAGAAATTGATTTTGAATCCAATTCCTCCTCTGAAAAGAATCTGGCGATTAAATTGCCGGTCTCGATGACAGTGTTTCTGAAGCTGCTTCACCACCTAACTGATTAATTTAACACCAGACCAAGAAACCAGCAAGCTTTACCCAGCCCTTGGGGAAACATGACTCGAGTTCCCACACTGGTGAAATGTTTGAAGCCAAATACAAATTGCTGAACAAACAGCAGGTTCCAAGGCTTTGTTAGGTGGTGGTCAGACCACACTTGGGAGTATCATGAGCAGTTCTGGGCCCCCTATCTGAGAAAGGATGTGTTGGTATTGGAGAGGGCCTACAGGAGGTTCACAAGACCGATCCTGGTAATGAAAGTGTTAACAAATGAGGAGTGTTTGATGGCTCAGAGCCTGTACTCGCTGGACTTCAGAAGAATGAGGGGAATGGGGAGATCTCGTTGAACTTAGATAGAGTGGACATGGAAGGTATGTTTCCTGTATTTGGGGGGTATCTAGGACCCTCAGAGGGCACAGCCTCAGAATAGAGGGATGTCCCTTTACAACAGAGATGAGTGGGAATTCCTTTAGCCAGAGCGTGGCGAGTCTGTGGAACTCATCGCCACGGACACATGGAGGCCAACTCATTGGGTATATTGAAAGCAGAGATTGACAGGTTCTTGATCAGACAGGGGCGTCAAAGATTGCAGGAAGAAGGCAGGAAAATAGCATTGAGGGAGATAATATGGAATGGTGAAGCAGACTCGATGGGCTGAGTGGCATAAATCTGCTCCTACACTTTACGGTCTAAGCAGAGGGGATCAAGCAGCGTCTGTGAAGGTTTCGATCTACAGATTTGCTCCAGAACGTCGTATTTCTCTGCCCTACATTTCAGCACCTGCAGCCTCCTTTGTGCCTCTGATGTTAACCTCGACTCCTCACCAGCCTCTTGAAGTAGACAACATCAAATGCCCCACAACCAACACCATCCCGCAAAAACATGGATGGGAATAAACATTCCCTGAATAAATTAAATTAAAAAACCTAGGCTCCTTACCTGGTAGAGACATACAGCCACCCCCCGGGCCAGGCTGTTGAACCCTAACCAGTGGCATTCAGATACGTCCGGGTAAGAGAAGAAAAATGTGCACTCCCTGAGAGGAGCTTTGACTGGCCATCCGAGGGCATTGAACAAATAGCAAGAGCTATGATAACAGTACAATAGTTTCCTTCATAACACTTCAAAATCAAGCATAATTAGAGGAAAAAGTATAGGGTGGGTTCTGATTGCTTAGAGCAGGGGCTCGCAATCTGGGGCCCACAGACCCCTTGTTTAATAGCATTGGTCAATGGCATAAGAAAGGTTGGGGACCCCTGCTTTTGGGTGTTGGGGACCGAACATTCCTTCTTGGCAGTGGCTTCTGTCTCTTAGGAGTTAGGATGGCTTAAATGCTGGTGACAGGGAGGGGAGGAGTGTTTCATCATGAAGGGGTGTCTAACCCTGTCCACGATGACTCGTGCATGCTGACACTCAAAATAATTTAAGATTTTTTTTTTAATTCCATATGAGATTAGAAGCAAAATTACATGCGAGGTCACCTTTTTTTTAAGAGAAGAAATTCTGAAATGACGCTCCCCAATGAAACCACTGGCAAAGGAAGCCATTTTAATTTCCTGAACTTCCATCACCCTCCCTCATCCACAACCCCTCCCAAAACAACTAAATGACAATGACTAAGTCCTTTGGTTACCCTGGATACCATCAGGAGGAGTAAAACCAATGGATTGAGGTCTTAGAAACTGAAAATCATGGTTCTAAATTTGAGGTCGTCCTTTCCCACAAGGCCCATTTTGTGCTCTCTCTCTCTCTCGCTCTCTCATTCACTCTCTATTTATCCTTCACTCTTTTCTCCTCACATTCTTCTCGGAAACCTCCTCCTGGGATTACCCCCACCCCCCCCAACCCCAACCGCAAGACAGTTCCGTTCTTTATTTTGTAAAACCTTATGTCACCATCAGTCACGAGGCATGTTACATTTAAATTATACCACACAATTCAACTAACAAGTATTTCACTGAAGAACATTTAAATGAAAACAATGGCACAGAACATTGGAAATATCAAAGCTCATGGAACTCAATTCTATATCAATCATTTTAAAAGTGGAAATATTTCTCTTTTTTTCTATTTTTTTCTTCCTTTTTTTTAAATCGTAAATTGTGCAAATTTAGCAGTAACACTAACTGTGAAGAGGAGCCAGGAGGGAACAGCGGTCCCAGTGAAAGTCCCAACAAACATGGAGACCCCTGGTCCTCTCTTTCCCCGACCCTGTGTCAATTGACTGGGGGTGGGGTGGGGGAGGGGCTATACGCCGGGTGTGGGAACCAGGGTGGCGACCCCTCCCACGCACTTCGACCCCAATGGACCCAATGTGCACACTGCTCGATTTACGGTTCTCTCCCGCCTATTCCCTTCCCACCACCAAATCCCACCCCAATCCCCACGCAACTCCCAGCCCCAAACGCATACGTAAGGGCTCAGATATCACCCAGGCGCTGGATGTCCATCGCCACCTCCCCTACCCCCCACCCTCCTGCCTCTCTCTCTCTCTCCCTCTGTCTCTCCTCTCCGACGGGATCTCAGCTGCTACAAGCCATGGCATCAATCACTTGATCCAGTTTGCTGCGCAGTCGCTGCCTCCTCGCCTGCTCGTCTTTCTCCAGAGTCGTCAAAATCTAAAGAGGGGGCAGTGGTGGCGGGGGAGGTGCAGACAATTGGATGGGTGTGGGAAGGGTTGAGGGGGAGACAAAAATGAATGCTGATTAAAAAAGGGATCTAGAGCTTTTCTAACTAATATCTGAAGCTTAGAAAGCTGAGTGTCGGGGTGGAGATACGTTCTACCAAAGGAGGTGTAAGACATTCCTCCCTTGTAGGTCACCCTTGGGCGAGGTGTAGCACCTGCTTAGCCTCCTGATCAGGGTCACGTGAAGCCGTGGGAGTGGGTGGTGGATGGTCGTATGAGCAGCCGGTGCAGATCACAAGTCCTGGCTATGCGACCGCTGACGCCACAGACAACCTCTGAAAAGTGTTGATAATGGCTGGGGTCACCCGTCCTGTAAAGACACTGCCCAGAAGAAGGGGAAGGCCAATCTTTTCTGTCGGAAAAATTTGCCAAGAACAATCACGGTCATGGAAAGACCATGATCGCCCATGTCATTCTATACGGCACACAATGAACGAGCTTTGAAAACAGCTTCAAGGAGGAGGCATCCATCACGATTGACCTCCACCACCCAGGACATGCCCTCTACCATCAGGGATGTGCAAGCCACTGGGTTCATATCCTCTAATATAGGTGGGTGCTAGGAGAAGAGATGGGGACTTCATTGCCACAGACAGCTGCGGTGTGGCAAGCCATTTGGGTATACTTAAAGGGGAACTTGATAGGTTCTTGATTATCAGGGCATCAAATGTCATGGGGAGAAGGCAGGAGAATGGGGTTGAGAGGGATAACAAATCAGTCATGATGGAATGGTGGAGCAGACTCGATGGGCTGAATGGCCCAATTCTGCTTCTATATCCTATGTCAGACGAAATATATGAAAGGTTCAGACAGCTCAACAATGTGACATCAAAGGTCAAGGGACATGGGTCAAGGTGATAGGGCTTGGCCAAGGAGGGTGTGTAGGTGACTGGCAAGCAAGACTAGTGGCTTTCTGTCTCTTGGGAAGGCATGAAAGGAGAGACGGGAGAGACCGAAGAGGATCAGTGTTTACGGAGGTCACCTCTCAGCGGGAGGGATTACCGGGAAAAGTATGGAGCTAACAACGAGCCTCGGGAAGCTCACCTCATCCCTGTACTTATTGATGTAGGTGTAGATCTCGTGGAGTGCACTATTACTGTTAAACTGACTTAAGTGTAGTCGAGACTGTTCAGCCAGATAGGCACTCATGTCCTGGTCGCTGATCACGGGCATCTTCGAGATATCAGCATAGTACCTGTTGAGGAGAAATTTGGACTTCATTGAAGGAAGGAGAAATGGTAACCAGGTTCCAGCCCAGTGCAGAATAAAGCAGATTGATAGATAGATAGATACTTTATTGATCCCAAAGGAAATTACAAGTGCACAGATATACAAATATAAGAAGAGAAATAAAAAATAAATGAGCTAAACAGAACTTCAATAAAGCTCTGGTAAACAGAAGTTAATAACAGTCTAACAGGAGGGGGTCATCACTTCCCCAGCTACAGGTTGACTCATTATAGAATCTAATAGCCGAGGATAAGAATGACCGCATATAGCACTCTTCAAAGCAGTGTGGTTGTCTTAGTCTTTTACTGAAGGTGCTCCTCTGTTCAGCCAAGGAGGCATGCAGAGGGTGAGAAACATTGTCCAGAATTGCCAGGATTTTCCATAAGGTCTTTTGTTCTACCACAGCCTCCAGTGTGTCCAGTTTGACTCCTATAACAGAGCCAGCCTTTCTAATCAGTTTATTGAGCCAGCTGGCATTACCCGTGTTGATGCCATTGCCCAGGCACACCAACGCATAGAAGAATGAGCTGGCTACAACAGACTGGAAGAACATGTGAAGGAGAGCCCTGTGATTTAGGCCCTCTTGTACACAGCTACAGAGAAAGTGTGGTGTACTACAGGCAGGCAAAGTGCAAGATCAGAACAGCCTCAGAAACTACTCATTATGAACTTGCACCTTGTTGTCTACCTGACTGCACTGCAGATGTTACACTTTATTCTGCATTGTTTTTTGTTTCACCTCATTCCAGCTCAGTGCTCTGTGTAATGATTTGATCTGTATGAACAGTATCTATTCATTTACACTGGAACGCAGTGTGGTCTACGCTCTTCCAGCCCAGCAATTCCACCCCCCCCCCCCACCGACAAACCTGATTTAACCCAATCCTACTCATGGGAAAATTTACAAAGACCAATTAACCTACCCAATACGTCTTTGCAACACTCACAACAAGCTGCAGGAACTCAGCAGGTCGGGCAGCATCCGTGGAAACGATGAGTCAACGTTTCGGGCCGGAACCCTTCGTCAGGACTGTAGGGGGAAGGGGTAGAGGCCCTATAAAGAAGGTGGGGGGGAGGGTGGGAAGGAGAAGGCTGGTAGGTTCCAGATGAAAAACCAGTAAGGGGAAAGATAAAGGGGTGGGGGAAGGGAGACAGGGAGGGGATAGGCAGGAAAGGTGAGGAAGGAATAGGGGAAAACACAATGGGTAGTAGAAGGAGGTGGAACCATGAGGGGGGTGATAGGCAGCTGGGGGAGGGGGCAGAGTGAAATAGGGATACAGGAAGGGAGAGGGAGGGAATTACCAGAAGTTGGAGAATTCTATGTTCATACCAAGGGGCTGGAAACTACCTAGACGGTATATGAGGTGGGCTTTGGACTGTAGGAGAAAACCCGAGGACCCGGAGAAAACCCACGCATCCCACAGGGAGGATGTCCAGAGACTCCTTACAGATCACGCCAGGATTCAACTCCGAACGCTGATGCCTCGCGCTGTAATAGCTTCGCCTGAACTGCTGTGCTACCGTGGTGTGGCAAGACAAGCTTTTGACTGTATCCTTGTACATGTGACAACAATAAACCAATTCCAACTTTATCGGCGTTATTTGGCGGGCAGCATGGTAACGTAGTGGTCAGCGCGTCACTTTACAGCGCCAGCCATCACTAATTGGGGTTGACTTTCCACGCTGTCTGTCAGGTGTTAGAACATTCTCATCGTGACCACGTGGGCTTCCTTCAGATGCTTCTGTCTCCTCACACAAACACTCCTTTACCTACCATCACTTTGTGGGCATACTATCAATCTGTGTATATAAGCTATCTTATGTATTTATATTTATTGTATGTTTTGTTCAATAATTATTATGTTCAATATTCTATTGTGTCTTTTATGCTGCATCGGATCTGGAGTAACAATTATTTCGTTCTCCTTTACACTTGTGTACTGGAAATGACATTAAACAATCTTGAACCTACATTCCCACGTTCGTATGGGTTGGCGTTAGCGACTTGTGGGCACGCTATGCAGGCACTGGAAGAGTGGTGTCACTTGCCGCACCATAATCCTCACTGGATAGATTTGATGCAAACAACTCATTTCACTGCGTGTTTTGATGCTTCACATGTTTGTGTTGGGCACGTGGCCAAGCGGTTAAGGTGTTCGTCTAGTGATCTGAAGGTCGCTAGTTCAAGCCTCAGCTGTGGCAGCGTGTTTGTGCCCTTGAGCAAGGCACTTAACCACACATTGCTCTAGTCTGTGTGAGGAGTGGTGCCCCACACAGACTTCCAATCTGCGCCTTGTAAGGCCTGAAAATGCCCGACACAGGCCTCTCATGGTCTGAGTCGACATTCCCTCCTTTGATGCTTCAATGTACATGTGACAAATAAAGCTAATGTTTTAAAAAATCTCTTTACCTTTTCTTAAAACCTATCTTTGTTATTCACTGGCTTGTTCTTTGGATGGGGATGTCACAGGCAAGCAAAGCTTATACCTACTGGCCCAGGACTGGTGGTCTGGAGACACATATAAAGATAGCAAATATCCCTTCTTGAACTTTACTGGAGTTGATTTTTTTTATGGTAATTATATTTTTATTCCAGATTTACTTAATTGATAATTACGTTTACTTAATTTAATTTCACAAGCCGCCATGGTGGGATTTGAACAGGATTCCAGTCTAATGGTCTCAATCTCTGACTTCTAGTCCTGTGATCCGGCTGGTGGCGTAGTGGCATCAGGGCCGGACTTCGGGACAAAAGGTCCTGAGTTTGAATCCAGCCGGCTCCCCTGCACGCTTTCCATCCGGGCTGGGTTACCAGCTGGTGATATCTTTGGAAACTCACCTGGCAGAAGGCAATAGCAAACCACTGCTGTAACTTCCCTCATACGTGGTTCCCGACTACGTCAGAGAGGCGTGGAGGGAAATCGTCCGCTAACCGGAGAAACCCCGGATGCAACTTTTCCTTTTCCTAGTCCTGTAACTTGACCACTATACAATCACCACCATTAGTTTTAGAAGCACAGAGGTGTCATGTTGAGGGCATTCAGCCTATCCAACCAGCTTCTGGCCATGCGATCTCATCAGGAGCATCCTTCCAACCCAGTGCAGCCTGCCGCCCTTGCCCCACACCGCCCAGCCAACACAATCTGCGCCTGGCATACCTCTCCACCCAGTTCTTGTAGTTTGGAATGTCCTTTGCGTACAGTAGTTTATTTGAGGGCGAGTCCTTGCCCAGCTTGTGCTCGGAGGTGGAACAGGAGTCCATGAAGGTCTGGGCAACCACTGAGAGGCAGGCGTCGGTAATACTGTTCTTGTGAATGTCAAAGACAAACTGAGGATTCTTAATTACGTTCACCCAAAATCGTAGAGGTAGACTGAAGGGAGCAAGAAAGGAACTGTTAGAAGGATCGTCAACATCACTTGAGAGCTTAAGGTACAGAAGAAAGACAAGGCCATTCAACCCCTCCTGTCTGTTCTACCACTCTAAGAGATAAGAATCATCTACAACCGCATGCACGCCCTTCATATTCCTTATCATCATCACTTGTTTTTTTTCTGCGAGGGAAGGGGCTGGGGATTTAATGTTATTGTTGCTTTTTTTTGTGAGGGAGGGGGTGGGGGGGTTTTTGGGGTTTGCAAGTTTTGTTCCTTTTTCTTTTTTTATATTGGAACTCTGTATTTCATGGCTATCTGGAGAAAACAAATATCAGAGTTGGATTGTACTTTGACAATAAAATGATCCTTTGAACTTTTAATATCTGATATTCTATCGACCACTGTCTGAAATGTATTCAGTGACTGAGCCTGCACTGCCCTCTCGGATAGTGAATCCCAAAGATCTGGGTGATTAACTGTACCGTGGGCAGTATAGCAGTGCTATAGCATAACGCTTTCCAGTGCCAGCTGTAAGAACCGGCTGAGTTATGGGTACCTGATAAATATTTCTAATGAGAGGAATACAGGCCCCAGTGATTCTCTCAGCAGTCCTCAAAATACTTTTTAGCACTTGTGATCAGATGTTTTGCAATTCCTGTACCTGACAGTGACGTAGTTGATCTTGACGCTCTCCATGGTGTTCCTGTGAAATCTGGTTAGAATGGGGGAGGAGGACGGGTAAACTTAGCTCACCTCAGTCTCAATTACTGGCACATTCTGCTTTGGCATAGATAGCCTGAAACGCTTTATCCCCCTCAAAGTGGAGATGGCCAATACAAGAGGGCATAACTTTAAAGTGACTAGAGGAAAGTGTAGGGGTTATGTCAGAGATAAGTATTTTACGCAGAGAAAAATGGATGCGTGGAACACATTGCCAGGAGCAGGTACATTGGGACATTTAAGAAACTCTTTGATAGCCACATGGATTATATAAAAATGGAGCACTATGTAGGAGGGAAGGGTTATGTAGATCTTGAGTAGGTTAAGATGTCAGCACAACATCATGGGCCGAGGGGCCTGTATGTACTGTAATACTCCACGTTCCTTGTACTATTTCTTCTCACTGGACGATCGTCCCGTACCATGAACCAATCCCGTGATTCTTCCTCCCAGTCCCTCCAACCATCCGCTGGGGGTACAGAAAGCTAACTGAGAGCATGGTGAACCCAACGGAGACACTGTTAGAGATCAGCGACACTGGACAGCAGACACACAGAAGGAGTTTTCCTTATAAAAGAAAGATTTGTATTTTCTCCCTTCTTTCTCCTTCCGATCCACCAGACCCACCACACCCCATATCTTTACCCTTCCCATCCATCTACACACACACACACACACACACACACACACACACACACAAACACAGACACATACAGACATACACAGACACACACACACACACACACACACAAACACACACAGACACACACACACATACAGACATACACAGACACACATATACAAACACGCACAGACACACACAAACACATACACACAGACATACAAACACACACAGAAACATACACACACATATACAAACACACACACACACACATACACAGAAACATACACACACACACACACAGACATACATACACATACACACACAGACATACACACACACACACACATACATACACAGAAACACACACACACACACACACACACACACACACACACACACACTCCCCCCCACCTCCCTCACCAGTTCCATGCTCTGTCTTCCTCTCCTACCAGTTTCCACAATTTTCAGCCTTTCATCACCTCTCATTATCAAAGTATGTACGGAGTAAAAACTCTGAGATTCGTCTTCATAAGTGACAACACATCATGACAAGTGTTGGATTAAAATATATAAAATTGTTGGACAGATGGTGGGTGGTGGGGGGATACTTGACAATGTGAAGGGCCCTGTGTATGCATCTCTCCAGATAAATATGTGGGATAGGTGGAAGAGAGACCCCAATGATCCTGTCAGCAGTCCTCCTAATCCTTTTTGGAACTTGCAGTCAGATGCCTTACAATTCCCATATTAGACAGAGCAGAACTTCTCTATGCTTGTTTGTATTTTTATATAATCATCTATTTATATATCTGCAGTATAGTGGATTCTGTATTTTCTGGAAGCTTCTCAGCTTTCTTGCAGCAAGTGTCACGCCACCTGAACCTATTTCATAGGCTGTTCCTATCACTGAGTTAGTTCTTCACATAAAATGACCACAACTTCTTCATTGTATGTCTTTTCTTTTGCCTTCTTCCTGTAGCCTTAATTCCCTTCCCAATGAAGAATCTATCAAACTCTGCCTTAAATACACCAAGTGACTTTCAGTGGCAACGGATTCCACAGATTCTCTGGCTGAAGAAATTCCTCCTCATCCTTTCTGCCCCCCCAAGGAGATATCCTTAATTAACATCGGTAAATATCAGCATCCTCACCACCTCAGCACTCTGGGTTCTGTTGTTTCAGATGCAACACAGCGGGAGGGATTAAAGGGGGGGTGGTGTTACTAGTCAAGGAAAATGTCACGCAGCGCTCAGCTAGAATAGACTGGAAAACTCATCTACTGAAAGGTTACGGGTGAAAATGAGTAATATGAAAGGTATGACCACGGTAATGGGATTAAATTGTAGGCCACCCAACACTGAGGGATTTAGAGGAACAAATTTGTAGAGAGATCGCAGACTATTGTAAGAAACATAAGGCTGTTATAGGTGATATTAACATTCCTCATATTAACTGGGACTCCCATACTGTAAAAGGACTAGAGTTTGTCAAATGTGTTCAGGAAAGTTTTCTTAATCAGTACATAGAAGTCCCAGTGAGAGAATTTGCGACACTTGATCTGCTATTAGAGAAAGAGACAGGGAGGTGACACAAGTTTGTGTAGGGGAATACTTTGCATCTAGTGACAACAATGCCATCACAAAGTAAATACGCAGAAAGATAGGTCTGGTCCATGGGTTGAGATTCTAAATTGGAGAAAGGCCAATTTTGATGATATCACAAAAGGATCTGGCAAGTGTGGATTGGGACAGGCTGTTTTCTGGCAAATATCTACTTGGGAAGTGGGAGGTCTTCCAAAGTGAAATTTTGAAAGTACAAAGCTTATATGTGCCTGTCAGAACAAAAAGTAAAGATAACTGGTGTAGTAAACCTTGGTTTTCAAGAGCTACCGAGGCCCTGGTTAAGTAAAAAAAAATGGAGGTACATAGCAAGTATAGGCAGATAGGAACAAATGAGGTGGTTATGGAATTTAAGTAATGCAAGAGAACACTGAGGAACAAAATCAGGATGGCTGAATGAAGGTATGAGTACCTTAGCAGACAAGGTGAAGGAGAATCCTAAGGGATTCTACAAATATGTTAAGAGCAAAAGGATTGCAAGGGACAAAATTGGCCCTCTGGAAGATCATAATGGTAATCCACATATGGAGCCAAAAAAGATGGGGGAGGTCTTAAATGCATTTTTTTGCATCTGTATTTATTCAGAGTATGGAGTATCCTGAGAGTCCAGAGAAGTGTGGCAAAATGGCATCAACTTCATGGACTCTATACAGATTACAAAGGAGGAGGTGTTTGCTGTCTTGAGGCAAATTAGCAATCCCCAGGGCCAGACAAAGTATTCCCTCGGACTCTGTGGGAGGCAAGTGCAGAAATTGCTGGGGACCAAGCAAGGATATTTAAATCATCCTTAGTGACGGGCGAGGTACCGGAGAACTGGAGGATAGCCAATGTTGTTCCGCTATTTAGGAAATGCTCTAAACATAAACCATGAAATTATAGGGCAGTGAGCCTGACGTCGTTAATAGGGAAGCTATTGGAAGGTATTCTAAGGGACTGGATGTATGAGTATTTATTTAGACATGCACTAATTAAGGATATCAGCAAGGCTTCGTGCATGGTAGGTCGAATCTTAAGAGTTTTTCGAAGAAGTTACCAGGAAAGGTGATGAAGGCAAGACAGTGGATGTTTTCTACATGGACTTCAGCAAGGCATTTGACAAGGTCCCGCATGGGAGGTTGGTCAAGAAGGTTCAGAGCTCAACACTCAAGATGAGGTAGTAAATTGGATTAGACATTGACTTTGTGGGAGAAGCCAGAGAGTGGTAGTGGAGGCAACTCTGACTGAAGGCCTGAGGCTAACACAGAGCCACAGGAATCAGTGCTGGGTCCATTGCTGTTTGTCATCTGTATCAACAATCTGGATGATATCATGGTTAACTGGATCAGCAAATTTACAGATGACACCAAGACTGAGGGTGCAGTGAACAGTGAACAAGACTATCTTGGCTTGCAGCGGAATCTGGACCAGTTGGAAAAATAGGCTAAAAAATGGCAGATGGAATTTTAATGCAGACAAGTGTGAGGTGTTGCCCTTCGGTAGAACCAACCAGGGTCGGTCTTACAGAGTGAATGGTAGGGTACTAAGGACAATGGTAGAACAATGGGATCTGGGAATACTGGTCCATGATTCATTGAAAGTTGCGTCACAGGGAGATTGGGTCGTAAAGAAAGTTTTAGGCACATTGGCCTTCATAAATCAAAGTATAGAGTACATGAGATGGGATGTTATGTTGAAGTTGTATAAGACATTGATGAGGCCTAATTTGGAGTACAGATCGACCTTCACTAATCCAACTACCTGTAATCCAGTTCCTTTGATAATCTGGCACTGATTATGCTTAATGGGATCCTTCCGTAATTCGGCATTTTCACTAATCCGGCACTCCTCAGATCTCAATGGTGCCGGATTAGTGAAGGTCGACCTGTATTACGTGCAGTTTTGGACACCTACATACAGGAAAGATGTAAGTATGATTGAAAGAATACAAAGAAAATTTACAAGGATGTAGCTGGAGGACCTGAGTCATATGGAAAGATGGAATAGGTTAGAAGTTTATTCTTTGGAAGATAGAAGATTGAGAGGAGATGTGATAGAGTTATACAAAATTAAGAAGGGTATAAATAGGGTAAACGCAAGCAGGATTTTTCCACCAAGGATTGGTGGGACTAAAACTAGAGGTCATGGATTAAGGGTGAAAGGTGAAAAGTTTAAGGGGAACATGAGGGTAAACGTTTTCACTCAGAGGGATGTGACAGTGTGGAACGAGCTGCCAGCAAAAGTGGAGCAGGCAAACTTTATCTCAAAGCTTAAGAGAAGTTTGGGTAAGTAGGGGTACAGAGCGCTATGGTCCTGGTACACGTTGATTGGAATAGTCAGCTTAAACACCTCGGTATGGGCTAGATGGGCCAAAGGGCCTGTTTCAGTGCTCTCTTTCTCTATGACTCACCAGTTACTCTTCCACGTGTGTCGGACATCGTGGTCCGTGATCTGGTGCTTGTCCGCCTGTTCATCCAGGAAGTCAAACATGTACTTGATTGCGAGAGGGAGGGCACTGCCCCTGTGTGCCGTGCTGAATATCGTCTCAAAGAGATCATCCACAAACTTCTGCAGGGTTCCCTGAGAGAACAAAGACATTCCGAGTCAATGCACAACAAACTCTCTTCAACCATCTCCCCTCAACTCCCGGGGAAGGGACTTCCATTCTTCCATTACTGCTATTAAGAAGGAGATACAGGAGCCTGAAGGCACACACTCAAAGTTTTGAGAACAGCCTCTTCCCCTCCGCCATCAGATTTCTGAAGAGCTGATGAACACGACCTTACTATTCCTCTTTTGCACTTTTATTATTTTTCATAATTTGCTAATTTATGTTTTTGCACTGTATTTCTGCCACAAAACAACAAATTTCACAACATATGTCAGTGATAATAAACCTGATGCTGTTCTTTCATGAACAGGATGGCAGGAAAATCCAACCATCTGGTGTTGGCCTTCAGATCTTGTTAACCAAGAGTTATGGAACTGACGTTGCTGGTTGAGTTTCACAGAATCATGGGGAGTTTGAAGAGATTTGGTTTGTCAAGAAAGACACTCGCAAATTTGTACAGATGTACCGTGGAGAGCATCCTAACTGGCTGCATCACCGTCTGGTATGGGTGGGAGAGGGCAACTGCATAGGATCGAAAGAAGCTGTACAAGGTTGTCAGCTTAGTCAGCTCCATCATGTAGTATCTAGGACACCATTAAGGAGCAAAGCCTCAAAAAGGCGGTGTCTATCATTAAGGACCCCCGTCACCCAAGTCATTCCTTTCTGTCATTGCCATCATTAGGGAGGAGGTAGGGAACAATTCAGGAACAGCTTCTATCCCTTGGCCATCAGATTCCTGAATGGACATCAAACCCATCAACACTACCTCACTACCTTTTTCTATTTATATTTTGCACTACATATTTAATTTAACCTATACATATAGATAGTGCCTATAAAAAGTATTCACCACCCCTTGGAAGTTTTCATGTTTTATTGTTCTACAACATTGAATCACAGGGGATTTAATTTGGCTTTTTTGATGCTGATCAACAGAAAAAGACTTTTGTGTCAAAGTGAAAACAGATCTCTACAAAATGATCTAAATTAATTATAAATATAAAACACAAAATAATTGATTGTGTAACTATTCACTACTTTTAATATGACACTTCTAATTATCACTGGTGCAGCCAACTGGTTTTAGAAGTCACATAATTAGTTAAATGGAGATCTGGTTTTGGAGATTTGTATGCAGCCAAAATGTTTCAATTGACTGTAGTGAAAATACACCTGTACCTGGAGAGTCCAACTGTGGTCAGTTAGTATCCTGGTAAAAACTACACCATGAAATCATAAGAACACTCCAAAAAAAAACTCCGCAAAAAGATTATTGAAAAGCACAAGTCAGGAGATGGATACAAGAAAATTTCCAAGCCACTGACTATCCGTTGGAGTACAGTTAAGTCAATCATCAAGAAATGGAAAGAATATGGCACAGTTGTAAATCTGCCTAGAGCAGACTGTCCTCAAATACTGTGACTGTGCAAGAAGGGGAGTAGTGGGGGAGGCCAGCAGAGACCGATGACAACTCTGGAGGAGTTACAAGCTTCAGTGGCTGAGATGGGAGAGACTGTGCAGACAACTGTTGCCTGAGTGCTTCACCAGGCACAGCTTTATGGAAAAGTGACAGAGAAAGCCACTGGTGAAAAAAAACTCACATGAAATCTCAGCAACACGCACAAAATGCTGGAGGAGCTCAGCAGGTCAGGCAGCATCGAGAGAAAAGAGTACAGTTGACATTTCGGGCCGAGAATCTTCAGCAAGACTGGAGGAAAGAAGATGAGAAGTAGATTTAAAAAGGTGGGGGAAGGGGAGGGAGAAACAAAAGGTGATAGTGAAACCAGAGGGGGAGGGGTGAAATAAAGAGCTGGGAAGTTGATTGGTGAAAGAGATTCAAGGCTACAGAAGGGGGAATCTAAAAGGAGAGAAGGCCATGGAAGAACAAACGGGGAGAGGAGCACTAGAGGGAAGCGATGGGCAGGCAAGGAGATAAGTGAGAGAAGGTAAAGGGGATGGGGAATGCCAAAGGAGGGGAAGGGGCATGACTGGAAGTTAGAGAAGTCGATGTTCATGCCATCAGGTTGGAGGCTACCCAGACCGGAATATAAGGTGTTGTTCCTCCAACCTGAGTGTGGCCTCATCAACAGTAGAGGAGGCCATGGATTGACATATTGGAATTGGAATGGGATGTGGAATTAAAATAGGCGGCCACTGGGAGATCACGCTTCTTCTGTCGGATGGAGCGTAGGTGTTCGGCGAAGCGGTCTCCTAATCTATGTCGGGTTTCACTGATATACAGGAAGCCACACCAGGAGCACCGGACACAGTATATGACTCCCAGGTGAAGTGTCGCCTCACCTGGAAAGACTGTTTTGGACCCTAAATGGTAGAGAAGGAGGAGGTGAAGGGGACAGGTGTAGCATTCGTTCCATTTGCAAGGATAAGTTCCAGGAGGGAGATCAGTGGGGAGGGATGAATGGACAAGGGAGTCACGTAGGGAGCGATCCCTGTGGAAAGCAGGAAGTGGGGGAGCAGGGGAGGGAAAGATGTGCTTGGTGGTGGAGTTCCTCCAGCGTTATGTGTGTGTTGCTTGGATTTCCAGCAGCTGCAAATTTTCTCTTGTTTTCACAAGAAATCTATGTGAGTGTCTGCCAGAAGGCACGTGGGAGACAGAAGTCGGCTGGAAGAGGTTCTATGGTCTGATGAAAACAAAACTGAGCTTTTTTTTGCCTTCAGATGAAATGCTATGTTTGATGTACGCTATACTGCACATCATCAAAAATGCACCATCCCTGCCCTGAAGCATGGTGGTGGCTGCATCATGCTGTGGGGATGCTTCACTGTAGCAGACCCTGGAAGGCTTGTGAAAGTAGAGGGTGTAAAGAATGCAGCAAAATACAGGGAAATCCTGGAGGAAAACCTGATGCAGTCTGCAAGAGAACTGCGACTTGGGAGAAGATTTGTTTTTCAGCAAGACAATAAACCGAAGCATAAAGCCAAAGCTACACAGGAACAGCTTAAAAACAACAAAATTAATGTCCTGGAGTGGCCAAGTCAGAGTCCAGACCTCAATCCAATTGAGAATTTGTGGCTGGACTTGAAAGGGCTTTTCACTCACGATCCCCATGCAATCTGACAGAGCTTGAGCAGTTTTGTAAAGAAGAATGGGGAAAAATTGCAGGGTCCAGATGTGCAAAGCTGACAGAGACCTATCCACACAGACTCAAGGCTGTAATTGCTGCCAAATGTGTATCTACTAAATACTGACTTGAAGAGAGTGAATACTCATGCAAACATTATTTTGTGTTTTATATTTGAAATAAACTTAGATCACTTTATCACTTTGTAGAGATCTGTTTCACTTTGACACGAAAGAGTATTTTTCTGTTGATCAGTGATAAAAAAGCCAAATTAAATCCACTGAGATTCAATGTCGTAAAACAATAAATCATGAATATTTCCGGGGGGTGGTGAATACTTTTGATAGGCACTGTATTTATGTGTGTGTGTGTGTATATAAAATATATTTACTGTAATTCACAGGATTTTTTCTTTATTATCATGTATTGCATTGTACACTGCCACAAAGACAACAAATTTCACGGCATATGCTGGTGATATTAAACCTAATTCTGATTTTGAAACAAGCCCTTTGGCCCATCAAGTCTATTCCAGTCAACAGCCACCCATTGTACTCTAACCCTACAGTAATCGCATTCTTACTATTCCACACATTCTTATTAAGACCATAAGACATAGGAGATGACTTAGGCCATTCAGCCCATCGAGTCTATTCCGTCATTCCAGATCCCACTCAACTGCATACACCTGCCTTCTTACCATATCCTTTGGTACACTGACTGATCAGGAACCGATTGACTTCCCCCTGGTTCTACCACATACTGTGGACCAATTAACCTACAAACCAGCAAGCCTTTGGGATGTGGGATGAAATTGGAGCACCCAGAGTGAAATCTACCCAGTCGTAGGGTTAATATGTAAATTCGTCAGATAGTACCAGGCTGGGATTGAACCGGCAGCCCTCCGGTGTAAAGAGCGGCTCTATGCCTCGGTCCAATGTGCCGCTCCAGTGCTTTGAATCTAACCTCTTCTCCAGCTTCTCCACTCTCTCTACAGAAATAATTCTCTCCCTCTCTGTTACCAACTGCAGCAGGGGTTCCCAAACATTTTACGCCTTGGACCCCTACCATTCAGCGAGGGATCCATGGGCCTCAGGTTGGGAAGCCCTGAACCAGAGAATGTCCTGGGATTGCCCCCAGCGAGTCAGTAACACCTTGCAGGAGCCAGATTCAGTGACAATCACCCAGCTGGGGGCCAGCCAGTCGCTCCAAGTGAGAGTAGAATCCTTCACAGGTCATCAGGACAGGATCGAAGGCCAGGTTGGCCGGCAGAGAATGGTGAAGCCCAGCGTGAAAAGCCTCGGAACTGATGTGAGAAGGATGTAGTGTTGTGCGTTGACTGCTTGTGTCGTTCTGCTGAGGACTGTGAGCATGCTGTGTTGGCACCAGAATGTGTGGCCACACTTGTGGGCTGCCCCCAGCACCCATCCTCAGATTGTGCTGGTTGTTAATGCAAATGCCACATTTAACTCTATTTTGATGTACTGTACATGTCATAAATAAAATAACAAATGTAAATCTGAATCTAATGCTTGCAGGTCCCTCACATACACGGCCAAAACGAAGCCGTCATGACTGGTACAGCAGTCCCAATGCACAGGTACACAAGAGGCTGTAGAGAGTAGAGGGCATAGTCTGGTCCGTCAGGGGCACAGCCCTCCCCAACACTCACAATTGTGCACCGCTTCTTGCACAACTATGGACTTGCGTGTTTTTTTTTCGGAGTTTCATTCATTTGTACTCAAAATACAAGTTAACATCACAGATTATTTCCTGAAAGTAAGTTGTTATCTGTTCTTTTCTGGTATCTGGTACACACACACGCATGCGTGCACACAGAAACTCATACACACGCGTGCGCATGCACACACACACAGAAACCCATACTCACACACATATATATACACACATGCGCACCCTCTTGCATGCATACACATGCATACGCACACATGCAATCATCTGCATGCAGAAACATACACAAGTGCACACATTTGCAATACACACACACCCCCGATTAAAGGAGCAACACTACCCATTTCCTGCAGCACCATTTCACGCCACGTGGCACATTTACACTGTGCCCACATCTCAGATCCACCCCCATTAAGGACGTGAAACCACCGAATCGGGACCAGTTCAACATGACCTACCTTGGTAGCGAGCAGGCGGGTAAGGTAGATCTCGGACACCATCTTGCTGCCGCGGTCTCCTTCCCTCTGATCCATATGGTCATGGTTCTTGACCAGATGCCAGAGCTTGGTACCGCTCTCCAGGTCAGGCGTGATCATCGGCGTCCGAGAGCGGAGGCTGTCGGGACTGCTCGCAGTTCTCAGCATGCTCTCTGCAAGAGGCGGGACAGACATATGTTCAGTAACACAGCAGGGCCAAGCAGGAAGTCGGTAACTGTACGGAGAGCGTGGGCTTGCTATATCACCAAAGGCTCTTGCAAATTTCTACAGATGTACACACCGTGGAGAGCATTCTAAAACTGGTTACATCACCATCTGATAGGGAGGGGCCGCTGCAGAGGATCGGAAAAAGCTGCAAAAAGTTGCAAATGTAGCCAGCTCCATCCTGGGTACCTGCCTCCCCAGCACTGAGGACATCTTCAAACGGCGATGACTCAAAAAGTCAGCACCCATCATTGAGACCCCCATCACCCAGGACATGCCCTCTTCTCATTGCTGCCATCGGGAGGAAGTAATGATCCATGAACCCATGAACCTTGCTATTCTTCTTTTAGTGACTATTCATTTTATAATTTATAGCAAAGTTATGTCTTTGCACTGTACTGCTGCTGCAAAACAATTAACTTCCTGGCATATACATTACTGTGCAGAAGTCTTAGGCACATCTGTATAGCTGGGGTGCCTAAGACTTTTGCACAATACTGTAGTAATTTTATGTATTGCCCTGTACTGGTTCCACAAAAACAAATTCCATGACATATGTGAGTGATGATAATCCTGATTCTGATCTGGGTGTCTATTGTGGACTGAGAGTGGGAAGGGGCCAGGGAGAGGAGAATCATGTTTGGGAAAAGGGGAAGGGAGAGGGGAGGGAGCGGGAAGCACCAGAGAGACACTTCAGTAAATTTGACTGTTTGGAATCAAATGACCCTATCTGGTGTCTCAGGGCTAGAAGTGTCTGTACCCGTACCAACCCCCACCCCTGGCACTCCTCTGCCACGTGTTCCACACCCCTCCGGCTGCACTCCCCCCTCGCCATTCCCAGTTTTTGCTCAGTAATGATAATAAATCTCATTCTGATTCACAATATGTAAATATGTGTGTAAGTGCATCCATTAAGCCATTTGATCTCACCCTACCAGATGTATTCCCTTTATTCTTCGTTTACCTCCTCGACCTTCCCTGCCACTGAAAACGAATGTGTTTCTTCTCTCATTCCTAGTTTAGACAAAGGGTCTCAAAACTGAAATTCTAACCCTCTCACCTCCCACCAATGCTGTCTGAGCCACTAAGTGTCTCTGGCATATTAGGCTTTGATTTCAATGATTAAATAAATTTGTCACCAAAACCCATTTAATTTACTAATGTTCTTGAGAGAATGAAAACTGCCCGTTACACCTGCTCCAAGTGTGACTTAACACAACAACATAAAGGATGAGCCCAGACCCAACAACACGATGGAGTTGCCCCCAGGCCCAAAAACACGATGGAGTTGCCCCCAGACCCAACAACACAATGGAGTTGTCCCCAGACCCAACAACACGATGGAGTTGCCCCCAGACCCAACAACACGATGGAGTTGCCCCCAGACCCAACAACACGATGGAGTTGTCCCCAGACCCAACAACACGATGGAGTTGACTCGAGACCCAACAACACGATGGAGTTGTCCCCAGACCCAACAACACGATGGAGTTGCCCCCAGACCCAACAACACGATGGAGTTGTCCCCAGACCCAACAACACGATGGAGTTGCCCCCAGACCCAACAACACGATGGAGTTGCCCCCAGACCCAACAACACGATGGAGTTGACTCGAGACCCAACAACACGATGGAGTTGTCCCCAGACCCAACAACACGATGGAGTTGTCCCTAGACCCAACAACACGATGGAGTTGACTCGAGACCCAACAACACGATGGAGTTGTCCCCAGACCCAACAACACGATGGAGTTGCCCCCAGACCCAACAACACGATGGAGTTGTCCCCAGACCCAACAACACGATGGAGTTGACTCGAGACCCAACAACACGATGGAGTTGCCCCCAGACCCAACAACACGATGGAGTTGCCCCCAGACCCAACAACACGATGGAGTTGACTCGAGACCCAACAACACGATGGAGTTGCCCCCAGACCCAACAACACGATGGAGTTGTCCCCAGACCCAACAACACGATGGAGTTGACTCGAGACCCAACAACACAATGGAGTTGTCCCCAGACCCAACAACACGATGGAGTTGCCCCCAGACCCAACAACACAAAGGAGTTGACTCCAGACCCAGCAACACGATGGAGTTGTCCCCAGACCCAACAACACGATGGAGTTGACTCCAAACCCAACAAAACAAACATCAAAGTTGAAGGTATTAACCCATTGTTTTCCTGGACTGAATAACTCCAAGGGATCTCCTATTCCCCAGAAAGCTGCATTCAGAAGAGATAAAGTGCAGTCAGAGAGACTGGACTTACCATAGCGACTGAGAGACTTGGTGAAGGTGGAAGAATTGGATATATTATATGCTGAGGTCTGTTTCGGTACAAGTGCTATCAACGATCCATCTGTGACCTGAGGGGTGAGAATCCATGGAAAAGGCAATCAGAATGGACGCTGGGCAGTAGGGTCTGGGATGAGGGTTATGGAAAGATAGTTACACAAAATGCTGGTGAAACTCAGAAGGTTAGGCGGCATCTATGGAAATGAATATATAGTTGACACTTTGAGCCAAAACTGAGATAGAAGGGGGAAGATGCCAGAATAAAAAGGTGGTGTGGAGGGAGGGGAAGGAGGCTAGCTGGAAGGTAGAAGGTGAAGCCAGGTGAGTGGGAAAGGTCAAGAGTTGGTGAAGAAGGAATCTGATATGTGAGGAGAGTGGACCATAGCAGAAGTAGGAGGAGGGACCCAGTGGGAAGTAACAGGCAGGTGAGAAGAGGTAAATGGTCAGAGTGGGAAATGGGGGGGGGGGGGGGGGCAAACATTGTTTACCAGAAGGAGAAATTGATAGTTATGTGCCTCTTACCACAAATAACCGCACCACAAGCATTCATTTCAGCCATCCCTATGATGGTCAAGAATCCAATACTAAGCCCTGTTCACTCCCCAGTCCCACATTGGTGGTACAGAAGTATTGACCTTGGAGAGGTACTGTCCCAATCACAGTACTCTTTCTCTTAGGGGCTTGAGAACTGCAGGAATTACCATGTTTAATTGATGCACTTTAGAGTGAATCCTATCTGGATGCATAAAAGCTTGTTACGGCAACTGCTCTGCCCGTGACTGGTAGAGTTGTGGACACAGCGCAAAGCATCACTGGATCCAGCCCCTGCTCCATAGTTTCTGTCTATACTTCTCACTGCCTCAGTAAAGCAGCCCGCCACCCGGACATTCTCTCTTCTACCCCCTCCCATCGGGCAGAAGTCACAAAAGCCCGTAAGCACGAACCACCAGCTCAAGGACAGCTTTTATCCCACAGTTGTAAGACAGTTGAGTGGTTCCCTAGTAGAGTAAGATGGACTCCTGATCTCACATTGGTTTCTTAACTTTGTCATAGCAGCCTGGGGGGTGGGGTAGGGGAGTAGAGGGGATAAGTTCCCACTGCCTATTAAATACTCCCAACGGCGTGTCTCTCTGACAATGAAGCCCAGCTCCTGGCCTTCAGGTGTGGCTTAGCCACTGATGGGAGAAAGGGCAAAGGTGGGTTACTGGAACCTTAAAACCAGTCTCTGGGCAGATGGGGCTCATCAGCCGTGGTTGGTGGCTCATCGACATGAAGGAAAACTCTGAACTTCTGCCTCGTGGCTATACCCACTCATGGGGGAAGCTTTCAGGGTAAATCCCGAGGAAGAATACGGAGCTGGAGTCCCTAAAAAAGTCTTATTTTGAGTTCAACGCTGCTTGCAAATCCTGCGACATCACAGGTGCCAAACTATATTGATCCCGGGTGTTCCTTTGGATTCATCAGCTGCATGGGGAGCCTGACGCATGGGCAACATCTTTGTCAACCTTAACCATTGGAGGCCATCATGACCTCACAATCTACCTTCATGACCTTGCACCTTTCCGTCTACCTGCACTGCATCTTGCCTCACCTGCATTCTGCATTCTGCTACTGTTTTACATTGTGTAATGATCTGATCTGTATGAACAGTATGCAAGACAAGCTTTTCACTGACTCTCAGTACATGTGACAATAATAAGCCAATTCCAATTCTCCACTCCAGATGAGAGGTGGAAGAAAGACTGTTGAATATCTTCAAGCCATGGAAGATGTTTGTTGGGTCGAGACCAACTGCTTCTCCTCACTTTACCAGTCATAGTCCAACCAAACTACAGACACTTAAAATACCCCGTTAAATTTGGAGTGAGTCCTCGCTGCTCATAATTAGAAATAAGGATTAGCTTTAGTTGTCACGTGTACAGTCAATGACCAACACAATTTGAGGATGTGCTGGCGGCAGCCCCAAGTGTCACCATGCTCCCGGCATGGCCACAACTTACTAACCTGAACTGGTATGTCTTTGGGATGTGGGAGGAAATCGGGAGTGCCCAGAGGAATCCCACGCGGTCACGGGAAGAACGTACAAACGTCTTTCTGACAGCAGCGAGAACTGAACCCTGATCAGTGATTGCCGGCACTGTAAAGCGATGCGCTAACCACTACGCTGCCGCACTGCCCCTCCCCCCTTACGTGATGCAGGCGCTACACTCCCTGAGTCACGGTCAAGGGGCTCAGCTGACACACGGCTACGGATGGACCAGGGTCCATCTCCTCAGCACCATACCTGGTAGTGCGCTAGAGTGTTGAGACGCTTCCAGTCATTATCGATCTTTGTTGTCACGTCTTCGTCCTGGAGAATTATCCGTGCTATCCTTCCCTGCCGCCATTCTGGGGGGGGGGGGGGAGTGTTGGAGAGAGGAGAGAAAATGTGATTGAAGCATATCAGGAGTTTCAAGGGGAGCCTCCTTGGAGTCAGAGTGAAAAGTATGCTGCCCCCTTAAGGCCCTGTCCAAGGTGATACTCTCAACAATGTGGGGGGGGGCGGGGGGTCAGCCATTTGACTGCAGGGGCTTCACATCTAGATCTCACCGGGAAAATTAATTTTATTTCTTATTTAGAGACACGGCATGGCAACAAACCCTTCTGGCCCAACGATCCCGTGGCGCCCAATTACACCCACGTGACCACTGACCTGTACAGCTTTGGAAACCTGGGTTGCTGGTGCTGTAAAGGGTTACGCTAACCACTACGCTACTGTGCTGCCTGTAATGTACAGAGACACTTCCTCCCAGTAGGGGCAGGGTGCACCTGCGCGGGCAACATTTTTCATCCAGGGGGTGATCAGTACATGGAACGAGTGGTACACTAAAAACATTTAAGAGGTACTCAAATAGGCACATGGATAGCAATGGTTTAGACTCTAAACTTTAGAGCGATTAGGGAAAGTGGGAGACTAATAATAGTAATATATTAATAATAACTACTTATAGAGTTAGTGCGCGATCAAGTGGTCAAGGCATTGGTCTAGTGATCTGAAGGTCGCTAGTTCGAGCCTTGGCTCAGGCAGCGTGTTGTGTCCTTGAGCAAGGCACTTAACCACGCATTGCTCTGCGATGACACTGGTGCCAAGCTGTATGGGTCCTAATGCCCTTCCCTTGGAAACAAAGGTGGTGTGGAGAGGAGAGACTTGCAGCATAGGCAACTGCCGGTCTTCCATACAACCTTGCCCAGGCCTGCACCCTGGAAACCTTCCAAGGTGCAAATCCGTGGTCTCATGAGACTAACGGATGCCTATATACATATTTATAGAGCTCTTTTCATAGGTGATGTAGTTCAAACTGCTTTACCATGGGATAAATGCAAACATGAAAATAAAAAAACAAAAAGAAGTTAGTTAAAAGCAAGTTTAAATACATAGGTTTTGAGCTGGCATTTAATTTTTTTTATTCTTATCCAGCACAGAATTGGCCATTCCGGCCCATTGAGCCGTGCGGCCCGGCAATCTCCCGACTTAACCCTAGCCTGACCACGGGACAATTGACAAAGGCCAGTTAACCTACCACCCCTTAGGTCTTTGGACTGTGGGAGGAAACCGGAGCACCCGGAGGAAACCCACACGGTCACGGGGAAAATGTACAAACTCCAGGAATTGAACCCGGTCACTTGTTCTGTAAAGTGTTCTGCTAAGCACCACACTACCACGCCACTAACAGTTTCAACTGATGTGACAAATGACACGTTGGTCAGCATAGACTAGTTGGGCCGAAAGGCCTGTTGCCATCTGGATGACTCCATGACTCTATGACAATAGGTACCAGCATTGTCAGTGAAATTCAGCAGATGCTGAAAATGCAGAGTAAGATCAGGCAGCAACTATGGAGAGGAATAGAGAGTCGACATTTTGGGCCGAGACCCTTCTTCAGTGATTGTCAGTGATATTCATTTCCAACAACTGATGCATCAATAAGCTGGACCAGTTACAAAACTGGAACCCTACCGAGGTCCATGTCCGCTGCCTTGGGTCGCTGAGAGTACGGGACACCCTTGTAGCAGGCGTCCAATAACTTGTCCTTCACCTGCGTGACCGTGTCACAGTTCAGCACCTTGACGGGGATCTCAGGGGCGTTCTCATTGTCTGGGTTCACACAGTTCAGGGTCTGTCAGAGAGAGGAGAGGAGGTTAGTGCATTGTCACGCACGCAGACTGAGAACTCGGAGTCTCACCCTGTGTATACACCACAAAATGCCACCATAGGCTGCCCCCAGGTTACTAACACCCGTATAACAGACCCCCCGAAATTTGTAATGAGAAAGGAAACTGACACATCCTTGTTGATCCTGACCAATTTTAACGATACAGCATAGACATTGTGGATGCATCACGGCTTGGCATGGCAACTGCTCTGCCAGCGATTGCAAGAAACTGCAGAAAGTTGTGGACATGGTCCAGCACATCTTTATTTCTGAGCTTCTTGTTGCCAGCATAATCAAGAACCCCACTGATCCTAGGCATTCTCTCTTCTCTCCCTCTCCTCAGGCTGAAGATACAAAAGACTGCAAGCACGTACCACCAGGCTGAAGGAGAGTTTCTATCCCACTGTTACTGGACTCTTGAATGGACTTTTTGTACAATAAGATGGGCTCTTGGCCTCAATAGCCACCTCGTTATGATCTTGCAATTTGTCCGCCAGAGAAAGCAGGATCTCCCAGTGGCCACACATTTTAATTCCACATCCCATTCCCATTCTGACATGTCTATCCACGGCCTCCTCTACTGTAAAGATGAAGCCACACTCAGGTTGGAGGAACAACACCTTATATTCCATCTGGGTAGCCTCCAACCTGATGGCATGAACATTGACTTCTCTAACTTCCGCTAATGCCCCACCTCCCCCTCGTACCCCATCCGTTATTTATTTATATACACACATTCTTTCTCTTTCTCTCCCTCTGTCCCTCTCACTATACCCCTTGCCCATCTAGGTTTCCCCCCCCTCCCCCTTTTCCTTCTCCCTGGGCCTCCTGTCCCATGACCCTCTCATATCCCTTTTGCCAATCACCTGTCCAGCTCTTGGCTTCATCCCTCCCCCTCCTGTCTTCTCCTATCATTTTGGATCTCCCCCTCCCCCTCTCAAATCCCTTACTCACTCTTCCTTCAGTTAGTCCTGACGAAGGGTCTCGGCCTGAAACGTCGACTGTACCTCTTCCTAGAGATGCTGCCTGGCCTGCTGCATTCACCAGTAACTTTGATGTGTGTTGCTTGAAATTCCAGCATCTGCAGAATTCCTCATGTTGAACTTTCTCTGTATCTTTTACACTTTATTCTGCCTTGTTACTATTTTACCTTGTTCTTCCTCAATACACTGTGTAATAATTTGATCTGCATGAACAGTGTGCAAGCTTTTCACTGTATTTGGTACATGTGGTAACAATAATAATAATTATAAACCAATACAAACTCCTATAGTGTAATTAAATTCAAATCACTGATGTATATACATACGTTAAGGGTGAAAGGTGAAGTATGTAATGGGAACATGAAGGGGAACTTCTCCCCTCAGAGGGTGGTGGGCCTGTGGAATGAGCTGCCAGCAGAAGAGGTGGATGCAGGTTCAATTGCAACATTTAAAAGAATTGCAGATAGGCCATGGATGGGAGCCCGACTGAAGGGCTTAGGTCAGGGGCTTTTAACCTTTTTTATGCCATGGACCCCTTCCCAGAATAATATATTTAAATATATAAGATTAAAAAAATAAACCAATTACATTGAAATAGTTATCAAAATATTTTAAAATATCAGATTTACAATATACCAATATATGTGCTTCTTTATTAACACCTTAAATAACAAGACTATACATTTAAAATACAGGCAAGTTAAAATTAAATTTTATTTTTTAAAGACGTATCAGGGTGAAAGCTGTTGCTTAACTTGAATAAGAACATTAAACTGTGTGCTGGTCTTTGACAAAGCGACACACATGTCATGTTGGACCCAATCGCAAGGGTGCCTGATTGTTGGCCAGCTATGTCGCACGAGCATCTGCTGACAGGAAGACTGTGATCACCTTTGATCTAGCGGCGGATCTAATAACTACCGTAATATTGAAGTCGTGAAGAGCATCCTGTAAACAATATTTCGAGATATTTGTAACTACTGTTGTTGTTGTTCGTCCATCGTTGACGTCGATGAGGACTTCGACACCATTATGATGGTGTCGAGACTAGCGCTTGATTTGGATTTAAGTGAGGGAGAATTGCACAGTGTCAGCCTCACTCTCTCTTCCCAATTCCCATCTGGATCCAGTGGCAAGACAAGAGTCAAGATAGCTGGAGATGGGACTAGGCGCAGTGGATGACCAGGACATCTTCTGTGTCTTGTCCTGCTCTACACGTTCCACGACGCTTGCAGAGACCGCCTTCTTGACCGTTTGACCTTCCATAGGTCTCGTCCACTCAATCTGCCGGAGTCTGTCTTCACATGCTGGGATAGACAACTCCCTATCTCACCGAGGGTTTGAGATCCGTCGGCTACCCTCACCTGGTTTAGCTGGCTTGTAACTACTGTAACATAGAAACATAGAAAATAGGTGCAGGAGTAGGCCATTCGGCCCTTCGAGCCTGCACCGCCATTTATTATGATCATGGCTGATCATCCAACTCAGAACCCCGCCCCATCCTTCCCTCCATACCCCCTGACCCCTGTAGCCACAAGGGCCATATCTAACTCCCTCTTAAATATAGCCAATGAACTGGCCTCAACAGTTTCCTGTGGCAGAGAATTCCACAGATTCACCACTCTCTGTGTGAAGAAGTTTTTCCTAATCTCGGTCCTAAAAGGCTTCCCCTCTATCCTCAAACTGTGACCCCTCGTTCTGGACTTCCCCAACATCGGGAACAATCTTCCTGCATCTAGCCTGTCCAATCCCTTTAGGATCTTATACGTTTCAGTCAGATCCCCCCTCAATCTTCTAAATTCCAACGAGTACAAGCCCAGTTCATCCAGTCTTTCTTCATATGAAAGTCCTGCCATCCCAGGAATCAATCTGGTGAACCTTCTTTGTACTCCCTCTATGGCAAAGATGTCTTTCCTCAGATTAGGGGACCAAAACTGCACACAATACTCCAGGTGTGGTCTCACCAAGGCCTTGTACAACTGCAGTAGTACCTCCCTGCTCCTGTACTCGAATCCTCTCGCTATAAATGCCAGCATACCATTCGCCTTTTTCACCGCCTGCTGTACCTGCATGCCCACTTTCAATGACTGGTGTATAATGACACCCAGGTCTCGTTGCACCTCCCCTTTTCCTAATCGGCCACATGATATGAAAGTATCTGGAACCTTTAATGGTGACAAAGTCACAGGGATTGCTATTACTACTGTGATTTGTGGCATACATTCAAAATCGAAGGAAATTCTAAACTTCAGTTCGAGGTTAGTGAAAATAAAGATATATATTTTTTCCCATCCAAGTTTTCGGATGCCCTGGAATCTATCCACGGACCCCTCAGAATCTAGGGACACCCTGTTAAGAATCTCTGGTTGAGATGCAAGTAGATGGGAGCAGGAAGAAACCCAGGTTAGCATGGGCTAGATGGACGGAAGGGTTTGCCTGTGCTGTAATGATTTGCTGGTGTCCATTCCTACAGATGACAAAATTAGTTTGCTTTTCCTCTCCAGTTTCAGTAACTGTTCTTTCCCCACCACAGAGGATGTCTACAAGATGTGATGTCTCAGAAAGGTAATATCTACCACCAAGGACCCACACCATGCCCTTGGCCTCAATGCGGCCATCAGGTAGGAAGTACAGGAGCCTGAAGACCCTCAAGATTCTTCCCCACTGCCATCAGATTCTTGAACCAACCTGAAAAAAAATCCTGAACAACACACACAAAATGCTGGAGGAACTCAGCAGGTCAGGCAGCATCTATGGAAAGAGTAAACGGTTGATGTTTCAGGCCGAGACCATTCATCAGGTCCTGAAGAAGGGCCTCGGCCTGAAACATCAATTGTCTACTCTTTTCCATAGATGCTGCCTGACCTGCTGAGTTCCTCCAGCAGTTTGTGGGAGTTGCTTTGGATTTCCAGCATCTGCAGACTTTCTCCTGTTTGTAAAAAAACCCGAATTTCACCTTGCACTATTTTCAACATGCACCAATGTTGTGACATTTATCTTTGTTTCATTTTGTCCTTCAAGTTATGCCCTTCAAGTTCAAGTTTCTTTTTGGTATTGTTATCTTTTGGAATTTTATTATACTTTAACATTGTATTAATGTTTATATGGCTTACCTTTTTTGTATACTTACTCAATAAAAAGATTTAAAAAGAAAAGAAAGTTATGCATAATTTACGCTAATTTAAGTTCATGTTAACTTGTTTGTTACGCTTGTAACGCACTGTACTGCTGTTGAAAGAACTTGATTTTCATAGCATTTATACTAGGGTAGGAATATCCATGACCATCAGCTTGAACCATATCGATGCGGCTACAAAGAAGGCACAACAGTGGCTATACTTCATTAGGAGTCTGAGAAGATTTGGCACGTCACCAAAAGCACGTGCACATTTCTACAGATGTACCGTGGACAGCATTCTAACTGGCTGCATCACTGTCTGGTATGGGGGTGGGGGGCTGTGGATCAAAATAATCTGCAGAAAGTTGTAAACGTAGTGGGCTCCATCATGGACATTAGCCTCCATAGTATCTACGACATCTTCAAGGAGTGATGCCTCAAAAAGGCAGCGTCCATCGTCAAGGAGCTCCATCACCCAGGTCACGCCTTATTCTCATTGTTAGCATCAGGAAGGAGGTACAGGAGCTTGAAGGCACACACTTAGTGATTCAGGAACAGCCTCTTCCCCTCTGCCATCCAAATTCTGAATGGACATTGAACCCATGAACAGTACCTCACCACTATTTTATTTCTATTTTTTGCACTGCTTATTTAATTTAACTGTTTAATATATATACTTACTGTAATTCATAGTGTTTTTTCTTCTATTATGTATTGCAATGTACTGCTGCCACAAAGACAACATACACCAGTGATATTAAACCTGATTCTGATTATCAACATTATATGTTTTTGTCTCTCCCATCCATGTACCTATCTGAAATTCTCTTGTTACAATCGAACCCACATCCTCCACTTCCACTGACAGCTCATTCCACACTCTCGCCACCCTCTGAGTGGAGAATTTCTCCCTCAGATCTTTAGCCAGAGGGTGGTGAGTCTGTGGAATTCTTTGCCACAGGCAGCTTGTGGAGGCCAAGTCTTTGAGGCGGAGTTTGATAGATTCTTGATTGGTCAGGGTATGAAGGGATACGGGGAGAAGGCAAGAGACTGGGGCTGAGAGGGAAAATGGGTCAGCCAGTAGAGAACGGCGGAGCAGACTCGATGGGCCAAATGGCCTAATTCTGCTCCTATATCATGTGGTCTTATTACTCTTTGATATTTCACCTGTCACCCTTATCTTATGTATGTACTGTGCATCCGGCATTTGAGTTTAATGCTATTCTAGGACTTTGCATTGGTTAATTATTATTATTATTATTGTCACATGTCTCAAGATACAAATGAAAAGCTTATCTTGCATCCTGTTCACGTAGATCAATACAGTGGAGGTATGGTTACTGTATCAAGTGATTTTTGAGTATTTTCCAACATAGACAAAATTGACTTAGGGAGGCTGTAAAAGTGGAATCTGCTTGTTACTTGCTCACTGGTTCAACAAATCATTAACATGTAACACCCCGCTTAAGATTTTTACTGCTGTGCTGTAGATATTTCATTTTAGCAGTTCTGTAAGAGCAGTCTGTTCTGCTTTCAGCCTGTTTGGGTTTGAGCTCAAGATAAGGGGCTATGTTATTCAGCCTGGGAATGTTGTGTCTGCCAATCACGATGGTGGAATTGGGAGAAGGTTCTAGAGAGGTTTTTGTGACGGACATCGGCGTGCGTCGAGGTCCTTTTTGGCGGGAGCTGGGAGAAGACAGGAGGGAAAATGGCCAAGGATGCTGTCCCTGTTGCACAAGGTTGCTTTGTGCAGGTGAATGGCTTCAAGGAGGAAGGGCCGATGCTCCTGAGGGATCGCCCGTCAGTTCGAGATGGATTTCCAGCAACATTTGGAAGGTGGCGTGTACTTACAGACAACTTCAAGATGAGCTCCAACTTATGTGCCCCTTTGGATTGCATTACCTGTAATGGGCCCTTTTTATTTTTTTTCTTTTCTTGTTCCTATTAACTGTTCAATAAAGCTGATATTTGTAAATACACTTTCTTTATAATTGTATGCAGTGTACAAGCTGTTATTTCTTGCTGGCGGCTAGTTGCATGGGGGCAATGTTTACACAGTATTCACACAGATCAGGGTTTGGGTGGTTGAAACATCCCAACTTCCCTGTTTTGGTGGGACCCAAGTCACACCGACCCTAGACGTATGGAGTTTGAGAAAGGTGGTTTTCTCACTGCTGAGTCCAGTGGATGTTAGCGAGAGGCTAGCAAGCTGCACCTCTAGAGATGCCGGTAAAAAGGGGTTGCACACAGATGAGATTGTGCAGGTATTGGAAATCCAGAGTAAGACACACAAAATGCAGGAGGAACTCAGCAGGTCAGGCAGCATCTATGGAAATAAGCAGCTGACGTTTCCAGATCATACCTTTCATCGGGACTAGAAGGGAAAGGGAAGGAGCCAGAACAAGAAGATGGGAGAATGGGGAGAATTACTGCATGGCAGGTGATGGGAGAGACCGGGTAAGAAGGATGGAAGGTGGGTGAGAGAGGGGTAAGTAGAAGTGAGAAGCTGAGAGGTGATAGCTAGAAAATGTAAAGAATCTAATCGGGGAGGAGAGTGGACCGTGGGAGAAAAGGAAGGAGGTGGGGCACCAGAGAGAGGTGATGGACAGATGAGGAGAAGAGAAGGGGAGCCTGAATCCTACTATGGCTTCTTCCCCCTTCAATTCCAGTCCTGATGAAGGGTTTCGATGCGATTTATTTTTTTCCATAGATACCTAATCTGCTGAGTTCCTCCAGCATTTTGTGTGTGTTATCCTCCTGTTCTTCTCCTGCTTTATTATCACCGGCACATATTTGTCGTTCTTTGTGGCACCAGTACACTGCAAAGATGTAATAATTACCACAAATAACAAAAATAGTTGAAGTGTAAAAGAGGAAGAGCGAGGTGGTGTTCACAGGCTCCAGAACTGCTCAGAGATCAGACGATGGCAGGGAGGAAGCTGTTCCTAAACAATTGAGTGTGTGTTTTCAGACTCCTGTGCCTCCTCTGTCATGGTGGTAATGAGGAGAGGGCATGTCCTGGACAGTGGGGGGGGCGGGGGGGGGGTCCTCTGTGATAGATGCCACCTTCTTGAGGCACTGTCTCATGTACCCGTTGGCAGCCGCAGTTCCTGCATTTCAAAACGGCTTTGGGATCTCTGCAGGACGTAAAAGATGCTTCAGTCGCTTACGTGGCACAGCCTCGTTTGGTTCGATATTTCATTGCAAGAAGCGGCGGTGTCTGAGGTTTTTATGGGAGGTGAAATGCTCCACACCAGTGCAGGATGGCCACACGGTGAGGCTGTGATAGCACTGTTCAGGGAGACCGAGACGAGGTGTTCACTCCACACTCTTCAAAGTGAGAAAGAGGAGGAGGTGGGAGTGGGGGGGGGGGGGGAGACAGTCAGGGAGCCTGGGAACACATCAAAAACACTTGAGAGAGAAATACATTTTAAGCAACCATCGCAAAGCACAAAACAAATCTTCCAGCGACAAGAGCGCTAATCACACCTTTTGCTGATATCATTGCACTGTTTAAAGGTTTGAGCATGGAATCCAAATTAAATATTTACCAAGTAACTGAGCAGTTACAAACTCGACATCTGTCACAATGCGAATGGCAACTTGGTGAAGAAAGAATTAATACATGGTTTACAAGTAAATTATTCCTTTAAGGCAAAAGAAAAATGTACTCAGGAAAAGTGGCACAGCTGTTGCTATCAAAGGGAGTTATGGAGAGAATTAGATCTAAGGAATGGGGTTAGAATATCGCCAAAAATGCAGCTAGTCAGAGGACTGGGAAAATTATGGTATTTGGCAAAGAAGCAACAAGATATTCAGAAGGAAAAGTAGAAATTGAGAGTAGGTCTGCAAGAAACATCCAAGATCAGTAAAAGCTCCAGAGAGGTGTATAAAAGATTAACAAAATTATTATGGATGTAGCATAATTTGGTTGGGTGCTTCCATTCCCCGTCTGTTCATGTGCCTGTCCAAACAGCTCTTAAGCATTGTATCTGCTCCCACCACCTGAGCGAGCTTGGGCGTTTCTCTTTGGAGTGAAGGAGGATGAGAGGTGACTTTATAGAGGTGTGTGTGAGAGAGAGCACTCAGTAAGTGTACTCCTTACACTCACACATGTGTATTTATATACACACACACATTCTGCTGTCGTTGCGCTGAGTGTGTACACTTCCATGCCTTCCCTGCTGTATTCGCATAACGGGTTGTCTTTACGGTGCCAATCCCGCCACACATATCTTTAGTAATGGGGACATGTCAATGTGTATATATTGTTTGATACTGTACTTAAGGTAGATAGCATGCTTATTTTGTAATACACATGTAACAACATTGTGGGGTGCATCATATCCTGATTCATGTGTAGTCTTAAGTTAACTTTGTGGGTGATTAAAGGTGGTGCGACCTAGTGGTTAATAAATAGAGCTCGTACCCCCATTAGCAGAGGGACAGAGAAGGTGAGCTACAAGGAGTTCACACTGGACAAAACAGTATGGAGCTATTTATTATGTTTTCGGTTAGACATCTTTTCGTAAATATTGGCAGTTCTCTTTCTGCAATTTTCGCTAATTCGTCTGTTTGATTTGTGACGCATTTAATAAACACCCTTGCACTACAGTGCTAAGTGACCCCAGCCATTTTTCTTCTTTGATCATAACCCACAATCTATCAGTGTACAATATCATAAGAGGCTTAGATTGAGTGGAGAGGCAGAGAACCCTTCCCAGGATGGAAATGGCTAATATGAGGGAACATAATTTTAAGGGGGTAGGAGGGAAGTAGAGGGGCATGTCAGAGGTCAGCTTTCCACACAGAGAGTGGTGGGTGTGTGGAACACCCTGCCAGGGCTGCTGGTAGAGGCAGATCCATTAGGAACATGTAAGAAACTCTTAGATAGTTATATGGATAATAGGAAGGAAAGAAGAGATTGATCTTAGAGTTAGTGAGGTTCCTAAGGTTGTCATAGCTGGCTGGGGTGGTAGTGGGGATAAGCTCCCACTACCTATAAAGTGCTCCAAATGGTGTGCATCTCTAACAGCCTCTGACAACCAAGTCCAACTCTTGGCCTTCACATGGGCTTAGCTACCAGGCCCGATGGAACTGTTTCCACTGGCAAGAGAAGGGGCAAAGGTGGACAACTGGCGCCTCAAAACTAGTTGCTTCGGGCAGGTTGGGCTCGTCAGCCTTGGACAGCAGCCCGCCTAGGAGAAGGAAAACTCTGATTTTAAACCTCCGCTGCCTTGTGGCCACACCCACCCATAGGAAAGGCTTCGGGAGTAAACCCTGAGGAAGAAATCCGGAGCTGTGGTCCCTAAGGCAGTTTGATGTTGTTTACAACTTCACTCGGGCAACCTCTGCGACGACACCGGTGCCAAGCTGTAGCAGCACTTGCCCTTCCCTTGGACTAGATCAGTGACGTGGAGAGGGGGAACCCGCTGCATGGGCAACAGCCAGTTCTTCAAATCTTCCCGTCCAGGCTTGCGCCCTGGAGAGGACACTACAATACACTAGAGGCCCAAACCCACGATCCCCTGGGATTGACAGCTGCCTCTGTCTCTGTCTGCTGGAGTTAGTTATAAAGTCAGCATAACAATGAGGGCCAGAAGGTCTGTACAGTGCTGTAACGTTCTACGTTCTAGAAGTAGGAGAAGCAGAGAGAAAGTAGACATCCGGTATTGTTCTATGTTCTATACGTATCATGTAGGTCACCTACAAACTAAGGCAGGAAAAATTCAGTCTGGGAGTAAGGAAACATGAGAGAAATTCAAAAATACTACTGTCCATGGAAGAAGGCATTGAAAGCCTCGCAGAAAGAGTGAAGAACTGTGGGCCTGGGGTGCTTGAGGAACTCAGAGAAATTATCATAACATTACAGATGTGAAACACTGCAGATGATAATCTGTAAGAACTCAGTTGGCCAGGCAGCAGCTGTGGAAGGGAATAGTCATCATTTCAGGTCGAGACCCTTCATCAGTCCAAAAATGTCAACTGTTCATTTCCCTCCACAGATGCTGCCTGACCTGCTGAGTTCCTCCAGCACTTCGTTTGTTGCTTCAGTAAAGCATTAATAAAAGGAAATTAATGGGATTAAAAGGTGATAGAACACCAGGATCTGATGACCTGTTTGAAGGGAGTGGCTACAACAATATTGGCGGCACTGGTTCTAAATCTCCAGAACTCCCAACGATTCCAGAACTATTCCCACAGAGTGGAATGTAGCAGATCTAACTGTAAATGGAAGAGATTGTGCAGATGCTGAAAATCCAGAGATCTAACTGTAGTATGCAAGGGAGGGGGCAGAAAATAAATCGGCAGTTCATCTGAGATCGGTGGTAGAGAAAATGCTGGGATCTATTCAGGAGATGCTAACAGTGTTTCAAAAACAATAATAGGTTTGAGTCAAGTGATCAAAGATTCATGAAAGAAAAGTCACATTTGACAAATCCAAAGTTTTTCTTCTAGTTCATATAGGCAGAATAGGTAACAGCAAACGACTTAATAAGACCATAAAGCATTGTAGCAGAATTAGTCCATTCGGCCCATCGATCTGCTTCACCATTCCATCATGGTTGATTTATTCTCCCTCTCAACCCCACTCTTGTGCCTTCTCCCTGTAACCTTTGACGCCCTGACTAATCACGAACCTATCATACCCTGCTTTAAATATACCCAATGACTTGGCCACCACGGCTGTCTACAGCAATAAATTCCACAGATTCATCTCCGTCTGGCTAAAGAAATTCCTCCTCATCTCTGTCCTAAAGGACATCTTTTCCACACCCACTCTATCTAGGCCTTTCACCATTCAGTAGGTTTCAATGAGGATCCCCCCCCTCATTCTTCTAAGCTCCAGCGAGTAAAGTCCCAGAGCCATCAAACACTCCTTATATGTTAACCCTTTCATTCTTGCAATACATCACTTGATATAATGTGCTTGGCCTTTCAGGCAGCTTTCCAGAACAATATCCCATCCTGGTTTCCAGGAGGAACGACGGAACAGCCAGTGTCCTTTACCAGTTTTTGACAAAGCACCATAGAGAGTATCCTTTCTGGGTATACCACAGTGTGGTATGGCAACCACTCCACATGTGACCTCAAGAAACTGCAGAGAGTTGTGGGCACTGCTGTGTACCCCGTGGAAACTGCCCCACTCTGTGGGCCCTGTCTACACTTGCCGCTGCCTCAGTAAAGACCCCAGCAAGGTCAAAGACCCCACACTCTGTTTCCACGGACACGCGATCAATAAACAAATCTGAATCGGAATGTCAACACTGATAGTGGGGAAAACGTGAGCAGCTTATCCAAGAAAGGATGTGTTGACATTGGAGAGGGTTCAAGAGAGTTTCACAAAAATGATTCTGGGATTGAATGGCTTGTCATGTGAAGAGCATCTGATGGCTCTGGGCCGGTATCCACTGGATTTCAGAAAAACCTCATTGAAACCTATCGAATACTGAAAGGCCTTGATGGAGAAGATGTGGGGAGGATGCTTCCTATGGGAGGACAGTCGAAGACTGGAGGACACTGCCTCAGAACAGAGGGACATCCTTTTAGAATGGGGACAAGGAGGAATTTCTTTAGCCAGAAAATGGTGAATCTGTGGATTTCATTGCCACAGGCGGTTCACTGGGTATATTTAAGGCAGAGGTTGATAGATTTTTGATTAGTCAGGGCATGAAGGGATACGGGGAGAAGGCAGGAGATTGGGGCTGAGAGAGAAATGGATCAGCCATTATGAGATAGCAGGGCAGACTCAATGGGCCAAATGGCCTAATCCTGCTCCTATATCTTATGGCCTTACGGTCTAAATGAATTTAAATCTCACTGGGGCACCTGGCAGTGGTAAAGCCAGTGAATGCCAAGGATTGATAGTGAGCCTCCCTGTTGTTGGAGATAATTTTTGTCTGGATTGGATGCAGGGGTATAATTGCTTCACGCAAGAAAAGTCTTTGTGATCAGTAGGATGACAGAGCTGTCTAAAAGGAGAAGTGCTTGACGGCACCTGCATTCTCTGGAGCATAAAGAACTGCTGCTATGTGAGGTATCTTTTATGATTAGCTTCATTTGTCACATGTCCATCAAAACATACAGTCAAAATATACAGTGAAATGTGTCATCTGCGTCAACAACCAGCACAGTTCAAGGATGAGCTGGAGGCAGCCGGCAAGTGTCACTGTGAACAGTGCTGCTGGGACACAAGCTGGGGTCTGAGCAACCCCGGCGGGGTCGCCTGGGTGAGGGTGCGTGATGTTGAAAGACCCGAAACACCCCACGACCCCAGGTTACGTCACTGATGACGTGCCCCAGCGCATCCGCAGGATCCATATCAGAATCAGAATCATGCTATGTTGGCGCTGGAATGTGCGGTGACACTTGTGGGCTGCCCCCAGCTCAGCCTTAGGTTGTGTTGGCTGTTAATGCAAATGACCCATCTTACTGTATGTTCACTTGTGGGTGTGATAAATATTTGAATCTGAATCCTCCCTTGTTGTAGGTGGGAGCTTTGCACACACAAGCTAAAACCCTCGCCAAGGTTTAGAATGAGCACGGCTCCTCGTGCGGGTGGATGCGAGCTCACTTGCCCCCCTGCCAGAGGACCACCGGCCGGCCATGCGTGCGTGTGTTCCTCGGTGCTCACCACTGTCTTATAGTCGATCTGCTGCCGGATGAGCTTGTCCTCGCTCAGCGAGTAGCGAGCTTCGCCGGTGATGGCGTCGATCGGTCCTTTCTCCATCTGCTGTTTGATGGCGCAGTACAGCATGAAGAGCGGCTCCCCTGCACACTCCTGGAACAGAGAACCAGAATCACCTTTACTATCACACCACACACCTACGCTTGCACTCACACACACAGCTGTGATCCCCGCTCTTCTGTACGCTTTGAAAGACAGACAAGCTTCAGCAGTTAAAGAACAGTCGCCTTAGTATCTCCCACGTTGATTTCAGCGCAACAAAAGGCGCACCGCGGATAGCACGACGCTCATACACATCGGGGTGTTCCCGAGTTTGGAGTTCAACTCCGGCACTGTCTGTGAGGAGTTTGCACGTTCTCCTTGTTCTCCGTAGGTTAATCGGTCATTGTAAGTTGACCTGTGATTAGGCTGGGGTTAAGAAGGTGGGTTGGTGGGTTGGGCTGGAAGGGCACTGTATCTCTACATAAATACATTAAGTAGAAAACATTGCCGGCCGAAGGGCCTGTTCCTGCACACAGGTTACTGGGGATGCAGGGTTGCCGCTGAAGTCAGTTCAGCCGCGACTTTGAATACCGCGGCAGGATGCGCGGTCTTCTCCTGCTCCTAATTTGCACTGAATCCAAAAATCTAGTCATTCTCCCGTTGCTGTCAGAATCAGAATCAGTTTGATCGTCACTGACATGTATTGAGAAATTTGTAGCTTTCTGCCATACAGACAAAAAAATTACAAAATTGGAGCTGAACGTCCAAGGGTACGCGGTTTATCCGAAAGATAGGTTAGGAGGCAGAGGGGGTGGTGTGGCTCTGTGCATAAGAAATAATATTAAATTATTAGAAAGACATGACATATGATTGGAAGGTGTAGAATCTCTATGGGTTGAGTTACGAAATGGCAAGTGTAAAAGGACCCTAATGACAGGTGTATACAGGCCTCCAAACAGCAGCCGGGATGTGGATTACAAATTCCAGCAGGAGATAGAAAAGGTATGTCACAGGGGCAATGTCATGATAATTGTTGAGGATTTTAACGTGAAAGTGGATTGGGAAAACCAGGTCGGTACTAGACCTCAAGAGAGAGAATTTGTAGAATGTCTAAGGGATGGCTTTTTAGAACAGCTTGTTATCGAGCCCACTAGGGGATCGGCTGTGCTGGATTGGGTGTTGTGCAATGATCCAGAGGTGATAAGAGAGCTTAAGGCTAAGGAACCCTTAGGGAACAGTGATCACAATATGATCGAGTTCACATTGAAATTTGCGAGGAAAAGTAATAAAATCCAATGTGTTGGTATTTTAGTGGAATAAAGGAAATTACAATGGCATGTGGGGGAGCTGGCCGAAGTTGACTGAAAAGGGATGTTTTCAGGAAGGACAGCAGAGTAGCAATGGCTGGAGTTTCTGCGAAAAATGAGGGAAGTGCAAGACAGACATGTTCCAAATAAGAAGAAATTTTCAAAGGGAAGAAGGACACTACTGTGGCTGACAAGTGAAGTCAGAGCCAAAGTAAAAGCAGAAGAGAGGGCATACATGGAAGCCAGAGCTAGTGGGAAGATAGAGGATTGGGGAGCTTTTAAAAACTTGCAGAAGGAAACTAAGGAGATCATTAGGAAGGAAAAGATGAATTATGAGAGGAAGCTGGTGACTAATACTAAAGAAGATACTAAAAGCTTTTTTAAGTATATAAAGGGTAAAAGAGAGTTGAGGGGAGATGTAGGACCAATACAAAATGACGCTGGAGATATTGTAATGAGAGATGCAGAGATGGCAGAGGAACTGAATGCGTATTTTGCATCAATCTTCATAGTGGAAGATGTCTGCAGTATACTGGACATTCAAGAGTGTCAGGGAAGTGCAGTTTGTGCAGTGAAAATTACGACTGAGAAGGTGCTCAGGAAGCTTAATGGTCTGAGGGTGGATAAATCTCCTGGACCTGATGGAATGCACCCTCGGGTTCTGAAGGAAGTAGCTGGAGAGATTGCGGAGGCATTAACAATGAGCTTTCAAGAATCAATAGATTCTGGCATTGTACCGATGACTGCAGTATTGCAAATGTTACTCCGCTATTTAAGAAGAGAGGGAGACAGCAGAAAGGAAACTATAGACCTGTTAGCCTGACATCAGTTATTGGGAAGTTGTTGGAATCGATTGTTAGGGATGAGATTACGGAGTACCTGGAGGCACATGACAAGAAAGGCCAAAGTCAGTATGGTTTCCTGAAAGGAAAATCCTGCCTGACAAACCTACTGCAATTCTTTGAGGAAATTACAAGCAGGGTAGACAAAGGAGATGCTGTAGGCGTGGTGCACTTGGATTTTCAGAAGGCCTTTGACAAGGTACCACACATAAGGCTGCTTAGCAAGATAAGAGCCATTGGAATTACAGGGAAGTTACTAGCATGGGTGGAGCATTGGCTGACTGGCAGAAAACAGAGTGGGAATAAAGGGATCCTATTCTGGCTGGCTGCCGGTTACCAGTGGAGTTCCACTGGGGTCGGTGTTGGGACCGCTGCTTTTTACGGTGTATGTCAATGATTTGGACTATGGGATTAATGGATCTGCGGCTAAATTTGCCGATGATACAAAGATAGGTGGAGGAGCGGGTAGTGTTGAGGAAACAGAGAGCCTGCAGAGAGACTTAGATAGTTTAGGGGAATGGGCAAACAAGTGGCAAATGAAATACAATGTTGGAAAGTGTATGGTCATGCACTTCGGTGGAAGAAATAAATGAGCAGACTATTATTTAGCTGGGAAGAGAATTCAAAATGCAGAGATGCAAAGGGACTTGGGAGTCCTTGTGCAAGGTACCCTAAAGGTTAACCTCCAGGTTGAGTCGGTGGTGAAGAAGGCGAATGCAATGTTGACATTCATTTCTAGAAGTTTAGAATATAAGAACAGGGATGCAATGTTGAGGTTCTAAAAGGCACTCATGAGACAACACACGAAGTATTGTGTGCAATTTTGGGCTCCTTATTTTAGAAAGGATATACTGACACTGGAGAGGGTTCAGAGAAGATTCACGAGAATGATTCCAGGAACGAAAGTTATAGAAACATCCCGAATGTTAAAAGGCCTGAACAGATTAGATATGGCAAAGTTATTTCCCATGGTAGGGGATCCTAGGACAAGAGGGCACGACTTCAGGATTGAAGGACGTCCTTTTAGAACTGAGATGCTGAGAAATTACTTTAGTCATAGGGTGGTAAATCCGTGGAATTTGTAGCCACGAGCGGTTGTGGAGGCCAAGCAATTGGGTGTAGTTAAGGTTCTTGATTAGCCAGAGCATCAAAGGGTATGAGGTGAAGACAGGGGAATGGGGATGACTGGAAGAATTGACTCAGCCCATGATTGAATGGCGGAGCAGACTCGATGGGGCGAATGGTCTACTTCTGCTCCTCTCTCTTACGGTCTTAAAACAAAAGATAAACATGCAGTGTGAAAGAAGAATCACAAAGTAGTGTTTATGGATTCAGAAATCTGATGGTGCTGGGGAAGAAGCTGTTTGTGAAACATTCGGTGTGCATCTTCAGGCTCCTGTACCTCCTCCCCAGTGGTAGTGATGAGAAGAAGGCGTGTACTGGATGGAGACAGTTCTCAATGATGGCTGCTGCCTTCCTGGGGCACTGCCTTGACAAGATGTCCTCGATTGTGGTGAGAGCTGTGACCGTGATGAAGGTGGCTGAGGCTACAACCCTTTGTTGCCTCTTGGAGTCTCCACAGAATACTTGCCACTGTACATCTGTGGAAATTTGCCAGAGTCTTTACAGAGTTACAGCTATACAAGACCTTAGTTAGACCCCACTTGGAGTATTGTGTTCAGCTCTGGTCACCTCACTACAGAAAGGATTTGGATACTATAGAGAGAGTGCAGAGGAGATTTACAAGGATGTTGCCTGGATTGGAGAGCATGCCTTATGAGAATAGGTTGAGTGAACTTGGTAAATGCAGCTCACTTTTAACATTTAAGAAAAACTTGGACAGATACATGGATGAGAGATGTATGGAGGGATATGGTCCAGGTGCAGGTCAGTGGGACGAGGCAGAAAAATGGTTCGGCACAGCCAAGAAGGGCCAAAAGGCCTGTTTCTGTGCTGTAATGTTCTATGGTTCTATAACTTGGCCTTTTCTCCTTGGAGCAACAGAGGATGAGAGGTGACCTGATAGAGGTGTACAAGATGATGAGGGGCATTGATCGAGTGGATAGCCAGAGGCTTTTTCCCAGGGCTGAAATGACTAACACGAGGGGGCATAGTTTTAAGGTGCTTGGAAGTAGGTACAAGGAGGATGTCAGAGGTAAGTTTTTCACACAGTAAGTGGAGGGTGTGTGGAATGCACTGCCAGCGAAGGTGGTAGTGGCGGATACAATAGAGTCTTTTAAAAGACTTGGATAGGTACATGGAGCTTAGAAAAATAGAGGCCTATGCAGTAGGAAATTCTAGGCAGCTTCTAGAGTAGGTTACACGGTCGGCACAACATTGTGGGCTGAAGGGTCTGTAATGTGCTGTAGGTTTTCTATGTTCCTATGTTTCGATGAGCCGTACCAAATAGAACGTAGAACATAGAACAAAACAGAACAGTGGTTCTTTGGCCAACAATGCTGTGCCGACTTCTTAACCTACATTAAAATCAATCTAACTCTCTTCCATCTCTTAAACGTCCCTGATGAATCTGACTCTGCCACCACCCCTGGCAGAGTACCACATTCACTCTCCACTCTCTGTGTAAAATATTTACCTCTAACATCTGCCCCTATACTTTTCTCCAATCACCTTAAAGTTATGCCCTCTGGTGTGAGCTAATTCCTCCCTGGGAAAAAGCCTCTGGCCGTCCACGTCAACAGCATGGACCAGTCAGGCTGAAGAGCCTGTGACCACACTGTATGAGTGGGATTTATGGGATTACTCCTGACAGCTGGCATAGACTCGAAGGACCAAATGTTCTCCTTCAACACTGTATAATAAGAAACAGGATTACATTCCATGAACTCCTGCTATTTAAAAAAAAATGTTATTCACTGGAGAAAATAATTAAGAATAGGAGAGAAACGTGCCTGGCCAGGAGCAGTGTACACCAACAAATTGAGGAATAGTTTCGGGTTTTAAAGTTCAGAGGGGTTGCTGGATGGATGAGAGGTAGCCTTGGGAATGACGAGAAAGGAGATGGCCCCTCGTGATCACAGGAAAACTGCCAAGGAAAAGACTGACTGAGCTGGACGAGGCCCACGCCCATTTGCAGCTGGCGGTTTGGGAAGCAGGGATGAGGCCTAGTATTTACTATGCACAAACTAGGCCTCCCTGTTCCAGTACATTTTTACTGCAAGTGCAAGCAACAATATCCACCAGCTTTAAATTAAAATAACTCGTTAGACCTTAAACAAAGCTTCAATAAAAAAATACTTTGGCAAGCCAACAGATTTCCTTTAATAACTCTTCATTTTAACTTATAACTATATTGACAATGCTTCCTCATTTATATAGCAATATTTGTTCTCTGAATACAACCAAGGTGTGCAAGAACACAACCAATTTTGATTTCAATATTTAAGAGAAATTTGGATAGGTACGTGGATGAGAGGGGTATGGTGGGCTGTGGTCCAGGGACAGATTGATGGGACTAGGCAGAATAATAGTTTAGCACGGACGAAATGGGCCGCAGGGACTGTTGCTGTGCTGTAATGTTCAATGATTGTATGGACAAATTAAGATTTGAGTTTATTTATCACATGTACATTGAAACATACAGTGAAATGTGTCATTTGTGTAACGACCAACGCACATGAGGTTCTGCAGGGGTACAGGGCTGGGGGTGGAAGGCGAGTCGCTGCGGGAAACTACTGGCGGGCTCGCTCCTTGGCTTGGCCAAGATGGCCATTACGGGTCCAGCCGGCAGGTGGTCGAGGGTTCTATGCGAGCTGGCTGCTTGCCTCCTCTCCGGGGTAACGTTTGTGCCCGGATGTCCTTGGAGAGGGAGTCTGCTGTCCCGATGGGCACAGTGAAGGGGTTTCTGAAAACAGAGGGCTCCCAGGAGTCAAGCTTTGTTCATGATAGTAGCCGCATTTTAATTTGAAAGTGTAAATAGTTTTGTATATCCCTGATCATTGTGCCTTGTGAGTGAATAAACTCCCGCAGTCTTGTGAAAAAAAACAGCGCGCTGGGTCAGCCTGCAAGTGTCGACACACATTCCAGATTCTTTCTTGGAGTTTTATTTGGAGTGTTACATCAGCAGACAAACAGTTACATCTCTTTGATTTGCTGAAGCCAGTTTCTAGGGCACATTCGGCAAAGGACACGTGTAGTTTGCATTATTGATGAATACCTCGCCTTCGGGATCCGTGTGAGAGAGACTTCAGATTTTCCAGCATTCTACCCCAGAGTTATCCCTGGACTTAAAGTTATAGGAGCTGGACAACGTGTACACATTTTGATCATTACGCCAATTTTCCTTTCTGTACATATGTTAAAGTAAATCTCTTCCCCTCCCCACCCCACCCCCCGCCACTGCTTCCCCTAGCAACAGCTGCAGTTCTCTCTCCAGCTGTTTCCCCATCCCCTCGCTGGCACCCGACTGAGATCAGAGCGGGGTCATTGGGACTGCAGCCCAGATGTTTGGTGCAATTCCCTAACAATGTAACAACATCTGGAGAGGAAAGAAATTCCAGGAAAAGGGGGAATAGACTGATAGAAGTTGAACGTAATGAACAGCCAGATCCTCCCGTTAAGTGAGGCACCCAAGTTAAGACAGCCTTACCTTCAGGAACTTGTACAACAGGAAGGTAAACCAATTCGTCAGCATCTTCTCTGCAACCGACTCAGTCCTACAAAACAAAATTGTTAAAAGATGTTCAAGATTTATTTGTCAGATGTACACTGAAGCCTGCAGTGAAACGCACCGTTTTGTGTCAACGGCCAACACAGGCCAAGAGTGTGCTGGGGGGTGGGGTGGGGGGAGGGGGCTGCAGGCAAGTGCCACCTCGCTTCTGGCGCCAGCAGAGCGTGCCCACATCTCACTGACGCCAAGCCGTATGTTTTTGGAACGTTGGAGGAAATGGGAGCAGCTGAAGGAAAGGACACTGATAGGTCAGTGGGAGAATGAAGAAACTCCTGACAGACAGTGGTGAAGACTGAACCCCGCGACGGGTGATCATTGGCACTGAAAGTGATTGCGCTAATCACTACGGTACCATGGGTCAAGTTATGCAATTTATCAGGTCAATTTCTTGTAGGCTGTAATTAAAAGCCCCCGGGGGTTCCCAACCCGGGGTCCAAGGACACCTCAGTTCATGGTAGGGGTCCATGGCATAAAAGAGGTTGGAAGCCCTGCTCTAAACAGGCTGGGGTCACCCATCTTGTAAAGACACTGCCCAGAAGAAGGCAATGGCAAACCACTTCTGTAGAAAAATTTGCCAAGAACAATCATGGTCATGGAAAGACCATGATTGCCCACATCTTACGACATGGCTCATAACCAATGAATGAATTAAGCTGCCCGCATGTCTTTGGGATGTGGGAGAAAACTACTGAGTCACAGTGAGCATGCAAACTCTGCACAGACAGCACCCAAGATCATGACTGAACCCACGTAACCATAAGACATACAAGGAGAATTAAGCCATTTCAGCCCATTGAGTCTGCTCTGTCATTCCATCATGGCTGATTTATTTTCCAACTCAATCCCATTCTCCTGTCTTTCCCCATAACCCTTGACGCCCAGATGAGTGGAGTTATGAGATTTCTGTTTACTTCTATTATTATTTACAGATACAATACGTTACAGATACAGCTCTGCCATAGTTGGATGCATCAGCAAGGAAGATGAGGTTGGGTACAGGGCTACGGTAGGAAACTTTGTCACATGGCGTGAGCAGAATTATCTGCAGCTTAATGTGAAAAAGACTAAGGAGCTGGTGGTAGACCTGAGGAGAGCTAAGGTACCGGCCACCCCTGTTTCCATCCAGGGGGTCAGTGTGGACATGGTGGAGGATTACAAATACCTAGGGATACGAATTGACAATAAACTGGACTGGTCAAAGAACACTGAGGCTGTCTACAAGAAGGGTTAGAGCCATCTCTATTTCCTGAGGAGACTGAGGTCCTTTAACATCTGCCGGACGATGCTGAGGATGTTCTATGAGTCTGTGGTGGACAGTGCGATCATGTTTGTTGTTGTGTGCTGGGGCAGCAGGCTGAGGGTAGCAGACACCAACAGAATCAACAAACTCATTCGTAAGGCCAGTGATGTTGTGGGGATGGAACTGGACTCTCTCACGGTGGTGTCTGAAAAGAGGATGCTGTCCAAGTTGCATGCCATCTTGGACAATGTCTCCCATCCACTACATAATGTACTGGTTGGGCACAGGAGTACATTCAGCCAGAGACTCATTCCACCGAGATGCAACACAGAGCGTCATAGGAAGTCATTCCTGCCTGTGGCCATCAAACTTTACAACTCCTCCCCTGGAGGGTCAGACACCCTGAGCCAATAGGCTGGTCCTGGACTTATTTCCTGGCATAATTTACATATTACTATTTATGGTTTTATTACTATTTAATTATTTATGGTGCAACTGTAACGAAAACCAATTTCCCCCGGGATCAATAAAGTATGACTATGACTATTAACAGGCCCGTTCTGCCAACAGGCCCACTGCCCGATTACACCCGTGTGAGCATTTAACCTGCTAACCCGGAAGTCTTTGGACTGTGGGAGGAAACTAGAGCACCCGGAGGAAACCCACATGGTCACGGGGAGAATGTACAAACTCCTTACAGGCAGCAGTGGGAATTGAACCTGGGATCGCTGACACTGTAAGTGTTACGCTAACCACTACACTACTGTGTCGCTCCACTTGCTCCACTTCTGTAGCACGCCTGTTCTCCCTGTGTCTCTTACGTGTCCAGCAGCTGTTCGCAGCGTATGCCTTTCTCCTAAAGACAACCTCCTCCTGGGGTTTTTGTCCATTTGTCATGATTTTCTCTACTTATCTGACGTTTGATGTTGAGAAAAGCATTTTAAAATATTCTATGACTTATTGTATAAGGTGGGAGAGAGGGAGGGTGGGTGGGGGTGATAGAGGAGGGGAAAAGGTGGAGGGAAACGGGTAGAAGGAAGGAGGAGTGGAGGGACGGAGGGGTAGGAGAGAGGGAGTTGGGTGAGTGGGAGGGTGTGAATGGGAAGGGGGATTGCAAGAAAGGGGAAGGAGGGAGAGAGGGAAAGGGGAGGAGAGAGGAGAAGAAGGAGGAGGGAAAGGAAGGAGACAGGGGAAGGAGGGAGCGAGGGAAAGGAGGGAGAGAGGAAAAGGACATGGAGAGGGAGGGGAAGAGAGGATGGAGGAGGAAGGGAAGGAAGAAAGGAAAGAGGGGAAGGGGCTGAGAGAGAGGAAGAGAAAGAGAGAGACAGAGAGAGGGGAGAGGTATAGGGAGAGAGAAGAAGCACTAATGAGTGATTTTAGGGAGGAAATCGGTGGTGGAATTGAACCCTGATCACTGGCACTATAAAGTGTTGTGCTGACTGCTACACTACCATGCTACCCCATCGCAATGCGATAGTTAAGCAGTCACATCTCAAACCTGCACGGACAGGAGGTGAAGCGAGTAAAGACTCTCCGTACTAGGAGTCCCATGGACAGACTGGCCTGTTTTACCCACATTTTCCACGATCTGTGGTGTTAGGCAGCGGGAAAGGAGATGAGTTTCTTCAGAACAAACAACTCCCTTCCAAACTGCTCGTTGTGCTGGCTACGACTTCTCCCCTCTCAGGCTCTGGAGAGGCAGCTTCCGTGTCTGAATCCTGCTCTCGTTGCAAATGAGGCATCCTGGGACTGAGCACTAATGAGCTCCAGAATGAATCAACTCTTCACATCTTCTACCCGAGGCGCAGAGGGGCGAACAGCAGCAGCAAATGTGATCTGCAGCAGCCCCCCTCCCCCCAACTCTGCACACATCCCCAGGAACAGAACAAACTCATGTCCTGTCAGAGGGGAATGTTTTATTGATAGCTTTCTGAACTGGGAGCATCTTACATCTTCATCTCTTCGCAAGCTGATTAAACGGGATATTTGGGAACTGAGAACAGGCAGGAGGCTACCAGGTCTTTGATCGCTGGCCCAGCCAGATGTTGGCTGGACTATCTTCTAACTCTGAGTGCAGGGAGGGAGGGGGAGGGGGAGACAGAGACACAGAGAGTTGGGGGGGGAGAGAGGGGGGAGGGGGAGAGAAAGGGAGAGGGAGAGGAGAGGGGGGGAGAGAGAGAAAGAGAGAGGGGGAGGGAGAGAGAGGAAAAAGAGAGAGGGAGGGAGAGAAGGAGTGAGGGAGAGAAGGAGAGAGGGAGAGAGGGAGAGAAGGAGAGAGTTTGGGGAGATAGGGGAGGGGAAGAGGGATTAAGGAAGGGAGGGAGTGAGGATAGGAAAAAGAGGAGACGAAGGGAGGGGGAAGGAGATGGAGGGCTCCCGCTTTTGAACATCTGCTCATTGCCATCAGTGATTATCCGCCTTACCAGCCCCTGAGAAAATGGTGATGAGTTACGGGGCACCACAATCAAAAGTGGTCCCAGTTCACCAACGTCCTGTAAGGGAACGAAACTACTGGCTTTCCCCAGTCTGGCTGCATGTGCTCCAGGTTCACCCCCTCTCCCCCACCCTCCCACTCTCTCCAAAACTCTCAACCACGTCCTCAGTTCAGGGGCAGTCAGATATGTGCAGTAAATGATGGCATCGTTCCCCTCCCCTACCAATCTCTCAGTAACATAACAAGCTATCGACACATTTTAAATACTGGGAGTGTGCGGAGTTTGGAGACAGGGTGAGTGGGATGGAGGGGAGGTATGTTGTAGAGGAGGGAGGTGGTGTTGGAGAGTAGGGGATGGGTTTCAGAAAGGAGGGGTGGGTTGTTGAGAAGGGAAGGGGGAGCTGGTGAAGGATAGGAGAGCAGGGAGATCGGAGAGGGGTGTTTTAAGAGGAAAGGGGTGTTAAATAAGGGGAGGTTAGAGAGGAGTGGAAGAAAGGCATTTAGGGAGGAAGGGAGGGATATGAAGAGAAAGAGAGGGGGTCGGAGAGGAAGGGAGGGAATCAGATAGGAAGGTTGGCACAGAGAACAAAAGAGGTATGGAAAGGGGGTTCAGAGGGGATGAGAAGGGGGTTCAGATGGGATGGGAAGGGGGTTCAGGGGGATGGGAAGGGGGTTCAGAGAGGATGGGAAGGGGTTCAGAGGGGATGGGAAGGGGTTTCAGGGAGGATGGGAAGGGATTCAGAGGGGATGGGAAGGGGTTCAGAGAGGATGGGAAGGGGGTTCAGGGGGGATGGGAAGGGGGTTCAGAGAGGATGGGAAGGGGGTTCAGAGGATGAAAAAGGGGTTCAGAGGGGATGGGAAAGGGGTTCAGAGGGGATGGGAAGGGGGTTCAGGGAGGATGGGAAGGGGTTTCAGGGAGGATGGGAAGGGGGTTCAGAGAGGATGGGAAGGGGGTTCAGGGGGGATGGGAAGGGGTTTCGGGGGGATGGGAAGGGGGCTCAGAGGGGATAGGAAGGGGGTTCAGAGGGGATGGGAAGGGGGTTCATTGAAGATGGGAAGGGGTTTCAGGGAGGATGGGAAGGGGGTTCAGAGGGGGGTGGGAAGGGAGTTCAGAGGGGACGGGAAGGGGGTTCAGAGGGGATGGAAAGGAGGTTCAGAGAGGATGGGAAGGGGGTTCAGAGAGGATGGGAAGAGGGTTCAGAGATGATGGGAAGGGGTTCAGTGAAGATGGGAAGGGGTTCAGAGATGATGGGAAGGGGTTCAGTGAAGATGGGAAGGGGTTCAGAGATGATGGGAAGGGGTTCAGTGAAGATGGAAAGGGGGTTCAGAGATGATGGGAAGGGGTTCAGTGAAGATGGGAAGGGGTTCAGTGAAGATGGGAAGGGGGTTCAGAGATGATGGGAAGGGGGTTCAGAGGGGAAGGACAGGTTGTCCTTACACATACCTCCTGAGCAGCAGTTTTGGGTGGTTCTTGCTCTCTAGATTCTTCTCTATCAAGTCAGAGAGGAGCTGCTTGAGGACCCCGGTGGCATACTCCATCTCGCCCTGGAGGGCCGTCATGATGAGGGAGGCCACATTTCCTCGGTCTCGCATCGAGAAGCTTCGCTGAGCCTCCAGCGTGCGGATGAAGGTCAGCAGGAAGACCTTCTTGTTCAGCAGCTGCCCAAAGAGCGTCAGCGCCTTCTCCACGTTGGCATTCACCTTGAAGACCAAAAGCAGAGGGTGTATTGTCAGCCTGCTGCCGAACACAGTGAGAAACAGGTGTAGGGCATTGATTCTGCAGATGCTCCAAAGGCAGAACAACACATACAGAACGCTGGACCTGCTGAGTTCCTCCGCCATTTTAGAACATAGAGCATTACAGCACAGTACAGGCCCTTTGGCCGCAATGCTGTACCGACCTTTTAATCTACTCTAAGATCAATCTAACTCTTCCCTCCTGCACAGCCCTCTATTTTCCTATCATCTATGTGCCTATCTAAGAGTTGTTTAAATACTCCTAATGCAGACATCCCACCCTGCAAAAACTCATTTCAGGGAGGTAGCACCATCAATTTGCGGGGGGGGGGCTCCCGGGAGAGGTGGGATGTCTGCAACAGAGTAGCTCCTTAGCAGCGAGCCAGCTTGTTTAAATAACGTTAGCTGTGCTAATGAACGAATGACACGTGTTAAACTCACCTCAACACGTCTTTTACAGTCTTAACCCACCATGGGAATAGAAAAGTCACTGTTGCAAACAGTGCAGCGAGCAACACTGTCATTATTTTTGACCCCTTTTAGGCAGGGGTACACTTTAGTGTAGTCTGGGGTGACGTACGTTTTATATTTTCTTTTTTTTTGGAACACTCTGCCATGGCGCGCTCTTGCTCGCTCTCTCTCTCTCGCGTGCTCTCGCTTGCTTTCTCTCGCTCGCTCTCAAGAAAATTGATTTCCGTGATATTGTATATAATTTGCGGGCATCAGGGAGCCACTATTAATATGCGGGAGAGTCCCGGAACTTCCGGGAGAGGTGGGATGTCTGCTAATGTGTCTGCCTCGAACACCACCCCTGGCAGTTTATTCCATGCACCCTCCACTCTGTGTGTAAAAAAAACTACCTCTGACATCCCCCCAACACTTTCCTCCACCACCTTAAAATTATGCCCTTCTATACTAGCCATTGCTGCCCTGGGAAAAAGTCTCTGGCTGTCCACTTGAACTCAGCCTCATCATTTTGTACACTTCAATTAAGTCACCTCATAGCGCCATTCGCACCAAAGCAAAAAGCCCTAGCTCGCTCTATCTTCAGAAGTCATGTCCTGTGGTCCATAAATATTATCTGTACCCTCTTTAAAACTTCCACATCCTTCCTATAATGAGGCAACCTGAATCGAACAAAATATTCTAGTGTGGTCGAACCAGGGTTTTACAGAGCAGGCACCACTCTTTAAAAAAAAGTATGTTGTACTTCTGTAAGTTGTAGTTCTACACAAGGTGGGATTGTTCCTAGCCTCTACATTCCAAGAGATAATCTGTCAATATTTTGTATGTGCTGCTCTGAGGTATTCTGTTCAGTTCTCCCTCTCCAATCCTTTCTCAGACGTGGGACCCAAAACTGCCCCTCGAGGGAGGGATCCAGCCGTACCTCCATCTCCTTGAGCACCGGGTGATCCTCTATTCCTGGGAAAAGGACCCTCATGGCGTAGGTTCGGTAGTCGAGGAACGGAATCCCGGCTCCGTCCAGGTCGCTGGTGAGCTCATGGATATCCGTCTGCAGCTCAGCGAAAGCTGAAAGAGGGAAATGGGCAACGTGAGAATGTTGCACTGTTGTAACAACCAGCACTGTTCAAAGTTCAAAGCAAGTTTATTATCAAAGTATATAGATGTCATTATGTACAGTACTACCCAGAGATTCATTTTCTTACAGGCATTCAGAGTAGAACAAAGAATTACAATAGAATCAATGAAAAACCTTTTAGGCACCTCAATGCAATGCATAGAATGATCAGTCTGGTAGCCCTGTGTTAAGCATAACAAATTGTACGGCATCAGTGATCAGGAGATCAGGGTTGAATTCCCACCGCTGTCTGTAAGGAATTTGTATGTTCTCCTTGTGACTGTGTGGATTTCCTCTGGGTGCTCCAGTTTCCTCCCATATTCCGAAGGCATATGAGTTAAGATTGGTGAGTTGTGAGCATGCTATGTTGGCACCAGAAGCGTGGCAACACTGGCAGGCTGCACCCAGCACATGCTCAGATTGTGTTGTTCATTGATGCGAACAACGCTTTTCACTGTACTAGATGCTTTGATGTATCGATGTGGTTGTCCGTCTCGAAGGACAATGGATGATTATTATCATCATCATCACGTGCCTGGGCAGAAGGTATGCAGATCCTGAGATGTCCAGTCGTCAAGGTCCCTCTCTCAGCCTCACCAGTGTAGTCCAAAGGAAAGCTTATGAAACAATACGTTTGGCACCAGGTCAGCTGCAGGAGCTGCCGGAAGGATGTTCAATGACATCCAGCCGCCTTAGGCGCTCCACTCCGGATTTGCTGTCTGGGTTTACTCCCGTAGCCTTCGTCTCTCCCGAGGCTGCCCACAAGGCAGTGGACCGGGTCCCCAGCTATGGAATGGGTCAAATAAAGCCAATGTCTTATCTTTAAGATCTATCTGGATAGCATGCAAACAAAAACTTTACACTGATGCCGTTGAACTGGAAAGAGTGCAGAAAAGATTTACAAACCTGTTGCCAGGACTCAAGTAAGTGACTGTAGAGAGAGGTTGGGCAGATTAGGACTTTGCTCATTGGAGCATTGGAGAATGTGGGATGATTTTAACTGTGAGGGTTGTAGATAAGATGAACTCACACCTTTATTCTCCCCAGGGTTTGGGAAACCAAGAACTATAGGATTTAAGATGGAGGGGAGAGACCTAATGGGAATTTGAGGGGAGAATTTTCACCCATAGGGTGATCCTTATATGGAACTAGCTGCCAGAGGAAGTGCTTGGGGCAGGTATATTGACAAGACTTAGATGACACTTGGGCAGGTACATGGATGGGAATGGTTTAGCAGGGGCTCCCAAACTTTTTTTACGTTACGGATCAATGGCATTAAGCAAAGGGTCCGCGGACCCATGGTTCAGAGGGATAAGGGCCAAGTGTGGGTGAGTAGGACTAGCTGAGGTGGAGAGTTTGGTTGTCCTGGACTAGATAAGCCAGAAGGCCTGCCTCTGTGCTCTATGACTCTAAGACCCACTTCCTCTGGAACCTCTCCTTCCCTCAAGGCCCAGTGTGTTTGAATTCTTCAATTCCCGAAAGGTATTATGACTCTGTTGCAAGATCAATTTCAATGCTTGAGAGAAGTTTGGATAGGCACATGGATAGTAGGGACATGGAGGGCTCTGGTCCTGGTGCAGGTCGGGGAAAGTAGGCACTTTAATTAGTTCAGCAGGACTAGACGGGCTGAAGGGCCTACCCAATCACAACGACTCACCATGCAAAACAAAATCCATCAGCCCCGCTCCCCATCCCTATGGGAGGCATCGTACCATAGAGTTGGTGTAATGCTATAACAGCACCAGCAATCACTGACCAAGGTTCAATTCCCACCGCTGTCCGTAAGGAGTTTGTACGTTCTTCCCGTGACTGTGTGGGTTTTCTCTGGGTGCTCCTGTTTCCTCCCACAGTCCAAAAGCTTATGTTCAGGATTAGTGAGTTGCGGACATGCTAGGTTGGTGCCAGAAGCATAGCGACATTTGCAGGGTGCCCAGTACAGTCCTTGCTGATTTTATTTGACAGAAAGATGCATTTCACCGTATGTTTCAATGTCTCTATGTAATGTGACAAATAAAGCTAATCTTCCGTCTTTTTCCTCTTCTTCACTTCCTTTGCAATGACTCTGAACTTGTCATCTGGTCTTCCACTCCTGTGGCAAGGGTTTAAGTCCCAGTAAGCCCCCTGTTATTAAATCCTCCCTTTACCATCTCTCCTCCATGAAGCACACCAAGAAATGGACTAGCTTGCTCTTAAATAAATAAATACTAGGTTTATCTGTCACATGTATCGAAACATGCAGTGAAATGTGTTGCTTCTGTCGAGGATTGTGCTGGGGAGTAGCCCGTAAGTGTCACCACATGCCCACAACATACTAACCCTACCCCATACATCTTCGGACCGTGGGAGGGAAATGGAAGACCCGGAGGAAACGCACGTGATCACAGGGAGAATGCACAACAGACAGCAACGGAATTCAGCAGGATTGCCGGCACTGTAAGTCGTTGTGCTAACCACTGCACTAACAGGCCACCCTCGCTCTGTTGAGAACCAGCATAGATTCAGTGGGCTGCAAGCCTCGTTTCTCTGCCAGAAATGTTCCATGATCACCCCATCTCCCCATCTCTGCATAACTCAAGTGTCACAATCTGATATCGTTCCAACCTCACACAGGCATAACACACACAGTTTACGTAGAGTCATAACCTTAATTCTTTTATGTATGTTAATTTATTTATGATTTAGAGATACAGCATAATAACATGCCTTGAGCCTGTGCTGTCCAATTATACCCATGTGACCATTTACTAACCCGTACGTCTTTAGAATGTGGGAGGAAACTGGAGCAGCTGAAGGAAACCCACATGATCAGCGGAAATTGAACCTTGATTGCTGGTGCAGTAAAGCATTACGCTCCCCTTGCACCCCAGCTCTTCTGAGATCATGATTAAGGATCCCCACCACCCAGGACATGCCCTCTTCGCAGTACCGCCAACAGAGAGGAGGTACACCAGCTTGAAAGCACACACTCAACCTTCTAGGAACAGCTTCTTCCCCTCCACCATCAGATTTCTGAACGGACAGTCAACCCATCAATACTACTGCTGTGTATCTAATATTTCAGTAATAGTTGAGTAATCTTGTAAAGATAATGCTTGATTAAGCATTATTTGTTGTTTATATAATTCATTATTGGTAGATGTGTGGGCATGTGGCCAAGTGGTTAAGGCATTGGACTAGCGACCTGAAGGTCGTGAGTTCGAGCCCCAGCCGAGTCAGCGTGTTGTGTCCTTGAGCAAGGCACTTAATCACACATTGCTCTGTGACAACACTGGTGCCAAGCTGTATGGGTCCTAATGCCCTTCCCTTGGACAACATCGGTGTCGTGGAGAGGGGAGACTTGCAGCATGGGCATCTGCTGGTCTTCCATACAACCTCGCCCAGGCCTGCGCCCTGGAGACTGAAGACTTTCCAGGCACAGATCCATGGTCTCGCAAGGCTAATGGATGCCTTTATTTTTATTTTTTTATTGGTAGATGTAAAAATATGTGATTTGCAATTGTCACCATGTAATAAGCGCGCACCTCACTAAAAGCGAACCCGAAGTTAGACTCACATTTTGGATTCCCATATCTTTCTTTTAATTGGTTTAATGTTTTGAAGTTACAAAATATAACAACTACCTCACTATTTTTGCTCTCTTTATGCACCAATTATTTAATTTAAATGTTCAAGGTGAACTGTGTTTCTTATTGTAACTTAGAGGTTTTTTAAATATATTCCACTGTGGTCTTACGGTGAAGGAAATTGTGTTGAGAGGGACAATAAATCAGCTATGATTGAAGTAGAGCAGACTCGAAGTGCCGAATGGCCCAAGTCTGCTTCTGCGTCTAATGGCACTGCTGTTGCAAATCTCACAACATTTGATAGATTGGACCCAATATCGTTCCTATCTCACTCAGGCATAACATACATTTTCTGCAGAAGCAAAATACTATTGCCGAACAAAAAGTTGTGCAAATTTCATTAGCTAATTCCTTTTAGAGATATAAACTCAGTGAAGAGAAAAATAATGGTAATTGACTTCAGGAAGGTAAGGGGCCTCAGACAAGCCCCACTATTCAGAAATGGTGTTGTAATGGAAGGGTCTCCAGTTTCAAGTTTTTGGGGATGAAACACAGAGGAGATCTCCTGGTCTGTCAACACCACCCTGACAGTAGGGAAGGTGCAACAGTGACTATACTACCCGAGGTGCTTAAAGAGAGCTAATCTGCCCAAAAATTGCTGACCAACTTTTAGCAATCTGCAACAGACAGCAGACTGACATTCGAAATGACAGTGTGTTACTCTCGCTGCAACAAGACAGATCACAGAGCGTTCCAACGGGTGATTAGGCTGGCTCAGCACATCATTGGAACTCAACTACCGGACCTGAGACTATCTACAGCACACTCGTAACATCAATAAAGACCCATGCCAATAGTGTTTGAGTGCTATGGACTATTAAAGTCACTTGCTGCATGTAAAAATGGGATTTTTGGAAAAGTTAAGCCATACCGCATGCATAGTAAATATCTGTTTTGCTCGAACTGGAGTAGCACCACAATCTCATTGTCCAGAGCAATGACAATAAATTTCTATTCCATTCCATTCTATTAGGTACACCTGCTCATTAAATCGAGTTCCTAATCTGCCAATTATGTGGCAGCAACTCAATGCATAAAAGCATGCAGACATGGTCAAGAGGTTCAGTTGTTGTTCCAAACAAACATCAGAATAGGGAAGAAACGTGATCTAAGTGATTTTGACCATATGGAATGACTGTTGGAGCCGGACTAGGTGGTTTCGGTATCTCAGAAACTGCTGATCTCCTGGGATTTTCATGCACTACAGTCTCTAGAGATTACAGAGAATAGTGTGAAAACAAAAAGCATCCAGTTCTGGAGCAAAAATGCCTTGTTAATTGGAGAAGCCCTTCAAGAGGACCACAACCTTGACGTAGGGTTAGGAGGCTTGCTTGCCTCAATGATCCAGAGAGCTCTGTTGGCTGGAGTCAGGACTTTATGTTTTGACTTTTGGTAGGGTCACCCGTGCTAAACAGGTTAAAGGATAAAGGTCAGATTAAAAGTGGTCCACCGGTCCTCCAGGATTGAGATGGGGGGGGGGGGTTCAGCTCAGGGATAACAACCGTTACTAGTAAAACAAAACCGTTACGGAAACAGCAATGAAGAATCCTCCCTCATCTGAGTGGGATGGTATTCCTGAGTCTCCACCCGGGACTTGCATGACCAACAGTATGGAAAATTGAAAGGAAGCTACGGACATGATGAAGGAAGCCCTGAATGTCGTCAGAAGCAGGGGACATAGCGGCGTAACAAGCAGTAAGTAAGAGAAACGAGCGAGGTCAGAGGAGAATGGCCAGACTGGTTCAAGCTGACAGGAACTCAAAAATAACCACACGTTATACAACAGTGGTGTGCAGAAGAGCGCCCCTGAACACGAAACATGTTAGATCTTGAAGTGGGTGAGCTACAGCAGCCGAAGGCCACGCCATATTCCACTCCCGTACCTAACAAAGTGGCCACCGAATGCATTATGCATGCTCAAGAGCGATGTCCCTTTTTGGGTGCAATACTCCATAAGCGACCCGGTCAGTAGTTAATAAAGATTCAGAAATATTTCTTGGGCAAGTGATACAACACAGGTCAAAGGAACAAGTCAAACCTTAATAACTAAGGCAATTTTCCTTGCTTGCTCTTACAGTGTAGTTGTGATAGGTGCAATTTATTGTCAATCAGAAGCCCAGATCTTTTCATTTTCTGTGGTCGCTGGTACCACCAGCCGTATCATCCCTCTCACTGTCTGAGCAATCACTGCTAAATCACAGAGCATCAATTTGAAGAAACCCAAACACTCGTCTATTCCTCATGATATTTTGGAGGCACGGACCTCACACTGAACGGAGGGCACAGCATCAGTGAAAGAGCTGCCCAGAGCACACAGTTATGAATATAGATTGCTCACTGTCAGGAAGACTGATAGGACTCTCGACACTTGAGAAGCCGCCTGTAATTTTAATTTGTTGCCATGAATCTGAAACGACAAAGTTCCAATTCACCCAGAATTGATTCAATAGTGGGGAGGGCGAGGCAGGCAAGAGGATGGAACTTATCTGCATTCCGAAGTCCAACGACGTAGACGGGTGATCAAAGATGCCTGCGCTCCAGACCTCTGCTCCGTACTCAAAGCCCAGTGAAGGTGGACCGGCGACCAAGGGTATCCGTGGTTGACGGGCTGCTCCCGTCCGGTGGGTCCCTGGATCGGGCGTGCAAGAGGCACGAGGCACAGTCAGTCAGCACACCTCGGGTTCAGAGTCCCGTCGTCGGCTCGTCTGGGGTCAATACCGAAGGTCAATCAGAAGATAACGCACGGTGGCCCAGGCCTGGAGACTGGAGGCCCAGAGGAGTGGATGTGAGAGGGAGGAAAGGGGATTGTTCTGCAGTTGTTGTGCTCTGTGTTGTTCTGTTGAGCATCGTGGGTTTGGTACATGTGGCAGTGCTTACGGGCTCTCCCCAGCACATTCGTTATCAAAGTACGTATACAGAGTGCAATCTGAAATTCGTCCTCCCATGGGCAGCCACGGAACAAAGGGACACCATCAAACCCATTCAAGAAAGAGATCAAACTGATGAATGCCAAAAAGCAAGCCAACAACACAAGGCATATCAAACATAAATCTGGGAGTAATCAGTCCAGTATCGTGCCACCAGCCCACTGGGGCCATTCTTCACCAAAGCATCTTCAGCCCAGTCCACATCAAACCACTCCAAAACAGCAACAACAGTAACCAGAATACAGGAACCAATTGCCTTAGATTTTTAAAAAAATCCCCAGATTGTGTTCATTGATAATGAAAATGACACATTTCACTTTATGTTTCGATGTACATGTGAGAAATAAATCTGAATCCGAATCTGATAAAAAAAATATATTATTTTTTTATTTATTTAGAATTACAGGATGGTAACAGGCCTTCCAGCCCAATATACCCGCGCAGCCCAATTACACCCATGTGACCAATTAACCTACTAACCCGTATGTCTTTGGAATGTGGGAAAAACAGGAGCAGCTAGATGAAACCCACACAGTCACGGGGAGAACGTACAAACTCCTTAGTATATAGTCATACTTTATTGATCCCGGGGGAAATTGGTTTTCGTTACAGTTGCACCATAAATAATAAATAGTAATAGAACTATAAATAGTTAAATAGTAATATGTAAATTATGCCAGGAAATAAGTCCAGGGCCAGCCTATTGGCTCAGGGTGTCTGACCCTCCAAGGGAGGTGTTGTAAAGTTTGATGGCCACAGGCAGGAATGACTTCCTATGACGCTCTGTGTTGCATCTCGGAGGAATGAGTCTCTGGCTGAATGTACTCCTGTGCCCACCCAGTACATTATGTAGTGGATGGGAGACATTGTCCAAGATGGCATGCAACTTGGGCAGCATCCTCTTTTCAGACACCACTGTCAGAGAGTCCAGTTCCATCCCCACAACATCACTGGCCTTACGAATGAGTTTGTTGATTCTGTTGGTGTCTGCTACCCTCAGCCTGCTGCCCCAGCACACAACAGCAAACATGATAGCACTGGCCACCACAGGCTCATAGAACATCCTCAGCATCGTCCGGCAGATGTTAAAGGACCTCAGTCTCCTCAGGAAATAGAGACAGCTCTGACCCTTCAGACACCATTTCCATCCCCACAACATCACTGGCCTTACGAATGAGTTTGTTGATTCTGTTGGTGTCTGCTACCCTCAGCACAGCAGCATCACAGCATCAGCGACTGAACTCAGGTTGTTGGTGCTGTAAAGCCTTGAGCTAACCACTGCGCTACCGTGCCGCCCCAAAAGTTTAAGAAAACTCAAAGTCTACAGTACTGAGCAGAAGTCTCAGGTACACGTAAAAGAAAATTCTGTAAAGCGAAGATGCTTTCAAAAATAATGAAAAGTTTCTAAATATCAAAAAAATTACTATGACGAGCAATAAACAGTAAAAACACGAAATCAAATCAATATTTGGTATGGTCACCGTTTGCTTTTAAAACTGCATCAATTCGCGCAGGTGCAGTTTTATAAGAAAATCGGCTGGTAGGTTGTTCCAAGCACCTTGGAGAACTTGCCACGGTTTTTCTGCAGACTTTGGCTGTCTCATCTGCTGCTCTCCAGGTAATCCCAGGCAGTCTCGATGATGTTGAGATCAGGGATCTGTGGAAGCCACTCCATTTGAAACCACATAAAAAAAATTCTAGGACAGGGGTTCCCAGCCTGAGATCCACAGACCCTTTGGTTAATGGCAGGGGCCCTGATCTAGGATGCCTAAGACTTTTGCTCAGGGCTGAATATCGTGACAGCAGAGAGAAGTGATCCTCACTGTGGAAGGCGGCAGAAATAAGGCTCTGCAGGGGTAACAGCCTGTCTCCACGGGAGAAGCTCATCGTCTTTTACCAGTGCCTTGGGCAAGTGTCAGGGTGCTGCCTGGAGTACAGGGCATGCCTTATGAAGGTAGGCTGAGCAAGCTAGTGATTTTCTCTTTGGACCAAAGAAAGACGGGAGGTGACTAGATAGAGGTGTGCAAGCTGATAAGAGGCATAGATGGAGTAGACAGCCAGAGACTTTTTAGCAGGGCGGAAATGGCTAGTTCAAGTGAGAATGTTTTAAGGTGATTGGAGGAAAGTAGGGAGGGTTGTCGGAGGTAGTTTCTTACACAGAGAGTGGTGGGTGTGTGGAATGGGCTGCTGGAGAGGTAGCATTGGCGGGTACTTGAGGGGCATTGAAGGAACTCTTAAATAGGCACATGGATGAAAGAAAAATGGAGGGCTATGGAGGGAAGGGTTACATTGACCTTGCAGTCGTAAAAGGTTCGCACAGCACCATGGGCCGAAGGGCCTGTACTGTGCTGTAATAGTCCATGTTCACTGGTAAAGTTGTACTATCAATCTCCTGAGGTAGCTGTGTCCTGGCCCCAGGTAACTGATATTTCCGCAGGTGACCGCTATGGGTCAAAGAGTCGTACCCAATGGAAACAGGCTATTTGGCCCATCAAGTCCATACCGGCCAACAAGCACCCATTTGCACTAGAGGTGCATGGACAGCAGAACCTGGATTCTGGAACAACGCAGGCAATCTGCTGGAGGAACCCAGTGGGTCGAGAAGCATCTATGGGGAGACGACCAGATACAGGATACTGGCTTCTTCCCCGTTCCTTTCCAGTCCAGTTGAAGGGTCTCGGCCCAAAGTGTTGATTGTTTCTTCCCCTCCATAGATGTTGCTTGACCTGCTGAGCTCCCGAAGCATTTTGTGTGTGTTGCTCTGGATTTCCAGCGTCAACAGAATCTCTCGTGTCCACACAGCACCAGAATCAGGCCTTTTGGCCCATTGAGTCTGCTCTGCGTTCAACTGGGGATGATATTTTGTTCAAACCCACTCAGAATCAGAATCAGGTTTACTGTCACTGAAATGTCGTGAAATGTGTTGTTTTGTGGCAGCAGTACAGAGCAAGGCATAAAAATTACTCTGTTACAGTTAAATAAATTATGCATGAGGTTTGTGCTCATGGGTTCTGATGACAGAAGGGAAGGAAGCAGTTCCTAATATGTTAAGTCCCATTACCCGCCTTCTCCCTACAAACTTTAACCCTTTTCAGGAGCCTATCAATTTCTGTCTTAAACACCGTAGATGACTGAGGCAACAAACTCCCACAGATTCACCGTACTCTGGCTGACGAAATTCCTCCCCATCTCAGCTCTAAAGGGACGTCCCTTCATTCTCAGGAACTGCTGACACTTCTGATCCTTGATCTGAATTGATGGCTTGTGCGTGTGATGACAATAAACCAATATCCATCCCAGCTAACATCACGCAGCTCAAATTAACATTGCTATATCAATAGACCAGGCCTTTAGATTTTCGCTCCAAAAGTTAACGATATCCGTTTGATTGCACTCCATCTAGATGACAGGACCATAAGGTAAAGGAGCAGAATTCAGCCATTCAGTCCATCAAGTCTGCTCCGCCATTCCATCATTGCTGATTTATTATCTCTCTCAACCCTATTCTCCTGCATTCTCCCTGTAACCTTTGACACCCTTACTAATTAAGAACCTGGCAACATCCACTTTAATTATACCCAATGACTTGGCCTCCACAGCTGTCTGTGGCAATGGATTCCACAGATTCACCCCCACCCCCTCTGGTTAAAGAAATTCCTCCTCAGCTGTGTTCTAAAGGGACGTCACTCTATTCTGAGGCTGTGTCCTAGACTCCCCCACAATAGGAAACATCCTCTCCACATCCACTCTATCCCGGGCCGTTAGGCTATGCTACTGCTCCATCCTAGGAAACATACAGATTCTTCTGTGACTTGACACTTTGCTAGGAGGAATAAAGGCATACATTATTTTCCAACCAGGGAGCAAATTCAGAAATTGGAAGTGCAAAGGGCCTCAGAGTCCTCGTGCAGGATTCCCTGAAGGTTAACTTGCAGGTTGAGTCGGTAGTAAGGAGGCAAATGCTATGTTAGCATTCATAGAGTAGAATATATGAGCAACAATGTTCCCTCTAATTTGTAATGACCAGTGTGCACAAAAACCTTGAGCTGTGCAATTTTTTGCCCAGTGACTACAATATGTACGCACTGAATTTTTAAATGGAAGTAAACTTGAAGCTATTCTAAGGATAATAAACTACCAAGTCCAGTTTGTTGTTCATTGTTTAAAAGAAATAAAATAACTGTCAATAAGAACTTTGATCTCCTCTGGGTTTGATCATTTTCGCTCTCATTCATATGCACTCTCACAAAACACACATAGCGGGTAATGAAGGATTTTCTCGCCAGAGCTTTTGCACACCATCTATATGTGATTTGCTTGCTAAATGACGCTTTAAAAAATCAGGTTTCTAAAATCACTCCACTTCTTCCCATTTGCAAATTCTCCAGCAACTTTTGCATCGTGACAATTCACTCAGGTCACACCAGTTTCTGTATTGTACATGAATATTTCTCGTTGCTGCATGTTCCTGACCTCATGAGCTCTCAGTGTAGCAGTTTCTACTGTTTCATTAAGTCTTTTCCCTTTAAATGTTCTTTTGCGTCTCACATCCTTTGCTTCTTTGGAAATCGACATGGTGAATCAATAATTTCTTCAATTAAAAACAATATGAATAAGCTGGTTCTAAAATCTGCAGACAAATCATCGCAAACTCCACCTTGTCAACACCGCCAGCATCAGGAAAGGGGAAAATGATTGTGTATGATCATGAAATATATTCAACATGCCAACGAGGTAGAGGGTGACAACCTTTTGTAAAGTTTAAATTCCTTTGTGCGCTAGTAGCAGAAGATGTGTGCACATACATCCCCTCATTGATGAGCAAGAATGTACTGCTGGAACTTTATAAGGCATTGGTCAGACTGCACTTGGAGTATTGTGAGCAGTTTTGGGCCCCGTATATGAAAAAGGACATGCTGGCATTGGAGAGGACCTAGAAAAGATTCAGGAGAATTTTTCCAAGAATGAAAGGGCTAACATATGAGAAGCATTTGATGGTTTTGGGCCTGTACTCACTGAAGAAGAAAAAAGCTGTGAGGTGATACATGGAAAAGATAAAGGGTTGGAGAAGATGGAATCTGATATGACAGGACCGTGGACCATAGGAGAAAGGGAAGGAGGAGGGGCACAAGGGGGAGGTGATAGGCAGAGGAGGAAAAGAGCTAAGAGGCAAGAGAGGAGAAATGATAAAGAGGGAAGGGGGAGGGGGTAACAACCACAAGTTGGAGAAATCAACGTTCATGCCGTCATGTTGGGGGCTACCTGGAAGGAATATGAGGTGTTGCTCTTCCAACCTGAGAGTGACATTGTGACAGTAGAAGAGGCCATGGACTGACTAGATGGGCTGAAGGGCCCATTTCTGTGCTGTAGTGCTCCTTAGCTCTAAGGGACAACTCTCCCGAAGGAGGTGGGGAGGAAGGGAGGTGGGGGTCACCATGACCAGTGAGCTCTTACCCTCCTTGCATTCCAGAGCCACCCGGGACTCCAGGTTGTCCATCTGCAGCTGGAGGCGCTTCAGGGTGCGGTCGGCGTCGCGGGACTTCCGCTTGTAGGCGATGAGCACGACGATGATGATGAGCAGCAGCAGGAGGCCACCTCCCCCAATGCCAAAACCGGCTGGAAGGGTCAACAGGCTATCCGAGTAAATGTGGAGGATCCCGGGAGAGAATTCCAGGCCCCCTACCTGGATCTGTGGGAGGAAATGGGAAGGAAGGAAGGGGAGAGAGAGAGAGAAAGAGAAGAGAGAGAGGGAGAGAAGAGGGGAGAGAGAGGGAGGGTGGGAGAGAGGGAGGGAGGGAGAGAGGGGAAGAGGGGAGAGAGAGGGAGGGTGGGAGAGAGGGAGGGAGGGAGAGAGGGGAAGAAAGAGAGGAGGGAGAGAGGAAGAGAAAGAGAGGGAGAGAAAAGGGCACAGAGAGAGAGATGGAGGGGGAGAGTTGGAGAGAGGAGGGAGGGACAGAGAGGCAAAGAGAGGGCGAGGGGAGGGAGGGGAAGAGAAGAGGGAAGGGGAGAGAGAGAGAGTGAAAGAGAAGGGGGAGAGGGAGAGAGAGTGTAAGAGAGTAACAGGGAGAGATTGAGTGAGGGAGAGTGAGAGAGGGAGGGAAAAAAGAGGGAGGGACAGAATGACAAAAAGAGGGGAAGAGAGAGATCAAGACAGAAAGAGGAGAGAGAGTCAGAGAGTGAGTGAGAGAGAGAGAGAGAGAGAGAGATTAATTGATTATCAATACCAAATACAAAAGCTTGCTCCTCTCCATTTTAGCCTTCAATAACATGTTGCATTTATGTAGTACCTTCGGTGTTCTACAGTCCACATAAGGAGACCCTACACCAGGGCCAATTTACAGAGATTGAACTAATCTACAAATCTGCATGCCTTTGGGATTGGCAGGACACCGGAGCATCTGGAGGAAGCGTTAAGAACTGGAGAACCTCCAGAGGAAATTCACCCGGCTAATTCCTGGGATCAGAGAGTCATGTATCTCGGAGTTTAGAACGATGGGAGTGATGGGGGGGTATTAGAGGCCCGTTGGTCAGGTTAAATCAGTGAGGCTCCAGGGCTGAGGGTCAAATCAGAAGTCTGGACGTCGAGGCCTGTTAGCTGCAGCCCTGTGTTTGTGAATCTATGGGAGTCCACTGGAGTGTCTGAAGGCCCAATATCTGCATGCCTGCACTCAAACCTGAGTCTGCTGGAGGCCTGTCCTTGTGGGTGGGAGGACAGAAAGGGGCTTGCTGTGCTCTATTTCCTTGTGTTCTGTGTTGTTCTACCGAGCATTGTGGGATTGCAATGCTGGGCCAGAATGTGTAGCCACACTTGGCCCACCCTTGGGTGCATTGGTTGTTAACACCTACAGTGCATCTCACTGTATGTTTCAATGTACATATGACAAATAAGTTTGAATCTTGATTGAAATATAACCTAAAACCGTAATGTATCTTAAAATCTCATGCGATTCAGTGTCATATTTTCTTTGAGAACACTCCCAAAATATGCCCCGAGTACCTCTCACTGCGTCCAAGGCGATAGGCATATGCGATTCGCTGGTATTTTCACAGACGTATCACCGCAGTTGTTGCACAGTTCCAGAAACCGGCTAGCCACAGTGAGCAGACTGTGAAAACACTGCCAAAGGAAAGCGGTGCCGTGAAGAACTAATAAAATATACAGGGAAGAGCTGAAGAGTGCTCGATCAGGGCACTCGAGCTGAATCTGCCCCGTGATTCTAAGTTCGTGCCGTGCTCCGCGTGATTCAACGTGAAGCTGTTAAGGCGAGATGTCAAACAGAGGCCCCGTCTGCCTCTTCTGTGAGTGTGAAAGATCCTGTGGTCGAGTGTGAACAGAGCCGGGGCTTTGAGAGTGTCTTCCTTCCTACAGGGTACCTGTGGGGCCCAGCTGTGAAAAAATTACCTGACATAATAGCAGTAGCAGAAACAATTTGTTAGACATGAGGTGTTCTGGCACAGCTTCAAGTGGGGAACGTAACCTTTCCAGCTCCCTGGCACAGCCCAGCCAGGTTTTCCTAAAGTGAGTAGGTATGGGATCTGTCTTTGTATTATCTGACTTGCCTGCTTCACATTATATAAGACAGTGATCATAAACCTCGGCCTGAGATGTCGACGGTTTATTCTACCACAACCCCCTGCAAAGGGCCTGACTTGCTGAGTTCCACCAGCATTTTGTGTGTGTTGCTCACCTATCACCTGCCAGCTTCCTCACCTTCTTATTCTGGCTTCTTCCCCCTTCCTTTCCAAGTCCTGCTCAAGGGGCTAGGCCCAAAACATCAATTCTTTATTCCTTTCCAGAGATGCTGCCTGACTTGAGAATTCCTCCAGCATTTTGTGCGTGTTCCACACCCTGCCAATTCCAACTCCTTCCTCTCCCACCGCCTTCTTATCCTGGCTTCTTCCCCCTTCCTTTCCAGTCCTGATGAAGGGTCTCAGCCCAAAACGTTGACTCTTTACTCCCCTCCATAGATGCAGCCTGAAGTGCCAAGTTCCTCCAGCACTTGTGTGTGTAGCTCAGGATTTCCAACATCTGTAGATATCCTGTGTCTCTGATCTGTTGTAAGCTAACTTACGCAATGGCACCAGGCAAGAATAAGTTTCTGTATTCTCTTGACAGTCACTAGGTTATGAAAGCCTGATTTATAGATACCAGTATTACCAGAGCGAGTAATTAAGGGTTGTGGAGAAAGGGCAGATACGGGAGCTGACACCATGGCCAGATCAGCCATGATCTTATTGAATGGCAGAGCAGGCTCGATGGGTCAGTTGGCCCACTCCTGCTCCTAGGTCTTTTGTTCTCATTCATGAGACTAGCTTTGATAGACATCATGAACCAATTGTGCTGAAGTGTCTTTTTCTGTAGAACACTGTAAAAACCTAAAAATACTGTAGCTCTACTGGGGTAAGGAATGGGCTCCATTTTTACAGACATTCTATAAGTTGGCTACTATATCTGAACATCAGACTGATACAGGAGATTCCAGGTCATTAGGACATATCAAGACCAGTACATTTTGGCCCAATTAAGTAGCTGCCCCAATTAGCCAAAGTTTTGTGGAAATAGTTAAAACGGTATTAGAAAACCACAAACTACTGTTTAACAGAGTAACAAATTATGTACATCACTGTGTAAAAGTCTCAGGCACATATACACAGGTAGGGTGCCAAAGACTTTTGCACAGTACTGTAGCAATTTTATGTATTGCATCGTACTGCTGCCACAATAAAACAACCAATTTCATGACACGTGAGTGATGATAAACCTGATTCTGATATGAGTCTCTATTGTGGACTGAGTGTGGGAAGGGGGCAGGGAGAGGGGAATCATGGCTGGGGAAAGAGGAAGGGAGAGGGGAGGCTGCAGGAAACAAGCCTGTTTGCATTTACCCCTCATAATTTTGTATACCTCTATCAAATCTCCCCTCAATCTTCTACGTTCCAAGGAATAAAGTCCTAACCTATTCAATCTTACCTTGTAACTCAGGTCCTCCAGACCCGGCAACATCCTTGTAAATTTAATCTGTGCTCTTTCAACTAGAAGCTCAGGACTGCAAGAGGCTTTCCATGAAGTGATCAGCTGTCCTGTGTTTGGTCTCTCCTGTTATGTTCCTTCACCACCACAAAGAACATTAAGTCTACTCATAATTTGTAACCTCCAAGAGGACCACAAACAGCTGACATTTCAGACCGATACCTTTCTTTCAGGACTGAGAAGGAGGGAAGATGCCAGAATAAAAAGGTGGGAGGAGGGGAAGGGGGATAGCTAGAAAGTGATCGGTGAAGCCAGGTGGGTCGGAAAGGTAAAGGGCTGGAGAGGAAGGAATCTGATAGGAGAGGAGGGTGGGCCATAGGAGAAAGGGAAAGAGGAGGGGACCGGGATTGATGATCGGTGGGTGAGAAGAAGTGAAGGTGAGTGGGAAATATAGGAAGTGGTTGGGGGGGGTGGGTAGACGTGTTCACCACAAGGAGACATTGAAATTCATGCCATCAAATTGGAGATTACCCAGATGGAAAGCAAACTAAAATCTGGAGGTCAAAAATTTTAAACTTCTTCATGAAGAGGGTGGTGAGTATATGGGACAAAGTGCCAGAGGGAGTGGTTGAGACAGCTACAATAACAGCATTCAAGAGACTTTTGGATAAACATAATGCTAGGAAGGATTTAGTGTAATATGGTCAAACAGGCTTAAGTGGGCATTGCGGTCAGCATAGACAAGATGGGCCGATGGGCCTGTTTCCATGCAGCGTTACTCTATGACTCCAAAGACCTTTCTCTGAGTTTGAAGAGATTTGGCATGTCAACAAATACACCTAAGAACTTCTATAGTTGTACTGTGGAGAGCATTCTGACAGGCTGCATCACTGTCTGGTATGGAGGGGCTACTGCACAGGACCAAAAGAAGATGCAGAAGGTTGTAAATCTAGTCAGCTCCATCTTGGGCACCAGCCTACAAAGTACCCAGGACATCTTCAGCGAGCAGTGTCTCAGAAAGGCAGCTACCTCCAGCACCCAGTGAGAAAACACTGTTACCATCAGGTAGGAGGTACAGAAGCCTGAAGACACACACTCAGTGATTCAGGAACAGCTTCTTCCCCTCTGCCATCTAATTCCTAAATGGACTTTGAAGCTTTGGACACTACCTCACTTTTTTTAAATATACAGTGTTTCTGTTTTGCACATTTTTTAATAATCTATTCAATATACAGTATATAATTGATTTACTTGTTTATTTATTATTATGTTTTATTTTATTTATTATTTTTTATCTCTCTCTCTCTGCTAGATTATGTATTGCATTGAACTGCTGCTGCTAAGTTAACAAATTTCACGTCACATGCCGGTGATAATAAACCTGATTCTGATTATTACAGATTGCTTCTAATTAAGTTATAAGACGCGGAGTTAAACAATATGCCAGACTCACTCTGCAAGGATTTATTTGCCTCAAGCAGAGTGGTGCTATTAACGTAAACCTCGGGCGGCCATGGGGAGAGATGTGAGGTTGTGTGAACTTCAGTCGGTTCACATTCTCTTCAGCGTGAAGATGGAATTGGACTCAGAATCAGATTTATTAGCACTGACGTACAGCACTGTGCAAAAGTCTCAGGCACGTATATATAGCTAGGGTGTCTTAGACTTTTGCACGGTACTGTAGTCATTTTATGTATTGCACTGTACTGCTGCCACAATAAAACAACAAATTTCATGATATATGTGAGTGATGATAAACCTGATTCTGACATGGGTCTCTATTGTAGACAGAGTGGGAAGGGAACAGGGAGAGGGGAAATCATGGCTGGAAAAAGGGGAAGGGAGCTGGAAGTATCAGAGAGGCATTCTGTAATGATCAATAAACCAATTGTTTAGAATCAAATGACTTTTCCTGGTGACTCAGGGCTGGGTGTGTTTGCTACCGTGCTACCCCCCTGCCCCTGACACTCATGCTCTGCACCCCTCCCGTGGCGCACCACCCCTGTCATTCCCAGCATCCGTTGCTCCTGCCAGATTTACAGACTTGCTCTCTGCTTCACATTGAGAAATACAGTACGCTGCACCCTAGATATACATGTGTGCCTCAGACCTTTTGTGCAGTACTGCAGGTTGTGAAATTTGTTGTTTCATCATAGCAGCACAGTGCAATGAGAATGACTATAAGTTACAACGGAAGTATAAAATAATATGAGAACAAAATAGTGAGGTAGTGATCACGGATTCATGGGCCGTTCAGAAATCTGTTGGCCAAGGGGAAGAAGCAGTTCTTAAAACACTGAGTGTGTGTCTTCAGGCTCCTGAACCTCATCCATGATGGTGGTAATGAGAAGAAAGCATGTCCTGGGTAATGGGGGTCCTTAATAAAAGGTACCATCTTCTTGAGTAACCCACTCTTGAAGATGTCCTCGATGCTAAAGAGGCCAGTGCCCACGACAGAGTCGCTGAGTTTACAATTTTCTGCAGCTTTTTCCAATCCTGTGCAGTGCCCTCCATCCATACCAGACAGTGATGCAACCAGTCAGGATGCTCTCCATAATACACCTGTAGAAATTTGCTAAACTCTTTGGTGACATGCCACATCACCTCAAGCTCCAAAATGAAAATAGCCGCTAGCTTGCCTTCTTTGCTATTGTTTCAATACGTTGGGTACAATTTGATCTTCAGAGATGCTGACATCAGGAACCCGAAGCTGCACACCCTTTCCATTGCTCAGTCATCAACAGGGACATGAATTCCTTCCAATAACCACTTCCGCCCCAACTCTGTGCCGCACTGCTCTGTAACTTCCTTATAGTCCCAGTGCCCTAGGATCAGCCATGACCGTCTGGGCAGTTTGCAGATTCCATCTGAGATGGTATGGGTTTCCCCCTACGAGGTGCTTCAGGGTTCCTCCCATATCCCAAAGAACTGTCGGTCATTATAAATTGCCGCTAGTGTAGGTGGTTGTCAGGATAACCGGGATGGAGATTAGGTTATAGGAAATGAGGGAGGATGCTCTGCTGGGAGCCAGAATAGACCAGATGGGCTGAATAGACACTTTCTGTGTCCAAATATATATATCAAGTAAGCATCTGCTCTAAATAATTGTGATTCCAGCGCAAGGGTAGCACGGTACCGCGTCGGTTAGTGCGTCCTATTTCAGCTCGGGGCATCGGACTTCAATTCCGGCATCTCTGTGAGCAAGCTTGAAATTCCTTTCCATGCAGGCTTCCCCTGGGCACTCCAGTTTCGCCCCAAGGTACAAAGACTTGCATGTTAGTAGGTTAACTGGTTATTGTAAATTGTCATGTGATTAGACTAGGGTTAAATTGGGGGATTGCTGGGCATCGTGGCTTGAACGACTTATTCTGCACTGTATCTCCAAATCAATAAGGCTATTCCAACACCAGCGCTCTGGGTTCGATCCCCGCCATCGCCTGTAAGGAGATGCATGCTCTCCTTGTGACCGTGTGGATTTCCTCCCGCATTCTAAAGATGTCAAGGATAGTCATCAATTGGTCACGAGGGTGTAATTGGGCGGAGGGGGCTCGTTGGGCCAGAAGGGCCTTTTACCGTGTTGTGCCTCTAAATTAAAGTGTGCAGAGGATCGAATCGGGCTGCAGAGGTTTGTAAACTCAGCCAGCTCCATCAGGAGAAAAACCCAACATATCGATGCAGTCACAGAGAAGGCACGGCAGTGGCTGTATTTCATTAGGAGTCTGAGGGGATCTGGCATGTCGCCAAAGACACTCACAAACTTCTACAGATGGACCATGGACAGCATTCTAATTGGCTGTATCGCCGTTTGGTTTGGGGAGGTTGCTACTGCGCAGGATGCAAATAAGCTGCAGAAAAGGCGGCTTCCATCACTAAGGACCCCCACATGCCCTCTTCTCAGGGAGGAGATACAGAAGCCCGAAGGCACACACTCAGCGATTCAGGAACAGCTTCTTTCCCTCTGCCATCCGATTGCTGAATGGACATTGAACACGACCTCACTGGTCCTCTTTAGCACCATTTATTTATTTTACTTTTATTGTAATTTATAGACATTTTTATGACTTGTACTGTCCTGCTGCTACAAAACAACACATTTCACAATATCTGTCAGTGGTAATAAACCTGAATCTGATTCAGAGCTACAAGCCCAAATTCCATTCCCTTTCACAATATAAAATCACAAAAGTCCTTAAACAGATAATGAAATGTATTGTTTGCGTTAACAACCAACTCATACTGAATACGTGCTGGGAGAAACCCGTAAGTATTGCCATGCCCACAATTTACTAATCCGATCTGTACGACGTGGGAGGAAACTGGAGCGCCTGGAGGAAACCCACATGGTCATGGGTCTTTACGGACAGTGCGGGAATTGAACCCTAACTGCTGCACTGTCGTGCCACCAGACAGCCAGAATCTTTTTCGAAGGACTGAAGTCATATAGTTATAGAATAACACAGCATGGCAACAGGCCCTTTGGCCCATCTCATTCATGCTGTGATGCCCACCGGGCTAGTCCCACGTCCCCTGCATTTGGCCCATATCCCTCGAAACCTTTCCTATCCATGCCCTCACCTTTTCAATGTGGAATACTAGAGGGCACAGCTTTACGTTGAGAGGGGAGAAGACTAAAGGGGATGTGTGGGGAAAGTGCTTTGACACAGAGGGAGGTGGGTGCCTGTAACGGCCTAATACAGTGGTGGAGGATGCAGATACAACAATGGTGTGTTTATGAGGCTGTCAAATTAACTCACCTCCAAGAAGACCACAACCTTGTAGTTGGGTTCAGAGGCTTATGTGCCTCAGTGACCCAGAAAGCTATGCTGGCTGGAGTCAGGGTTTTATGCTTTCACTCTTGGTGGGGTCACCCATGCTAAACAGGTCAAAGGGTAAAGGCTAGACTAAGAGTGGTCCACAGGTCCGCCAGGTTCGGGGGTTCAGCTCAGGGCTAACAACCCTGACTGGTAAAACAAAATTGTTACGGAAACAGCAATGAAGAATCCTACATCTGAGTGCGACGGTATTCCTGAATCTCCACCCAGGGCTTGCATGACTGACAGTAGTGAAAACCGAGAGGAAGCTACTAACATGATGAAGGAAGCCCGGAACACCGCCAGAGATGGAGGACCTTCATTGTTGCCCTAAACGCCAGCGGCGTAACGGGCAGTAAGTACGTAAAAATTAATGCAAGGATACCCAGGGAATGGAGAGATGTGGATAATGTGCAGGCAAAAGGGATTAAGTTTATTTTGGCATTGTCCAAATCAGAGTGGAATGAGACACAAAACATCGAACAGTACAGCAATGTTGGGCCGAAAAGCCTCTTCCTCTGTTGTACTGTTCAACATTCTACGTTCTCCCCCTGATTGACTGGGTTTCCTCTGGCTGTTCCGGCTCCGTCCCACAGTCCAAAGACATACATTAATGGTGATAGTGAATTGTCCTGTGATTACGGTACGGCTAAATGAGGAGATTGCTGGGTGGTGCGGCTCGAGGCGCCAGAAGGGACCTATATCACAATCAATCAGTAAATAAACAAACACTCTTCTAGAGGTGACTGAAACCTACCAACCTGCAGGTCCTGGGCATGTGGGAGTAAACTGGAACACCAAGAACCACGCGCCGTCACAGGGAGAACGTGCGAACTCCATGCAGACAGCGCCGGAGGTCAGGGTCGAATCCGAGCAGCTTTGGGCCCCTTATCTAAGAAAGGATCCACTGACATTGGAGAGGGTTCAGCAGAAGTTCACAAGGATGATTCCAGGATTGAAAGGCTCTGCAAATGAGGAGCATTTGATGGCTCTGGGCCCGTACTCACTGGAATTCAGAAGAATGAGGGGGGATCTCATTGAAATCTATCGAAAGGCCTCAATAGAACGGACATGGAGAGGATGTTTCCTTTGGCAAGGGAATTTGACGCAGCCTCAGAATAGAGGGATGTCCATTTAGAACGGAGATGATGAGGAAATCCTTTAGCCAGAAGGTGGCGAATCTGTGGAATTTGTTGCCACAGGTGGCTGTGGAGGCCAAGTCTTTAAGTATATTTAAGGCAGTGGTTAGTCAGAGCAGGAAGGGGTACAGGGAGAAGGCAGGAGATTGGAGTTGAGAGGGAAAATGATGAAATGGCGGAGCACACTCCATGGTCCAAATGGCCTAATTCTGCTCCTATGTCTCATGGTCTTAAGAATCCACCAGAATCGAACCTAGATCACTGGAGCAATGTAGCAGCTGCCTCAGCTCTTGTCCCACTCTGCTGTCACGTCCGGAAAAGCCCCTCCCCTCCAAAGCCAGAAGCAACTGGCCCTCGCTGCCAGATTCCGATGGCTGTGACAGCAGACCACCCCCACCAAATGCAACAAATCCCTATGGACTCTCACAGTCTGGAACGTCAGCCCCGAGCACTGAGCCATTGTGGACAGAAGCACGTGTGCAAATCCAATCACCACAGGCCCTTTCATCCCCTCTTTCTTTGTATGAATCGCATGAAAAAGTCAGCGATCTTCGCCGCGTAAGATTTGCACGCTGCCTATTTTTAATCTGGAGTTTCGAGCCAGATGCAGCCAGGCAGAAAATAAATGCCTTCACAGAGCCGTGAAGCACTGATCAGGGGCTGAGCTGCGGTTTTCTACAGCCCTTGACAGACTGTCTGCCCATGTGTCAGTGGATGCCCAGCTCAGAAGCAGCACATATCCAAATTCATTTAATTCCCAGCATTCGGTGGATGCAAATGAAAAAAAAACATAATATTCCCTGTCAATCTGCTGCTCTGGAAGTGCAAAACGTGATTTAAAATCAGAAATTGCTGAGGGTTCTCAGAGAGGGTGGCAGGCCTGCGCAGAGGGTGGTCCCACTGCCTCACAGCGCCAGAGACGCAGGTTCAACCCCGACTTCCGATGCTGCCTGTGTGGAGTTTTCACGCTTCCACTGACACCGAGTGGGATTCTCCAGGTGCTCCGGGTTCGTCCCACATCCCAATGGTGTGTAGTCAGCTGGGTTAACTGGACGGATAAAAGATCTCAACTCAAGATGCCGACTTTCTATTTCCCCCGAACAGATGCTCCCGGCTTGCTGAGTTCCTCCGACATCTCGTTGTAAATGAGTGTGAAGAATTCCTGTTGCTTGGGAATGTATTCATGTGTTTAATACATAAGCACATGTGTATTTATATACAGGCGTCTATGCGCGTCTTCATGCATATATTTATATACAGATGTACGTGTGAGTGTGTGTCTGTACTTATATACAGGTATGTATGTGTATATACTCCTACCCCAAAAGAGGTCCCAATGATCCAGAAATCTGAATCCCTGCCCCCTGCTCCAATCCCTCAGCCACGCATTTATCCTCCACCTCATTCTATTCCTATACTCACTGTCGCGTGGCACAGGCAGTAATCCCGAGATTACTACCTTTGTGGTCCTGCTTCTTAGCTTCTTTCCTAACTCCCTTTAGTCTGCTTTCAGGACCTCCTCCCTTTTCCTGCCCATGTCGTTGCTACCAATATATACCACGGCCTCTGGTTGTTCACCTTCCCACTTCAGGATATCGTGGATGTGATCAGAAATATCCTGGACCCTGGCACCTGGGAGGCAAACTACCATCCGTGTTTCTTTCCTGCGTCCTGTCTGATTCCTTAACTATAGAGTCCCCTATCACTACTGCCATCCTCTTCCTTTCCCTACCCTTCTGAGCCTCAGGGCCAGACTCTGTGCCAGAGGCACGGCCACTGTTGCTTCCCCCATGTAGGTCGTTTCCCGCAACAGTACAGGAGTACTTATTGTTAAGGGGGACTCTCTTGTATCTGACTCCTGCCCTTCCCTCTCCTGACTGTTACCCACTTATTTGTCTACCGAGGCCCCGGAGTGACTGCTTGCCTGTAGCTTCTCTCTATCACCTCTTCACTTTCCTTGACCAGACGAAGGACATTGAGCTGGTATACAAGGTGTGTGTACGTGTCTGTATTTATATACAGGCATGTGTGTGTAGGCTGGTGGGTGGGTGGGGTGTGTGTGTGTGTGTGTGTGTGTCTGTCTGTCTGTCTGTCTCACAGAAAATTGTGTTTTTGCAAATGCAGGCATGTCTGTGTGTACAGGTGTATGTGTGTACATGTATGCATGTTTTTGTGCATTGCTTGCATGTGTGTGTAATTGAAAAGCTGGATTTAGTTTGTACAACCAACATACATCAAAGTTGCTGGTGAATGCAGCAGGCCAAGCAGCATCTATAGGAAGAGGTGCAGTCGACGTGTCAGGACGAAGGGTCTCGGCCTGAAACGTCGACTGCACCTCTTCCTATAGATGCTGCTTGGCCTGCTGCGTTCACCAGCAACTTTGATGTATGTTGCTTGAATTTCCAGCATCTGCAGAATTCCTGTTGTTTTAGTTTGTACAGTCTGTCAACAACTGATACCCCACCACAAGCGACTGGTACCCTGGAGAGGGGCTGTAGGTCGCTGAGGAACTGGACTACCTTGCGCAAACAGATGGACCCACCATTGGCAGGCGCCTATCAACATCACAGCGAGAGGGATCACGTTAGAAAAGTCAAAAGTTATTACCTTCTCTTTAATGCCTGTCATTTGTCATCCTAACCCAAGCAAGGAACTCTCTTCTTTTGTCAATTAAGCATTAATTGATGAGCTGTTAAATGTTACTGGGCAGGTTAGTGTAAAGGACTGGATAGTGTGAAGTTCTGCCATCAGAGGCTGGCGTGCCTCCTGGTGAAATATTGCCAGCCCCATTCCATCAGGTTGTAGGTGGTGTTGCAGAATCCGTCTCACCCTCAGAGCCACAGGGGAGAAGACAATGCAGCTGATCAATCTGGTGACTGATTAACAACACACACCTACATTTGCCTAACGCCCGGGATCTCAAGGCACTTCACACATTACATTCAGACAGCAATGAAACAGGCCATTCAGCCCATTAAGTCTGTGCTGACCATCAACCACCCATTCACGTTAATCTCAATTTATTCTCATCAGCTCCAACCACCCACATGCGAGGGACAATTTTCAATCACCAATTAAAGTTGCTAGGAGGAAACCAGACCTTATCATATTTATACAAAACTATATATCTGTTTTTATTTCAAACATGTACGTTGTTAATATATCCAGGAAATACAATGTACGCAGTTTTCTCTATATTGATTGTGCTCTCAATGTAGCATGGGGGTGAGAGGAATAATAAATCAGAAATGATGGAATGTGAGAGCAGACTTAATGGGCTGAATGGCCTAATTCTGCTCCTATCTCTTATGGTCATATGGAAGAAGTGGGGAGTTTGTGCAAATTTTACACACACACACACAGCACCGGTGGTCGGGATCAATTCAGGGTCTCTGGAGCCACGAGGCAGTGGCTCTACCAGCTGTAGGCCATTGAGTGACCCTGGTTAAGGCAGCATCTGTTTAGAGTGGTTCTTCCCAACTAGACATTAAACCTTGCAGTTGTTACTGTGCTGGGTCACATTTATTGTTCACTGGTTGTCACTGTGGATTCAAAGATCAGACACAAGACTGCACCACAATGACGGGGCAACTGTGCCAGGTCTGTCCGGACTCTTGTAACGCAGGAGACAGTTTGTTCACAAGATATCCCGGGAGTAATAGTGAGGTAAGGAGCAGATGCTTTTTGTAGTGTAGTGATGGGGTGGAGATACATCTCTACCAACAGAGATGTAAGGAGATCCTTCCCTCTGCTATCCTGCAGGTCACCCTTGGACAAGGTGTAGCACCTGCTTAGCCCCCCGATCAGGGCAACGTGAAACCACCGGTCCTGTACAGACACTGCCTAAAAGAAGGCAATGTCAAACTACTTCTGTAGAAAAATTTTCAAGACAATCATGGTCAAAGACCATGATCGCCTACGTCATACAACATGGCACATAACGAATGAATGAACCAGTGGTGTTTAACAATAAAAATCATGTATAGATCATGTTATCAAGCAATGCTTTACAGCACCCGTGACTGCATAGGTTTCCTCCAGGTTCTCTGGTTTCCTCCCACATACCAAACACTTACAGGTTAGAGTTAGTGAGGTATAAACATGCTGTGATGGTGCCAGAAGCGTGGTGGCCCTTGTGGGCTTGCCAGAACAACCCCTCGTTGACTTGATTTGATACAAACGACACATTTTACTGGATGTATATCTGACAAATAGATTGAATCTATAATCAAATCACTCCTAGCCTTGTCCACAAAATGTGCAAAAATGCACAGCAAGGCCCTCAGTTCTGCCAACCTGACATGGCAACTGCTCTGCCCGTGATCACAAGGAACTGCCGAGGGAGCTGTGGACACAGCTCAGCACATCGCAGAAACCAGCCTCCCATTGATGGACTCTGCCTATATTTCTTACTTCCTCAGTAAAGCAGCCAGCATGATCAAAGACACCATCTCCGCTCCATTGGGCAGAAGATCTGAAAGCAAGGTCCCACCAGGCTCAAGGGCAGCTTCTATCCTATTGTTATCAGATAGATAAGATAGGCTCCTGACCTCAAGGTCTACCTCATTATGATCTTGCACCTCACTGTCTACTTGCACTGGAATTTCTTTGTAATTGTTACATTTTATCCTGTATTCAGTATGGTTTTACCTTGTACTACCTCAATGTAGACTGATGAGCTTTGTTTGTCACAATTAGCTTGAAACATTGAAACGTACTGTGAAATGCATCGTTTCTGTCAATGACCAACGCTTTCCGAGGATGCACGGGGGGGGAGCAGCCCGTAAGTGACGCCACACTTCCAGCGCCAACATAGTATCCAATGACCAACGCTTTCCGAGGATGCACGGGGGGGGGGGAGCAGCCCGTAAGTGACGCCACACTTCCAGCGCCAACATAGTATCCCCATCTTACTAACTGTGATGGAGAGCACTCATTAAACATACTCTGTACACATGCCTAGAGAAAGTAATGGCAAACCACTTCTGTAGAAAAATTTACGCAGACAAACGGTGCCTTGTCATTTTGCTGTCGTACTGAGTGTAGGCACTTTAAAATCTTCCCTTGTACATTTGCAGAATGGTTGGCTTTACGGTGCTTTTCCTGCCATACACAGTGGAATATTCCATCTCTTTAGTAATGGGATGTTTAAATGTGTATATATTGTTTGCATACTGTATTTAAGGTAGATACTTCCATTTATTTGGTAATATGATTGTAACTACATTGTGGGGTGCATCAAATTCTTATTTATATGTATCCAGAAGTTAACTTTGTGGGTAATTAAAGATGGTATGCCCTGGTGCCCAAAAAAATGGGACTGATTGTTCTGGTGGAAGAGAGAGATCGAGCTGCCAGGAGTTCAAACTGGATAAACAGTATGTAGCTATCATTGTGTTTTCTAGTAAATACATTTTTGTAAATATTGACAGTTTTCTTTTCACTCTTATTGCGAATTCTTTTAGGTTTAATCTTTGGCGCATCCAATAAACACCCATGCACGAAAGTGCTAAGCGACTGCAGCCATTTTCTTTCCTCAGCCAGAACCCACGTATCGTAACACTAACCCTAACCCGTACGTCTTTGGAATGCGGGAGGAAAACAGAGCACCCGGGGGTCACCCGCGCGGTCGTGGGGATAACGTATTAACTCCTTAAGGACAGCAGCAGCAGAACTGCGTGACGGATTGATCTGTATGAACAGTAGGCAAGACAAGCTTTTCGCTGTACCTCAGCCAATTCCAATTCCAACCCACGATAAAAGACAAGTTTTATTATTAATTTACCCACTTGAACCAAGAGGTTTGCTGGATAGTTGGAAATCAATAATATTTATAGGTCTGTAGTCATTTATAGCTCAGAAAAGTTATGGGCAGATTACCTCCCTTAAAGAACATCGGGAAGCATCAGGACTTTGACAACCATCCATGGGTCACCTCTATTTTTTTTCCACAAGGGTTCTAGATTATTCCATTAATTGAATTTAAAACATAGAACATTAAACAGAACAGCACAGCTCACAGCTCACAGCGTTGTGCCAAACCAGCTAAAAAGTATATTGAAAAAAAAATCCCTCCTACCTACACAACGTCCATACCCCTCCATCTTCCTCATATTCATGTGCCTATCTAAACATCTCTTTAAGAGCCTCTAATACCATACCAGGCACGACTCTCTGAGTGAAAAACTTACCCCTCACATCCTCTTTGAACCTAACCTCTCTCACCTTCAATGGATTTAAAGCCCTCGTGTCCCTTGGGATTTGAACTCACATTGTTGCCGAGGTTTTTAAATACTGCCTCGATACCTAAGCAAAGTGCTGGCTGCCCCGTCTGTAACTCAAAGACACAAGTTCTGACCCACTAAAGCTGCTGTTGAGAATTTAAGCTTAGTTCTTCAAATGCAAAGTAAATCAAAGAAATATTTTATAAGCGCATAAAGAGCAAGAAGAAATTAAAGAGAGATTAGGACCTCTCACTGAACAAAATGGGAACATATTGTATGGCTATGGAGAACATGGGAAGTTTCATAATGAATATTCTGTGACTGTCCTCATGAAAAATAGATGAGGTCATTGCTTTACAGTGAAAAAGTGTAAAATATTCAGTGAGATAGACACAGCAGACAAGGAAGTACGAGTGGCTTAGCACAGAGTCATACATCATGGAAACAGGTCCTTTGCCCCAGCTCGTGCCCATGCTGCCCAAGGAACCACCTAAGCTTGTTCTATTTGTCTGCGTTTGATCCCTCGCAACCAGGGGCCTACGGACTCCTTGCTTAATGTTATCGGTCCATGGCACAAAAAAGGCTGGGAAGGCCCGCACTAAACTTCCCTATCTATGTTCCTGTCCAAATGTGTTTTAAAAATCGTTATTGCATTTGCTTCAACCACTTTCTCTGGCAAACCTGTTTTATGTATGCACTAGCCTCTGCATGAAGAAGTTGCCCCTCGCGTCCCCTTTAAACCTTTTCCCCTCTCAGTTTAAATGATCTATTTTTTTTTCTATGGCCCCAAATTCACTGAAATAACTCAGTGATCTGTTCAATTCCACAGAAACCACCACCACCACCAAGGGAAGTCGAGCAGCTTCTTTCCCTGCCGTTGACAGATTTCTGAACAGCCCATGAACCCACGAACCCTACCTCAGTTTCCTTATTTTTGCACTATTTATTTTTGTAATTTATAGTAATCTTACGCCTTTGCACTGTACTGCTGCCACAAAACAAGAAATCCTGCCGCTGCCTGCAAGGAGTTTGTACGCTCTCCCCGTGACCGTGTGGGTTTCCTCCGGGTGCTCCGGTTTCCTCCCACAGTCCAAAGACGTGCAGGTTGGCAGGTCAGCTGGTCCATCCAGCACCCAGCACACGAGACACTATGAAGACCTGCTGTCCAGAGTAAAGGGGAGGAAACTGAGACGGTATGGCCGCATAACAAGATCAAGTGGACTCTCAAAAACAGTTCTTCAGGGAACGGTGCAGGGGAAAAGAAAACGGGGCAGACAGGGGAAGGAATGGACAGACAACATTGTAGAGTGGGCCGGAGAGAGCTTTACAGCAACCCAGGCACTCGCCCATAACCGTGAGAGATGGAGGCCACTGGCACAACGCTCATCTGTACAGCACCCCTCCGACCCAAGCAGGTTGCAGGATCCACAACCATGAACTGTCCCACAACTAGGCTGGGGATAAACCAGGCTATTCCTGGTAAGTACAGCTTGAACGGGAAGAACGTACAAACTCCTCGCAGATAGCAGCGGGAATTGAACCAGGGTCACTAGTACTGTAAAGCGTCCTTTACGCTAATGTGCGACCCCAATCATTGCAAACTTCTTTTGTAGGCAAGCAAAGTTTAATTAACACTGAGGTCAGAGGGGCAATGGGCGACAAAATTTCTGAATGGCACCTCACAGTCTGCCGAGGTGATCAACAACCCGATGGCATGAACACTGAATTCACCAACTTCAGGAAACTTCCTCCCTCCTCTGCCCCTTTCTCTTCTGCCCTGATCTACCCGTGTCCTTTCACTCGCACCGTTCTTTGCAAAGCCACCCCTCTCATCGCCCTTCTTCGCTCCCCCCCCACCCACTCCTCTGCCCGTGGCCCACACACTCCTGAACAATAAGGAACTCTTGATCTCCCAGTCTACCTCATTGTGACTTTTGCACTTTATCGATAGTGTGCCTACTCTGCACTTTTTCTGTAACTGTAACACTCTATTCTGCATTCTGTTTTCCCTCAATGTCCTTATGTTTGGCATGATAGAACGTGGAACAGTACAGCACAGGAACAGGCCATTCAGCCCAAAATGTTGTGCTGAACCAGATAAAAAGGAACTCAAAAACACCCAAGCACTAATCTCTCCTACCTACACAACATCCATAACCCTCCATCTTCCTCACATCCATATGCCTCTAATGTATTTGCCTCTACCACCATACCAGGCAGCGCATTCTAAGCATCTACCACTCCCTGAGTAAAAAAAAACTTACCCCTCACATCCCTTTTGAACCTGCCCCCTGTCACCTTCAATGCATGCCCTCTGGTATTAGACATTTCAACCCCGGGAAACAGACACTCTCTGCCCACTCTGTCTGTGCCTCTCATAATCTTGTAAACCTCCATCAGATCTCACCTCAGCCGCCACCGCTCCAGAGAAAAAAACCCAAGTTTATCCAGCCTCTTGTGACGGCACCTGCCCTCTAAACCAGGCAGTATCCTGGTAAACCTCTTCTGCACCCTCTGCAAAGCCTCAACATCCTTCCTGTACTGGGGTGATCAGACTGCCTGCAATGCTCCAGCCTGGATAGTATGACTAGCAAACGTTTCTCACTGTATTCCAGTACATGTGACAGTAATAAATCAGTCCGAATTACCTATTCCAGATGGTGCTCGACCCAGGGGGGGAACCTGCAAGTGGAGGTGTTCCCATGGGCCTGCTGAACTGGAGCAGGGCTGGGAGGTCCTGAAGACCAGGCTAAACCCGAGGGGAACAGAGAGAGAAGAAGTATGTTGCTTGTCACTTCACCGTACGCTGAGCGGAAACAGGAATATTTCCTGCTTCCGATGGGATAATCCCAAAAATTGCCGTAAGCAAATTAGGTTGTAGATCCAAATCTAAAACTTTTGATAGTATTTTAAAACATCTCTCCAAAAGTTATCTAGCTTTATACAGGACCAGTACACGTGAGTTAAAGTGACCATTACTTCACCATAATGCAGGGGTTTCCAACCTCTTACGCCACGGACCCTCATCATTAACCCAGGAGTCCATGGACCCCAGGTTGGGAAACCCTTGACCTAATGGAACCACATCCAATTCTTCCACCAATCACGTCCACAGCCCCAAACCCAGAAAGTTAGTCTGTTACCTCCAGCATTACGTGTTTGTCCGGCACATCAGGCTAACACTTTCAACTCCCTCCCTGCCCCAAGGCAGACAGAAAAAAAACGCTTTACGCTGGGTTGAACACATCTAATGGAAGACCTAAGCCCGAAATGTTGACTCCAATCACAGACAAGAGAACATCTGCAGATGCTGGAAATCCCAGCAACACACACAAAATGCTGGAGGAACTCAGCAGGCCAGGCAGCATCTACGGAAAAGAGTCGTCGACATTTCGGGCCGAAGCCCTTCAGCCGGATGGGTTAAGCCCAAAACATCGACTGTCCTCTTTTCTTAGATGCTGCCTGGCCTGCTAAGTTCCTCCAGCATTTTGTGCTCGAAGATAAGGCTTCTGGGGGTGCCGGGGTGGAAGTGGAGAGGACAGAAGTGTTTAAGGAGCTGTTAGATGCACATGTGAATATGTGTATAGGGATAGGGACCGTGTCCAGGCAGAAGAGATTGGGTTCGATTTGCAGTTGTGTTCAGCGCAGCCAGTGTAGGCCAATGGGCCAGTTCCTGGGTGTACTGTTCTATCCTCATTATCAAAAAGTTCTCCCTCCCCCCACCGCAGCCTTACTCAATAATTTATTCCAGAAAGCTGGAGCATCTGGACTGGTGCACAAAATTATGGGGCACATAGATAGGGTTAATGCCTGCAGTCTTCTTCCACTGACATTGGCTGGGACTACAACTAGAGGTCATGGGTTAAGGGTGAAGGGTGAAAAGTTTAAGGGGAACATGAAGGGAAGCTCCTTCACTCAGAGGGTGGTGAGAGTGTGGAACGAGCTGCCAGTGAAAATGGTGGATGAGGGTTCGATTGCACCATTTAAGAGAAGTTTGGATAAGTACATGGATGGGAGGGGTAGGGAGGGCAGTGATTTGGGTGCAGGTCCACGGAACTGGGCAGGGCAACATTTTGGTATGGACTAGGCTGACCGAGAGGCCTGTTCCTGTGCTCTTTAACAGATTATCCAGTTATTAAAAGTTGCAGCTTGTGGAATCCCTCAAAATGCACAATAGCTGTTGTGTTCCCAGTCTAGTTGAAGTATTATATCAGCTGTAGGACCCAGCGTGGCTTCCTGAGGGGGTGAAAGGCGCTACAGAAGTGCAGGTGTGCTAACCTTTCGTGCTCCTGACCCCAAGACAAAACACACACACCACATCAAGGAGCGCGGGGGGGCTAACGGCGGCCTAGCTCTCCACTGACCCCTCCCACCCATCCCAACGAAGCTCGCAACCAGTACCGTCCACACTCACCAGGACTTTATGCTCGCCGGTCAGGTTGGGAGGTTCGCACAGGAGCTGCGTCTCCGAGACGGTCAGCACGCACGGGTTGTCGCCGATCAGCACCGTGTAGTTCAGCTTGACGTTGCCTGGCGCATTGGGGATCAGATTCCGCCCCTAGGAGGAAGGCAGACCAGAGAGTCTAGTTGAGTGTCCAGAGGATAAATGTTTGGCATGTACCCTGCCCGAGGTAAGCGTCAGTTCCTTGATGCCTCACAGAGAGGAGAAGCGATAAACCATAGCTTTGTTCGAAGTCCCACTGTATCTCAGCACAAAGGGACACTGTTGGTGACAGTCAGAGACCAAATGTCGAAAGCCGATTGTTGGTGAACACCAACTGCTGGTGAAGTCCGACAGTTGGTGAAGATCAAACACTGACAGTTGGTGAAGGTCAAAAGCCGACAGTTGGTGTTAGGACTTGATCAAGGTTCCCATCTTCCTCCTCCATAGATAAAGAGAAAACGGCCTTCACCAAGTCACCCCCTGACCCTCTACAAAAATTGGACTTTACCAACAGTCAGCTTCTGATCTTTAACAGCAGCCTACCTCTGGAAATACCTGGCCCTTGGCAACAACAGCCAGCCTCTGGCCTTCAGCATCAGTCTGCCAGCAATCCCTCGGTAACAGCTATCTGCCGTTCTTCGATAAATGTCAGCAGCTGGCCTTCAGCAACAACCGACAAGCTGAAACAGTCAGTCGGCAACCTTCTGCAACAGCCAGCCCTTCTGCCACTCAGTCATAAACACAAGAGATTCGTCAGACGCTGGAAGTCTTGAGCAACGCTCACAAAATGCTAGAAGAACTCAGCAGATCAGGCAGCGTCTACAGAGGGGGAATAAACAATCCATGTTTTAGACTGAGACCCTTCCTCAGGACTCTTCCGTTTGTGATTTGCTGCTCACTTCGAGGTCTATCTACCCTGAAGAAGTTTAAACCTTGCAGTCCTGGTGAAAGGTCTCGGCCCGAAATGTCAACTGTTATTGCCCTTGGCCTGACTTGCTGAGTTCCTCTGGCCCTTTGTGTGGGTGTTGCCATCTAGTCAGGTGACAGCTGATCGGAACCTAGCCTTCACTCCACCTTCCCGTCTGATTCCGCGCCCCCCCCCATGTCCAAACCCACCGACTCTGCAAACAATGACCACCCACTTAGTAACGCCCCTTACATGGACCGATCCCCACCTCTCCTCACCTTCAGTATCACTGGGGAGCTGGGTTTCAGCTCCAAAGACCCTGAAGGACTCAGCATCTCGAAGGAGGGGTCAGGGTAGTAGGTGAAGCCCGTCCCATTGATGATGAGCACAGACTGGACGTTGTCCATGACAAAGCCGACCTCGTCCGGTTGAACTGGGCCGTCCAATGAGTTGTGGCCGCTGTGCGCGATGGAGGGGGCTTTGCAAACCATGGCCGTATCGTTCAACACCCGGCACTCCTGTAAAGGTACAACATCTTTGTCAACACGGCAACTAGATGAGGGGCTTCAACATCAAGGGCAGGCCTGCACAGAGGCAGCAATTGGTACCATTCCCCATGGTGGAAATGTCTCACACCAGAGGCCATGCATTTAATGTGAGAGGGGGCAAGTCTGAAGAGATAAACTTTTCTTATGGAAATAACTCAGAAAATGGGTAGCTCGGCTGGCTGATGGTTGGGTTGAGTTGTTCTCCAATCTTGGCAATCCATCAGCAAATGTTTCATCACTATACAAGGAGACATCATCATGATACCTCCTCGTATGGCGGCAAGATGGACTGCCAAGATCGGAGATGCTCCTTATAGTGGGAGAGTCTAGGGCCAGAGGGCACAGCCTCAGTATAGGATAGCGATCAGGGGAATATCTTTAGCCAGAGGGAGGTGAATCTCTGGGATTCTTTGCCACAGACAGCTGAGCAGGCCAAGTCATTAGGTATGTTTAAAGCTGGAATTGATAGGTTCTTGATTAGGAAGGATGTCAAAGGTTACGGCGAGAAGGCAGGAGAATGGGGTTGAGAGAGAGAGAGGATAAATCAGGCATGATCAAATGGCAGAGCAGATATAATGGGCCAAATGGACTAATTCTGCTCCTATGTCTTATGGAGATGTGCAAGGCAATTTTTATTTTTACACTGAGAGTGGTGGGTGCCTGAATGTGCTGCCAGGGTTGGCAGTAGAGACAAATACGACAGAAGTGTTTGAGGTTCTTAGATTGGCACATGAATACACAGACACAGGGGGATATGGGCACTGAGTAGCCGTACAGGAATGGGCGTCATTAGCTGAATTAGTTCAGAACAACAGAGCGGGCCAAAGAGCTTTTTCTGTGCTATAATGTTCGACGTTCGATGTCCTACACTCAGTGGCCACTAAATTAGGTAAACCTGCTCATTAATGCAAATATCTAATCAACCAATCATGTGGCAGCAACTCAATGCATAAAAAAGCATGCAGACATGATCAAGAGGTTCAGTTGTTATTCAGACTAAACATCAGAATGAGGAAGACACGTGATCGAAGTGACCTTGACCATTGAATAATTGTTGGTGCCAGATGGGGTGGTTTGAGTAGCTCAGAAACTGCTGATCTCCTGGGATTTTGGTGAGCCGAACAGGGATTGGACAGTGTATTCCCAACCACAAAGCGATCGGACAGAATAGATAGAGAGATGTTGTCCCAACTGGTTGAGGAGTTCGGGACATGATTCAGAAAAGGACACGAGGTGATGTGAGGGGAAACCTGTAGAAAGAGAATGGTTGGGCTGTGAATGCATTGCCTCGGGATTAGTGGGGACAGGTTCAATTGGAGCTGGTGAAATTGGGAAATTAAAATAGATAGATTGGTTTATTATTGTCACATGTATTGAGATATGGTGAAGAACCTGTCCTGCATACAGTCCATACAGATAATTTCATCACATCAGTACATTGAGGTAGAACAAAGTAAAACAATAACAGAATAGAGACTAACAGCTACTGAGAAAGTGGAGTGCAGGTGAACAATAAGCGGACGAAAGGAAAGAAGTTGTAGAGAAGATCAGGAGAGGAACTAATTGGATTGGCTTTACATTGGGGCAGTACAGATCTGATGGGAAGAATGGCCTTCTTCCTTGCTGTAACCTTTCTTTGTTGCTGGAAGATGTCTCCGATTAGACCCTAGTATTACATTCTGGCAGGAAAGGAACCTCGCTCACCCGTGTTCCTTGGGTTCTAAGTTTGCTGTTTAACCCTCTGTTAAAATGCACCAGCTGGGTGGTACAAGCATTAAGTTTAGGCACTCACATTTGTCGACTGATCTTTGCCGTATTTCGCTCGAATCCTGGGCTCTTGAATTGTGGCGAGGTTGGTACCTGTCACGGTGAGAGGCGTTCCACCACTTGTTGAAGAGAGAGTGAGAGTGAGTGAGAGAGAGAGAGAGAGAGAGGGGGGGGGAAGGGGTAAGTGAGACATAGGGTGAGGGATGGAGATAATGATAGAGAGAGGGGTAGGAATAGTGAGAAAGATAGAGAGAGATGGAGATGGGAAGGGAGAGAGACATCAGACATTCAGAGAGATTGAGAGAGAGAAAATGAAAAGGGATAAGGGAGGGAAAGAAAATTAATCAGTCAATCATGATCCAGTCAACATAAACCAAAAGTTCCCCAATCCCCGTCACACTCCGGCCATCTCATCTAGAAGGATAGCCACTTCCATCCTTCACAGGAGACCTGCTGGGCCACTCCAGAGATCAACAATCCCAATATAGAACAAAGAGACCACCACACTGTTAGACGTAAAATTCCTCGGGCAATGTTAACGATCGCATTGCGTTGCCTTTGCAGAATTGAGAGCTCCGGGAGGTCAAAGTTTCTCAGTGAAGAGAAGGGGGTGAAGAATGAGGGAAGACAAAAAGCCGGGGGGGGGGGGAGGAAGGAATGGCCTGCACATCACCTCCCTCTGGTTCCCCTCTTCCTGCACTTTCTTCCATGGCTCACTGTCTTCCTATTGGATACCTCTTTCTTCAGCTCTTCCACCTCAACTTCTCACATTATCGCCTCCCCCACCCACCCACCAAGCCCCTAACCTGGTCTCACTTCTCACCTTCCAGCTTGTCCCACTTCCCCTCTCTCCGCCTTCTTATTCTGGCTTCTTTCCCCTTCCCTTCCAGTCCCGACGAAGGGTCACGGCCTAAAACGTCCTGTCCGTTCCCCCGCCATGGATGCCGCCTGACTTGCTGAGTTCCTCCAGCTTTGTGTGTGTGTGTGTGTGTATGTGTGTGTGTGTGTGTGTGTGTGTGTGTGTGTGTGTGTTATTTTAGATTTCCAGCATCTGCAGAATCTCTTGAGTCTCATAAAACTACTTGCTGGAAGAACTCAGTGGGGCAGGCGGCACCTTTGGATGGGAATGGACACTCAATGTTCTGGGTTGAGATCTTGCATCTGAACACTTCAGGGAACACAAAAGGCATTCCTTCATCACTGTGGATCTAAATAGAACATAGTACAGTAAAGGCCCTTTAGCCCATGATGTTCTGCCAGTATGTTAACATACTTTAAGGTCAATATAACAATTCCCTCCTATATACTCCTCCATTTTTCTATCATCCCTGTGCCTAATAGAACATTGAACAATCCTGGGACCCTCTACCCAACATTACCGTGGAGCATCTTCACCAGAGGGGCTTCAGTGGTTCAAGCAGAGGACACCATTGTATTCCGAAACATGGTTGGGGATGGTCATACAGCACGAAAACAAGCCATTCGACCTAACTAGTCCGTGCCAACCAAGATGTCCATCCAAACTAGTCCTGCTTTCCAACTTTTAGCCTGTCAAACTCAAGGGAGATGTAAACACAAGAAAATCTGTAGATGCTGGAAATTCAAGCAACACACACAAAATGCTGGTGGAACGCAGCAGGCCAGGAAGCATCTATAGGAAGAAGTACAGTCGACGTTTCGGGTCTTTGTTAGGGTTTTGTTATCCAAAAAATGTATAACATTTCCGCATTCACTCTTCCCTCTAGGAGAATAATGTGCTGAAAATTGCTGGATTTATTAATAATTTTTATATTAGGAGGTTATATAGGTTAGGACTTTATTTCCTGGAGCATAGGAGAATGAGAAAAGCACTACTTGGTTCACTCCACCTCTCCTCTTATGACATGATCTTTAATCCAGGCAGCATCCTGGTAAACCTCTGCTCCCTCTCTAAAGCTTAAAAGGACGTCCTCTGGTGTTGGCCATTGCCACCCTGGGGAAAAGGCTCTGGTTGTCGACTCTCACTGCATATTACAAAGATATACGCACAGTATTTATTACAGGGATGTCACCAGGACTTAAGGACCTGCGTTACAGGGAGAGACTGAACAGGTCTGGACTTTACTCCCTGGGGCACAGGAGAATGAGGGGAGATTTGAGAGAGATGTACAAAATTATGACAGGTATAGATAGGGTAAATGCAAGCAGGTTTTTGCCACTGAGGTGGGAGGGACTAGAACTAGAGGTCAGGGGTTAAGGGTGGAAGGTAAGGGGAACCTGAGGTGGAACTTCGTCACTCAGAAGGTGGTGTGAGTGTGGAAGGAGTTGCCGACAGAAGTGGTGGATGTGAGTTTGAATGCAACACTTAAGAAACATTTGGTTAAGGACATGGATGGGAGGGGTTCGCACAGCTATGGTCCCGGTGCAGATCAGTGGGGCTCCACAGGATAACAGTTCGTCTCACACTAGCTGTAGTGTTCTATGACTCTCAGTTCTGAAGTGGGTTTGGTGGGATATTTGCGCAGAACTTCAGAGAGAGATATCACACATACAATGGGCAGAATAGACTTCGATGCTGTAGAATTCTGTGGTAGGAAAGAGCAAGTCAAAAATGCAAACTTTTTGAAAAAATGCAATCTTTTAAAAAAAAAGCAGAGAACATGTACAGCTGAGAGTAAACTTAAAAAATTTTAAAATGATGTACCATACTTGTCTGTGAAATGCAGTGAAAAGACATTTCCATTTACGCAGTTTTTCTGATGAGGGATTGTCAGAGAACGCCATTAGTTCATGAATAATTCTCTGATAGTGGCCCTTGCCATAACGCCAAGTGACAGTGTCTAAGAGCTCAATTTGTGCCAGGTCAGTCGGCTGGCAAGCATCCACTGTGCCACTCAAGCCGCCATTCACATACAGCACAGAACAGTGTGGTGCAGCAACAGGCCCTTCAGCCCACAACGTCTGTGCTAGCCGTAACCCCAAATTAAACAGTTCCCATGCGATCCATTTGCTACGTGTCTAATTGCCTCTTAAAATGTCCTGTCATATCTGCTCCCATCACCCACCTCTGGAAGCTGTTGGAAAACCCTTGCTGCTCCCAAAAAACTAATTTATAGAACGTTCAAAAAGTTTAAATCCATCCTCATCTCCATCTGTCTATGCCCCCAATCATCTTGACTCTGTCTGGATGGCATGAGAAACAGAAGTTGCTCATAAACACGAGGAAGTCTGCACGAGTCTGGAAATTCAGAGCAAATGAAGGAACTCAGCAAGTCAGGCAGCATCTATGGAATGAATAAACAGATGACGTTCCAGGTCGAGACCCTTCTTCAGGACTGAGACAGAAGGGAGAAGATGCCAGAATAAAAAGATAAAGTGAGGGGAAAGAGGCTAGCTGGAAGGAGATCGGTGAAAACAGGAGAGTAGGAAAGGTAAAGGGCTGGAGAGGAAGGAATCTGACAGGAGAGGGGAGTGGACCACAGGAGAAAGGGAAAGGGGAGGGGACTGGGGGAGGTGATAGGCGGCTGAGAAGAGGTAAAAGGCAGAGTGGGGAATAGAGAAGGGGAGATGGGGGAGGGAATAAAGTACCAGAATGAGAAATCAATATTCACACCATTAGGTTAGAAGCTACACAGACGGAATATAAGGTGTTGCTGTTCTACCTTGAGGGTGGCCTCATCGTGGGACAAGAAGAGGCCATGGACCAACGTGTCGGATATGGAATGGGAATCAGAATCCCCTATCACCCATTCACCTCAATTCCCAGAAACTCCTCCCGGATCTGACCACTCACCCTCACACCAGAGGCAATATACAGTGGGCAATTATCCCACCAACCTGGACAGCTTGGGAATGTGGGAAGCAACCGGAGCATCTGGGGGAAATCTATATAGTGGGAGAACACGGAAACACTGCATAAACAGCATCGGAGATCAGGATCACAGCTGTGTCTCAGGAGCTGGGAGGCAATGCCTCGACGAGTTCCATTCACAGATAATATTCCCAAAAAGTCCAAGGGTTATCCTTATGCAAAGGGTTGCTAGGAGACTGCAGAACACTCGGAGGTACCGGATAAAATAGGCCAAAGTCAGCATGGCTTCCTTAAGGGGAAATCTTGCCTGACAAATCTGTTGGAATTCTTGGAGAGTCAGTGGCTGCTGTTTACTTGGATTTTCAGAAGGCCTTAGACAAGGTGCCACACGTGAGGCCGCTTAACAGGAGCCTGGGGAATTACAGGAAAGATACTCGCATGGATAGAGCATTAGCTGACTGACAGGCGGCAAAGAGAGGGAATAAAGGGGGTCTTTTCTGGGGGACGAGTGTTGTTCCACAGGGGTTAGCATTGTGACTGCTTTTCACGTTATATGTCAATCATTTGGATGACAGAATTGATGGGGTTTTTTTTGGCCAGAATTGTGGATGATTTGGAGATAGGTGGAGGGGTGGGTAGTGTTGAGGAAGCAGGGAGTCTGCTGAAGGACTTGGACAGATTGGGAGAATGGACAAAGAAGTGGCAGATGGGAAGTGTATCGTCATGCATTTTGGTAGAAGGAATAAAGGCATTGACTATTTTCTAAATGGGGAGAAAATTCAGAAATCAGAGGCGCAAGAGGACCTAGGAGTCCTTGTGCAGGTTTGCCTAAAGGTTAACTTACAGTTTGAGTTTGCTGTAAGGAAGGCAGATGCAACATTAGCATTCATTTCAAGAGCAGAATACAACAGCAAGGAAGTAATGCTGAAACTTTATAAAGCATTGGTCAGACGGCCTTTAGACCATAAGACATAGGAGCAGAATTAGGCCATTCAGCCCATTGGGTCTGCTCTGACATTCCATCATGGCTGATCCCGGATCCCACTCAACCCTATACACCTGCCTTCTCACCATATCCTTTGATGCCCTGACCAATCAGGAAACTATCAACTTCCACTTTAAATATACCCATGGGCTTGGCCTCCAAAGCTGTCCGTGGAAGAGCATTCCACAGATTCACTACTCTCTGGCTGAAAAAATTCCTCCCTACCTCTGTTCTAAAGGATCGCCCCTCAATTTGAGGCTGTGCCTCTAGTTCTGGATACCCCCCCACCACAGGAAGCATCCTCTCCACATCCACCCTATCTAGTCCTTTCAAAGAGATCCCCCCACCCCCCCCACCCCCGCATTCTTCTAAATTCCAGTGAGTACAAGCCCAAAAGAAGATGACACAAAGATCAGAGGAGGGGTAGGTAATGCTGAGGAAGCAATACAATTACAGAAGGACTTAGAATGGGCAAAAATGTGGCAGATAGAATACAGTGTTGGGAAATGTATGATAATGCATTTTGGTTAAAGGAACAAAAGAGCAGACCATTTTCTGAATGAGGAGAAAATTCAAACAGAGGTATAAAGGACCTTAGGAGTACTTGTGCAAGACTCCCAGAAGATTAATTTACAGGTTGAGTCTGTGATAAAGAAGGCAATTGCAATGTTGGCATTCATTTCAAGGAGAATAGAATATAAAAACAAGGAGATAATGCTGAGGCTTTGTGAGACACTAGTCAGGTCGCACTTGGAGTACTGTCAACAGTTTTGGGCCCTGTATCTCGGAAAGGATGTGTTGTCATTGGACAGAGTCCAGAGGAGGTTCACGAGGATGATTCTGGGAATGTAGGAATTAACATATGATGAGTATTTGATGGCTCTGGGCCTGTACTCACTGGAGTTTAGAAGACTGGGTGAGGAGAGGGGATCTCATTGAAACCTACTGAATATTGAAAGGCCTCAATAGAGCGGATGTGGAGAGGAAGTTTCCTATGTCGGGGGAGTCTAGGAGCAGAGGGCACAGCCTCAGAATAGGAATGTATCCCTTTAAAATAGAGACGAGAAGAAATTGTTTTAGCTGGAGGGTGGTAAATCTGTGTAAGTCATTTCCACAGCTGGCTATGGAAGCCAAGTCATTGGTATCTCCAAAGTGGAGGTTGATAGTTTCTTGGTTAGTCAGGCCATCAAAGGTTACGGGGAGAAGGCAGGAGAAAGGGATTGAAAGGACCAATAAATCAGCCATGGTGGAATGGTGGATGGATTCGATGGGCAGAATGGCCTAATTCTGCTCCTACATCTTTACGGTTTAACATCTGGACAGGAACCAGACTCCTGACAAAGAGCAGGAGTACAAAAGTATAACAGCTGAACATACGGTAAGCACAACTCTTTGGTTTTTAAGACAGCCTACCTGCAAATGCTCCATTCCGGCTCAATTTTGGAGATGGTGGGGTCCTCCGTGTAGTTGAACTTAACGCTGGGGTTTTGCAGTTGAGCCCGGTTAATGTGGACTCGGATGGAAGCTGGACCTTTGCCCGTGGTCGAGGCAGATGTCACACAGATAATCTCCCCTGAAGTCCTCCTGAAGGACAAGGTGCAGAAAGAGCATGAAATGAAAACGGGAGTTATAGGGTTAACTGATAAATGGCAGATTTCCAGCGAACGCTGCATCTCAAGAGTTAGAATATGGAACGCAGATCAATAACAGGCTGTTCGGCCCATGATACTGTTCTGAACTATTTACCTAAATAAAACTGCTAACTAAACAAATCCTAACTATCTCTACCCATTATCTGGCAACTCACACAAAATGCAGGAGGACCTAGCATCTATGGAAATGAATAAACAGTTGACGTTTTGTGTTGAGACCCTTTATCGGGACTGGAAAGGAAGGGGGTCGACGCCAGAATAAAAAGGTAGGGGGAGGAGGAGGAGGAGGATAGCTAGAAGGTGGTAGGTGAAGCCAGGAGGGTGGGAAAGGTCAAGGGCTGGAGAGGAAGTAATCTGATAGGAGGGAGAGTGGACAATAGGAAAAAGGGAAAGGGGAGGGGACCCAGGGGTGGTGATAGGCAGGTGAGGAGGTCAGAGGCCATAGTCATGAATAGAAGAGGGGGAGGGAAGAAAATTAACAAATGGAGAAATTGATATTCATGCCATCAGGTTGGAGGCTACCCTGATTATTCCTCCACCCTGAGAGTGGCCTCATCTTGGCACAAGAGGAGACCATGGACCAACATGACAGAACGGGAATGGGAATCAGAATTAAAATGTTTAGCCACCGGGATCTGATTAACTAACTTAAACCAGTTTACCCTCTCAGAGACTCTGAATGATCAGCTTATAATCTGGCATGTATGCCCTTCATTCAGAGCTTTCCCACCAGAAAAAAAAGTCATCTCAAAATCCTGCCCCCCACCATCACGATTTTATGCCCCATTCTTCAGAATTCAGTTCCAACATTTTTAAATGTATGTGTTTTTCTCTTTCATATCAGCCCAGTGAATCTCTTTTGGAAAGTCTCCTTGTACAGTGACAAGGTTTGGTCTTTCTAAACTTACCTTTCAAATCGGCAGATTCCATTATCTCCGATGTAAGCCTCCACAGAACTGCCGGCATCGAGGTGGACGCCCATGATTGTCACCCGACTGCCACCGGAGATGGGTCCTTGGGAGGGGACCACCTTGTTAAACCTTGGCGTCTTGGGTGTTTGGGGGAGAAGATAACACAAAATTGTTCTCAGAAATAAACTGAATATTCCAGAGATGCAGAGAGAGAGGGAGAAGGGTAGACAGGGTGACAGAGGGACAGAGTGAAAGAGGGAGAGGGGGTGGTGGAGGGAGGGAGGGAGGGTGAGAGGGGAGAAGGGGAGGGGGAGAAGCAGGGAAGGGGGATGGGGAGGTGGTGGGGAAGGAGAGGGGGAGGGAGAATGACAGAGATGTAAAAGTGATAAAAACATATGTAATTTGGAGAACATAAGAAAGAGAGGCTATGCAAACTCTGAAATATATCCTATCACAAATACAAGGGATTCTGCAGACACTGGAAATGCAGAGCAACACACACAAAATGCTGGAGGAACTCAGCAGACCAGCCAGCATCTATGGAGAAGAGTAAACATTCGACATTTCAGGCTGAGACCTTTCATCAGTCCTCCAGCGTTTTGTGTACGTGTTGTCTGAAATATGCCTTACATTTTTTTTAGTGCCTGTACCAACCTTAGGACTTCCCAAAGTTTTTAAGAGGCCAATGGAATATATTTTTTCTGAATGCTTTCACTATAACTATGTAGGAAATTGTACACAGTCTATATCAATGTCATAGTCAGAGAAAATAACAGTCAGAAACAGGCCCTGTGCCCCATCTAGTCCATCCCAACCTGTTTTTCTGACTAGTCGCATGTATCCGCACCTGGACCATAGCATTCCACACCACTCTCATCCCCGTGCACTTATCCAAACTTCTCTTCAATGTTGCAATGGAACCAGCAGATCAATTATTTTAGTTCATAGCAGGTGATGGCTGATGGCAATGCCAGCATTTACTCTTAATCCTTAATTCCCCTAAACTCTGCTGTGGACGGTCCCGAGCCCGGCTGTGAAAGGAGGAGGGTTGGACATGGGGCTAGCAACCCCATCCTGTAAAAATTCAGAGCTGCAGACACGCCAACAGAAGCTTCAAAGACTTCAAGGGCTGGGGTGAACTGCTGTCGGTGGCCTATGGAGATAATTGCCTCTTAAACTGAAGAGGCGATTAAGAATCACGAAACCTGCAGTCACATATACACCCAGTGGCCACTTTAATCAGGTATACCTGCACAACTGCTCATTAATGCAAATGTCTAATCAGCCAATCATGGGGCAGCAACTCGATGCTTAAAAGCATGCAGGCGTAGTCAAGAGGCTCAGTTGCTGATCAAACATCAGAATGGGGAAGAAATGTGATCTAAGTGTCTTTGACTCTGGAATGAGTGTTGGTGCCAGATGGGGTGGTTTGAGCATCTCAGAAACTGCTGATCTTGAAGTGGATGGGCTACGACAGTAGAAGACCACGAATATACACTTAGTAGCCACTTTGTTAGGTACACGAGGCTCACGTAGCATGTCAACAGTGAAATATATCTAAATACTAAACTTTCTGCCCTGCGGTACTAAAACCAATTGCAAAAGCAGCAGCCAAAATAAACTAAGTCAACACTAAACAGGATTCGAACCAGAGTCCTCTCACACAGTGAACACAACACCCAGAGACTGGTATCACCCTGAAGGCTTGCTATGCACAGACAAGAGACGGATGCCAGAATGAAAGTGATGCAAGGGCTCAAACACTTGGAAGCTCTTACCACGAAGGTGAAGGGCTCTGATGAGATAGCCCGATAGTCATCGTTGCAGTCCACAACACAGACCTCCACGTAACCTTTGTCAGCCACCTGGGGCATGGCCTGCTCCATGTCACACACGATCCTGGAAGCAAACAGATTAGACTAGCTTTAGTTACCGAAACATACAGTGAAATGCGTCACTCTGCGCTCGCGACGAACACAGCCCTAAGGTGTGCTGGGGGCAGCCTGCAAGTGTGGCCATGTTTCCGGCGCCAATATGGCATGGCCACAGCTTACTAATCGCAACCTGTTTGCCGTTTTGAAACGAGGACAGGCAACCAGAGCACCCAGAGGAATCCCACAGAGTCAGGGAGAAAGTACAAGCTCCTAACAGTCAGCGGTGGGAATTGAACCCTGATCTCACAGTGACTGGCACTCGAAGTTATTACACTAACCACTATGCTACTGTGCCCAAAGGGCAAGGTAATCACTGTTTCTAGCCCAGTGCAGCGTCTCCCTATTTGAGCAAGATCTGGCCAATTCATGTCGAAGGCCCAGCTGCCCTATGCCCCAGTGTCTCCCCACTTTCACTAGGTGCCCCTAAGGATAACTCAAGCTTCGTGACATTGCAGGGGGTACGCTGTTCTCCCGCTTCGCTGCTTGCGCAGGGACAGTCCGAGTTAGATACAGAATGAAGTTCCTTCTGTATTGTACGGGCACATGCCACCCGGGCAGGAACAGCACAGACTGGAGATAGGTTTGCACAGGGAGAGGCTGTTCCCATTCCCTTTCTAATAAAAACAGCTTAGTTACAGAGTCAACCTCCTATTAAATTTATAGTGTATATTTAAAGCAGAGGTCGATAGGCACTTAATTAATTAAGTGCGTCAATGGTTATGGGGAGAAGGCAGGAGAACGAGGTTGAGAGGGGAAAATAAATCAGTCATGACGGAATAACAGAGCAGTCTCAATGGGCCGAATGGCCTAATTCTGCTCCTCTATGTTATGGCCTTGCACTGGCAGGACAATGCATCGGTACTGAGTGTGACACACGGCATGCTTCCAGCAGCCTTGGTTCGATTCTGACCTCGGGCACTGTCGGTGTGGAGTTCTCCGTGTTAGTGTTACACAGCAAGGAACCAGGCCATTAAGCCCAATTCTTCCACGCCATTCGAGGTCCCCAAACGAGTTCAACCCAAGTGCCTGCGTTTGACACATATCTCTCTTAAGCAATTCTATCCATGTGTATGGAAATCCAGCTGCAAAGTCCAGAGATTGTTCCCAATCTTTAAAATTTTAATTTACGGATACAGCATGGTTACAGGCTCTCCCACCCAACCAGCCCCATACCACCCAATTGTACTCATCTGACTGATTTACCCACTAACCCACACAGTTTTGGAATTTCGGAGGAAACCAGAGCACCTGGAGGAGACCCACATGGTCATGGGGAGAGCATACAGACTCCTTATAGACAGCAATGCGAATTAAATCTGGGTCACTGCTCCTTGAGCTCTGGGTCAAGGTGTTAAATTGGGTCATGTTTTATGCTGGTCCACAATTGTCCGACTCCGATTAAGTTTATATTAAATAAATCTGCTTTTAAGATGGAAAGAGTGCAGATAAGATTTTAAGACGATGTTGAAAGGAATTTGACAGTCCCGGTTATAGGGAGAGATTAGACAGGCTAGGACTTTCTTACCTTGGAGCGCAGAGGACTAAGAAATGATGTCATAAAGGTGCACAAAATCAGGGTGAGTGCACTCAGTCTTTTTCTCAGAGTTGGGGATTCAAGGACTAGGGAGCATGGGTTTATGGTGAGAGGAGAGAGGTTTAATAGGAACCTGACAGGCAAGCTTTTCACCCAGAGGGTGGTCTGTATGTGGACTGAGCTGTCAGACAAAGAGGTTAAGACAAATACATAAACAACTTTCAAAAGACGGTTGGACAAGCGTTTGAATAGGAAAGATTTAAAGCTCAAAGTAAATTTATTATCAAACTCTATATATGTCACAATATACAACCCTGAGATTCGCTTTCTTGAAAGTATTCACAGAACAATAGAGTCAATGCAAAACTACACACAAAGACTGATAAACAATCAAAATGTAAAAGAGAATGTGTAAATACAAAAAGAGAACTATTAATAACAAAACAAATGTAAATTCATAATATTGAGAATGCTTACAACGTTGAGAGCCGTCCCACAACACAAACGAAGCTCTCCTTTGCCCAGCTTTTGGAAAATCAGATCACTCTTTGATCCTGCTTTTGCCGACGTACAAACAGAAGCTGAAACAAGAGGCGGCCGTTGTTAAAATGGTCCACTGTTGGTCCGACCAATTGGCCTCCATGCTGCAGGACTGGAATGTTTTCCATGATGAGGATGTCTCTGAGTTCACGGATGGAGTCAGGTGCTTCACCCAGAAGGGCATGGTCGATGTTGTCCCCCAGAGGTCGGTCAGGGTCTTCCCGAACCAGAAACCCTGGATCAATAGTTCCGTGTGAGCAGCACTTACCGTGCGACATATTGCTAACATTGCCAGCAGTCAGCTGGAGTTCAGGGAAAGCAGCTATGGTCTGCACAAAGCTATCGAGGCTGTGAAACAATATAGGGACAAGATTGAGTGAAGATTCACAATGAATAGCACACGTGACTTCTGGCGAGGGCTGCATACCATCGCAGACTTCAAAGCCAAGTGTTGTGGTGCTGCCAACACCGTGGCCTCTCTCCCAGATGAGCTCAATCGCTTTTACACTCGGTTCGATGTCGCTAGCTCCGAGCCTCCGAGGAAAGCCACCGCTACAACCTGCAAGCTGGTCATCTCTGAGGCTGAGGTACGCAGATGTTTCCAACGAGTGGACAGTCGCAAGGCTGCAGGATCGGACGGCATCCCAGGGCGAGTACTTAGGATGTGCGCAGCACAACTGGCAGGTGTGTTTACAGATATTTTTAATCTCTCCCCCTCCCTGTGTAGCGTGCCCTCCTGCTTCAAATTATCCACCAATGACCCTGTACCAAAAAAGACCAAGGTAACATGTCTAAACGACTGGTGTCCTGTCACACTCACCTCAGTAATAAGCAAATGCTTTGAGAGGCTGGTTAAGAATTACATCTGCAACATGCTACCACCCACACTAGGTCCCCCACAACTTGCCTACCGACACAACCGATCGACAGATGACACAATAGCCACAGCTCTACACACTGTTCTTACACATCTGGAGAAGAAGGATGCTTATGTGAGAATGCTGTTCTTGGACTACAGTTCAGCATTCAACATCATAATTCCCTCCAGACTCAACAAGAAGCTCAGAGACCTCGGCCTTCACCCTGTCTTGTGCAGCTGGATCCTGGACTTCCTGTCAGATCACTGGCAGGTTGTAAGAGTGAGCTCCCTCACCTCCATCCCTCTGACTCTCTATACAGGAGCCCCTCAGTGCTGTGTACTGAGTCCCCTCCTTTACTCCCTGTGTACCCATGACTATATCGCCACCCACAGCTCTAATCTGCTAATTAAATTTGCCGATGACACTACATTGATTAGCCTAATTTCAAACAGTAATGAGGTGGCCTACAGGGAAGAAGTCATCCCTCTGACACGGTGATATCAAGAAAACAACCTCTCCCTCAATGTTGCAAAAACAAAGGAGCTGGTTGTGGATTACAGGGGGAACGGAAACAGCTAACCCCTATTGACATCAATGGATCTGGGCTTGAGAGGGTAAACAGCTTCAAGTTCCTCAGCATCCACATCGCCGAGGACCTCACGTGGTCTGTACACACCAGCTGTGTGGTGAAAAAGGCAGAACAGCGCCTCTTTCACCTCAGATGGTTGAGGAAGTTTGGTATTGCCCCCTAAATTCTAAGAACTTTCTACAGGGGCACAATTGAGAGCATCCTGACTGGCTGCATCACTGCCTGGTATGGGAACTGTACTTCCCTCAATTGCAGAACTCTGCAGAGAGTGGTTGTGAACTTCCCATGATTCAGGATATTTACAAAGACAAGTGTGTAAACAGGATCATTGGGGATCCGAGTCACCCCAACCACAAACTGTTCCAGCTGCTACCATCCGGGAAACGGTACCGCAGTATAAAAGCCAGGACCAACAGGATCCAGGACAGCTTCTTCCACCAGGCCATCAGACTGATTAATTCATGCTGATTTGAGTGTATTTCTGGGTTACATTGACTGTTCTATTTATCATAAATTACTATGATTGCACATTGCACATTTAGAGGAGACATAAGGTAAAGATTTTTACTCTTCGTGTATGGGAAGGATATAAGAAATAAAGTCAATTCATTCAACGTGAGTTGTAGAGTTCGTGAAAGTGAGTCTGTAGGTTGTGAAAGCAGTTCAGTGTTGAGGTGAGTGAGGTTATCCGTGTCAGATCAGGAGCCTGACGGTTGAAGGGTAATAACTGTCTCTGAACCTGGTGGTGTGGGACCTGAGGCTGCTGTAGAGAGCTTGGAACTGGATCCTTGTTAATGGATGCTGCTTTCTGATGGCAGTGCTCCTCATAAATGTGCACAATGGCGGGGAGGGCTTTGCCTGTGATGGACTGGGCCGTTTTCCACCACCTTTTGTAGGCTTTTCAGTTCATGGCCATTCTGTTCCGTACCAGACAGATGTGGACCAAATGTAGGCAAATGGCACTAGCTGAGATGGGCATGCTAGTCAGCATGGAGCAGATGGGCCAAAGGGTCTGACTCCGGGCTGAGTGATTCAATGGCTCTCAGCAGAAATGACTTGACTTTATAGATCAACTGACTGGATTGGCTTCCCCGTCAGTTGTCCGCTCGGAGGAATCAACCAGCCGATGGGATTGGGAAATTGTGGGAAATTTCTGAAACATTTGAAATGACTGAGGCTGATGTGTTTACCTGACAGAGGCAACACAAATGGACAAGGTGGGATACTTGCCTTTATTTTACCGAGATGCAACACAGAGTGTCATAGGAAGTCATTCCTGCCTGTGGCCATCAAACTTTACAACTCCTCCCTTGGAGGGTCAGACACCCTGAACCAATAGGCTGGTCCTGGACTTATTTCATAATTTACTGGCATATTTTACACATTACTATTTAACTACTTATGGTTCTATTACTATTTATTATTTATGGAGCAACTGTAACGAAAACCAATTTCCCCCAGGATCATTAAAGTATGACTATGACTATGAATATAAATTGTACACATTTTTTACAAGAAAAAAATACAACTAGAACAAAAAATCTTGATAGAGCTATACAAAATCTCTGACGGTGGTGTCTGAAAAGAGGATGCTGTCCAAGTTGCATGCCATCTTGGACGATGTCTCCCATCCACTACATAATGTACTGGGTGGGCACAGGAGTACATTCAGCCAGAGACTCATTCCACCGAGATGCAACACAGAGCGTCATAGGAAGTCATTCCTGCCTGTGGCCATCAAACTTTACAACTCCTCCCTTGGAGGGTCAGACACCCTGAGCCAATTGGCTGGTCCTGGACTTATTTCCTGGCATAATTTACATATTACTATCTAATTATTTATGGTTTTATTACTATTTAATTATTTATGGTGCAACTGTAACGAAAACCAATTTCCCCCGGGATCAATAACGTATGACTATGACTGTGACTGTGACTATTGGTCAGGGCACCGAGTATAAGGACAACGAAGTCAAGTGGCAGCTTTACTAAACATTGGTCAGACCACACTTGGAGTAGAACGTGCAGGTCTGGTTGCCATTGACAGGAAGGATGTGGAGGGTTTGGAAAGGAAGCAGGATAGGTTTACAAGGAATCTGCCTGGATGAGAGACCATCAGCTATACAGAGTGCAGGGGGAGAGAGGTTTGATGTTTTTTTTGAATGAGTTCCATAGTTCCTGTTTCTGTGAGGAAGACAAATCTCAGGGTTGATTACTGCATACATAATTTATTAATAAATGTACTCTGAATCCGACAAAGAGGTTTGACATACTTGGGTTGTTTTCTTTGGAGCACCAGCGGCTGAGGAGAGAATTATGAGAGATATAGGTCGATTTCGACTGTCTGCCCATCCTCCCAGGGTAGAAATGCCAAGGACCAGAGGGCATGCATTTAAGGCGAAGTGGGAAAGATTTAAAGGAGATGTGTGAGGCAAGTTTTCACAGAGCAGTGGTGGGTGTCTGGAACAGGCTGCCAGGTACACTAGTGGAAATAAGTAGAATGGTGGTGTCAGACAGACACACAGGGAATCGAGGATATGGATTATGTTCAGGCAGGAGGTAATTAGTTTAATTCAGCATTGTGTTCAGCACAGACACTGTGGGCTGAAGGGCCTGTCCTGTGCTGTACTGTTCTCTGCTCTGTGTACACACTCACTGCTCGGCGCTGATGTACTCCTCTGGGATGGGATTACAGCGGACCCTTCCCACGTGCACCCCGTATCGGATCTCGGAGAACATCAGGCCCAGGTTCACGCCGGTGATGGTCAGCCTGGTTCCTCCCTCCTTCGGCCCCGTCTCAGGCACCAGCTGCGGAGAGGAAAAAGGCACAGGTTGACAGTCTCGCCCAGCCAGCAAGAGACCTATCTGCGACCGCACCATCTCCCGAACTTCCAGGCCCTAACGCTTTTGGAATGTGCAGGGCAACCACAGCACAGGGAGGAAACCCACGTGGTCAAAGGGAGAACGTACAAACTCCTTACAGACAACAGCAGTGAGAATTGAACCCTGATTGTTGATGCTAACCACTGGAATCACTGTATCACATCTATGCTCTTTATAATGTATGTTGCCTGACACATCACTTTGCCTGAGATTTTCAGTACACAAGACAGATCATTCCCAGACGATGAAGCAGCCAGCAGCTACACATGCATCACACAAAAAGGCACACACAGCCCTGGCGGTGGGTCAGAAATTGGCTGATACGAATATCATCGGCAGTTTCATACCATAGAAATAACCTCTCCAAGTGCATCTTCAGACATAACAAAGAGCAGGGTTGGATTAAATCTTCCACATTCCTGACGGAGTTTGAAAGACTCTTGCAGACAAGCTAGATGCTCCGCTGTTAGCAAACTCGCAGGCTAGTCAGCAACTGAGAGCGTAGCTTCAAATTGCTTTTCCCAAGTGAAAAGGCTGTTGGCTATCAAGCTGCTTGCGCTGTCTGTCTGCAAGGAGTTTGGACGTCCTCCCCATGACTCTGTGTGTGGCATTCCTCTGGGTGCTCCAGTTTTTGGTGCCAAAAGCGTGGCAACACTTGCAGGCTGTCCAGTGCCATCTCGACTGATTTCATTTAATACAAATGTTGCATTTCACTGTACGTCTCCACGTCCAGCTGACAAGTAAACCTGGTCTTTAAACTTCGACACTCCAAAGGCATAGGGGTTAGGGCTAGTGAGTTGTGGGCATGCTACGTTGGGGCAGGAAGTGCTTGCCAACTGCCCCCAGGATACCCTCAGACTGCGTTGGTCAATGACGGAAATGACACACTTGTTTCGATGTTCATGTGAAAAATCTAATCTAATAAAGCTAATCTGACTGCTGTTTCCCTGAGAGCTGTGCAAGGATGAGATGTCTGCGTTGGTGGGGGGGAGTAAAAGGGTGTAAAGGGAGGAGGGAATGTGGTATGGGTTCCAGTGAGGCAGGCAACCCCTATTCCAACTCAGGATGAAATTCAAAAAGGAATGCTGCAGATGCTGGAAATCTGAAATAAAGGCAGAACATGCTGGAAACACTCAGCAGGTCAGTCAGCATCTGTGGGGAGAGAACCTCTCATAGAATCATACATGAAGACAACCTTCATCCCAACTGCTCCACGGTGACCAAGATGCAGTGTAGTGGTTAGCACAAAACCCTACAACATCAGCAACCCTGGTTCAATACCCGTCACTGCCCGTAAGGAGATTGTATGTTCTCCCCGTGAGTGCATGGGTTTCCTCCCTCAGTCCAAAGACGTACTGGTGAATGGTTAATTGGTCATTTTAAATTGTCCTGTGAATAGCCTAGGGTTAATTGGAGGACTGCTGGGTGGCGAGGCTCGAAGGGCTGAAAGAGCCTGTTTTGCACTGTACCTAGATAAATAAATGAATAAATTTAGCCCATTTGCCTGTTTATGGCCCATAATGTTATAAAACTTTCCTATGCACGTACTCTAAAAATCTCGGGCCTGAACTTTGCTTGTCTGCCCACAGATGCTGCCCGACCTGCTGAGTATTTTTTGTGTTTTTATTCCAACTTTGGAACCTGACTTCAGAATAAACAAGAGGTTGGAGAGTGCAGGAAGGTGGAGGAATGAGAAAAGGAGGCCAAGGGGGCATCGAGAGCGAGAAGTTCATCATGGGAGCCAAGCGTGGGGTTCGGCAAGCTCCACCCACACGTGGACTATGACGGTCCAATCAAAGGACACCTGCCACACCTGGCGGCAGAGGCAGCCAATCAGCTTGGCCAGCTCTGTGCCAGGTGATTGGGCCCATTGTTCCTGCAGCCAATCACTCATCACTCTTCTCGACAGGCCGGAAGGTCTCAGTTACTGAGACACCATGGTTACGGTGATGCTTGGCAATGCGATTCATTAAACCAAATTATTCATAATGGAAAGACAGGTGTAACTTGACAAAACAAATATTATGACTGATGAGGAGCTCTGTAACGGCCTTGTAATAACAATAATAGTATAATTATGGGCAATTTTACATCACTTTTAATGCCAAGTATTCATGTGACAAACAGCTGCAGTCTGCGGGTAAGGCAGGAAGCTGAAGAGAACAAACCCTGAGAGGAGAGATTCCACTGGAACTCAGATCCCAGCGGACAGGCTTGTTAATTTGAGATCAGAGTGAAACGCACAAGTCCCACTTAACACGCGCGTCTGTGGAAGGATGAAACAGCAGATCAGAGCAGAAGAGAGCGGTGTGTTGGAGAACTCCCTGTTCCAACTAGGGCTATGGGGTACTGGGAATGGGAATCGAGGGGTCTACGGATGGGGGAGGGACGGAGGGAGCGAAGGGAAAATTATAAACAAAAGGGAGAGAGAGAATTCAAAATGCGTGAGGGGGAAGTGGAGTGAGGGGGGAGAGGAGGGGGAGAGGAGAGGAGGGGGAGAGGAGGGGGAGAGGAGAGGAGGAGAGAGGAGGGGAGAGGAAGGGGAGAGGAGGGGGAGAGGAGTGGGGAGAGTAGGGGAGAGGAGAGGAGGGGGAGAGGAGAGGAGTGGGGAGAGGAGAGGAGGAGAGAGGAGGGGAGAGGAAGGGGAGAGGAGGGGGAGAGGAGTGGGGAGAGTAGGGGAGAGGAGTGGGGAGAGGAGAGGAGGAGAGAGGAGGGGAGAGGAAGGGGAGAGGAGGGGGAGAGGAGTGGGAGAGGAGGGGGAGAGGAGGGGGAGAGGAGGGAAGGGGAGAGGGGGGTAGAGGATGGGAGAGGAAGGGGAGGGGGAGAGGAGAGGAGGGGCGAGAGGAGAGAGTACAGGAGAGGAAGGGGAGAGGAGGGGGAGGGGAGAGGGGAGGAGAGAGGAGGGGAGGTGAGAGGAAGTGGGGAGAGGGAAGAGAAGGAAAGGGAAAAGGAGGAGAGGGGGAAGAAGGAAGGGGAAAGAGGGGAAGAGGTGGAAGAGAGTGCAAGAGAGGGAAAGGCGTGGAAGAGAGGGGAAGATAGAAAGACATGAAAAGAGAAAGGAAGAGATGGGAAGGGGAAGAGAGGAGGAAGAAACATAGAAACATAGAAAACCTACAGCACAATACAGGCCCTTCGGCCCACAATGCTGTGCTGAACATGTACATATTTTAGAAATTACCTCAGGTTACCCATAGCCCTCTATTTTTCTAAAGAAGAAGGGGAAAGAGGGGGAAGGGGGAAAGAGGGGGGAAGGGGGAAGAGGGATGAGGGGAAGAGGGGGAAAGGAGGTGAGGGGAAGAGGGGGCAGGGGGAAGGGGAGGGGGCAAGGAGGAAGGGAAAAGGGGAATAG